>NW_012026909.1:323948-374815 GCF_000956235.1 Wasmannia auropunctata | reverse complement strand
TTTGCACTGAGAAAAAAAATTACTTAAAAAAAAAAATTTTACTTGCTTCAAGAAATTATTTTTTTGAGAGGTACCTGAAACATATTTATTTGTTTTAAGTAATTTTTTTTCTCAGTGTATAGAGATAATTATATATATATAGATATTACAATTTCGCGATACTATAAGTTTCGACCTCACTAGACCTTTTTCAATCACCTAAATATACCTAACTTTATGTAACGCAGCACATTAAATATAAATAATGTATATGCTGTAAGCAAATTAGTCAGTACAAAGTGAAGTTAATTAATACCGAAAACGGAGTCATACTGTTATAAAATTATAAATAAAAAAACGTAATCGTCAAATGTGGATACATAATGTCGTCCGGATTGAATGGCGTACTAAAAAATTGTCGGATGAACTTCATGGCCGAACATTGGGGTCGCCCGACTTGTAGCATGACGTTAAAATAACGTTTCAAATTATTGTGTCGAACAAAGAATTACCCCGTTACATAAATTTCCATGATAATATTAGGCGTATTGAATTTGTGATGTGCTCCGGTCGTCTGTTTCGTAACGTATATTTACATACTTAGATCTCAGAGAAGAGATATCGTAACGCATAATAAAGCTCGTAGATATTTTCTTATTTGTTTTTTTACCTCCGGTGACATGATATTCAGGTGATGGACCAAAGCCGGCACGCTAAAGATGTTAATTAGGAACAGGGACACCAGCTTGTCGGACATTTGCGAAGAGATCAGCGGCCTCAGTGTCAGAGTGACCGCTGCTGAAAGCGTAACCGGTTTCAGAGCGATTTTCGCTCTACCCAGTCCCTTCATTAAGAGCGTCTGAAATGGAGAACGTAATTTGGAATTGTGGTTAGAGGAAAGATCGAAATCGTGTTAGAAAGTCTCCTGCCGCTGACGGTTACCTGCATAGTAGCGTAGAATCCATTGTTAACTAGATGGCCCATTATGTTTGCGCACAGCTGGCTCATGCCGGTCTTGAGCTGGTCCATGCCCTTCACCTTCTGTATGGCCCACGTCCCCGGCGACGTGAAGCTCACCAGAGTGTGCAGCCGCAGGAGTATGGATTTGTGGTCCGACACCCTCTCCGGCTTCAGGCTGTCCAAGCCGGAGAGGCAGTGGTACAAGACCGTCTTCATTTGCGATATCCATGATATGTAGTGAGCCTTGTTGAGCGCCACACCGACGTAGGATATCTTCGGAGACTCGGAGTCGAGAGTCAGCACGAGGTATCTGAAAGATCGTCCATGCGGTTGAACAATGCGCTCCGGATATATCTCTCAGAAAGCAGAAGTGATGAATTGCGCTGCGTGTATATATATATATGTGTGTGTGTGTGTGTGTGTGTGTGTCACCTGCACACTCTCTCTATCCTCTCTTGATCCCTTTCCTTCTTGTAAATTAGCAAAAATCTAGAAATGGTTCTGTACACCTCCAGAGCAGGCTTCAGCTCCACCGTTGCATTGTCGACGCTGACGTCATCAGGGAAATTTTTATCAAATTCTTCCCTAGAGACAAAAATGTACTCTTGTCAAATACAACTCTGTGTAAACTTCGCATAAAATTATACATGCATTGTACACATCGATCTGCTTTTGTGCTACTTGCATAAATTCTTTTCAATTCTTGCGGAAGATACAAATTTAATTAATTTGTTTGTTAATTGAAATAACGGATAGAGCAAATAAAAATTAATCTTATACTAATACATTAAATAAGATAAAAAGTTAAACTAAATATATAAATATCTCACACACACACACACACACGCATACACACACACACTAACACACACAGAGTCATTCTACAATGATTCGACTTATCATCATATTTGCTTGGAGTTCTGCGAATCTGACTATCAGCAGGCTATTTACACCGCAGTGATAACTGCAATAATTTTTACACAGTGTTATTCTACAATTCATATCGAACAAGTTCAATATCGCGCGACGCAGTCGACTTCCGTTCACAGTGTTCACACGGTTGGCACACGCATTCCTTCACATAAACATCGTCGGCTCGCACGTGCCTGCACGGCTGTATATACACGCTCTCGCGGGCAGCCCGCGTCTCTCGCGTCTTTACGCGCATGGAACGGTCCTACATACATATATATATAGGCTTTGTGTGTGTCGCACTTACAGTATCCGTTTGGCGAACCGAACGCGGGCCAGCCAGGCACGGACGTGGGCCTGGATCAGGGTGGCCGCGGCCTCTCTGCGCTTCTCGTGCGCCCGATCCTCGCGCGCGGCCTTCTTCTGCTGCAGGAAGCTGCCCTTCGACGACGAGCTGCCCTCCGCGCAGAACATCCTCGAGCTGCCCTCGATCGCCCGCGCTCACCTCCCCGCCCAGGCCGCAGCAGGACCACCCGAACAACCCCCCTGACGGACGTCTACGCCTCCCCTCCGCCACCACCGCCTCCTCCCCCTCGTCGTCGTCGTCGTTGTCGTCGCTCGCCGCTAATCGCGAGGTATCTCCGAGGCATCCTCGTCAGCTGACGGGCATCTACCGATCTCCCCTCGCCCCACCCCCCCCGCCCCCCTCCGCGTATCCGCTCCTCGTCCCGTGCTATAACGCCGCTCTCGGCTGCGTCGGAAGTGCGCGGAGCGGCGGAGTCCAGATTAAACCGCCTCCGCGAACACAATTCCACTATCGCGGGCTTCGAACGAGACGTCGCGCTCCACGGTGCTCCAATGTCGCCTTTCTTGAGATACCCTGGTCAGCTGACGGGTATTTACAAATCCTCCCCTCTCTCTCTCTCACGCAGAAGCGAAAAATCACTCGGCAATGGCGAACCAAGGGATCCAGGGTGCCCCGGGGCATATCGGACGTCAGAGAATGAAATAATTTTCCTTGGAATTTCGATGAATTTTCGCCCTCCCAGTAATTCACGAAGGAGACTTTAGTTTCGATCGACTTGAGTTACACATTGACGTCTAATACTTTAATTGTTTGGGAAAGGATTTGTTTAATCTGTGAAGATAATTGCAAAAATAACGCGTTGAAAAAAATTACTTTTTTTTCTCAATAAAACAGGTTGACATACGGAAGAAAAAAAGATTAGATTGTAGAATTAGAACTTTTGTTTTAAAGCAATTCTACCGATCAACTTGATCGCAGTGATTACAAAATACTTACGAAATATTATTAACATAGATATAGAATTATATATTAATTTTTTTGTACGTCGATTGACATTTGAAGAAAATTAGCGATGTGGCGGATTATACGGCTGAAAATTTGGAGCATCTCTGTCGGAGAGTGAATTTAATCGGCGATCAGTTGATCGGAGTTTAATCTACAGGTCGTCCCACCACGTTCGGCCTTCCTTGGTGGCTATCTGTTTCCATTCGATCGCTCGAAAACCCGCTAGTCGCGACCGCTTCCTCGGAGTCGCTCCGATCGACCGGGTCGACCTATCGAATCCGTGCATCTGCCGCGCGCGTTCTCACCGTCCACGGCGGCGGCATCTCTCGTCGCTCGCGTGCGCCGACCCTCTCGCAGTGCCTCAGTTTGCGCTAGGGTGCGTGTTGATGCGCGCGTGTTTTCTTCCTCCTCTCCTCTCTGGTCTCTCTCTCTCTCTTCCTCTTTCTCTCTTGAGAGAGAGGAGATCCGGATTTCCACAACGTCGTCGTGTGTTTTCATTTCGGGACCGAGGAGGACGTGCGGAGCCAAGTGTTTCGAGCGACGAGAAAAAAGGGAGAAAAGTGGATCGATTCGTTCGCCGTTCGGTTAATTCGACTCGCGACGTTCGGACGACCGTCGGTGCCGTCGCGGTGGTGACCGTGGGAAAACTCGAAAATGTTCCCACGCTGCCGCTACGTTGCGAGTGTATGTCGCGTGTGCGTGTGAAATTCCTCCGGGAGGGCACGGCGGCGGGCTGAGCGGAGGGTCGCGGAGGGTCGTGAGCGGCGGCGGTGGAGGGGGAGGGGAGAGGATGAGCGCCCAGGGGCAGGAGCACGGACACGCGGTGGTCGTGTGGGAGTGGGAGAACCGTCACGGACGGTGGAGGCCCTACAGTCCGGCCGTGTCGCAGCATCTCGAGCGGGCCCATTATAAGAAGCTCACGCGAGTGTTCCTCAACGACGCGGATCCCACCCTCGACAGGTCCGAAACGCGACACGCGTTCGAGATACGAGAGTATACATCTCGCCTGTAGTCCGTCCCGTCTTAATTGCACTTGCCTCGCGATAAAAAGTGAGGCAGGTGTATGTTTGGGTTTTGCTGGGGAAAAGAAAGAGAAAAAAAATGTGAAAGATGGAGAAAGAAAAAGAGAGAAGGAGAAGTTGAGAATGGAATGAGCAGATGTATACACACATGGCGAACACGTATAATTTTAACTATTAGCGATAATTGATTGTTTATCGAAAATTCATCTGCTCATCGATTTGACTTTTGACTTCGAAAGCTTATTTTAATGCGAAATAATAAGAGCGCGAGATATTTATTTTATATATATATTTTTTTATTTTTCTTATTGCATTATATATATATATATATATATAATTATTTTTAGAGATATTTATATATTTCTTTTTTGTTTGTTTGCATTAAAGTAGAAAAATTTTTGTTTATAATATATTTTTACCAACTTTTACAATTCAAATTGTTAGAACTTTGCACAAGACATGTACAGACGAGAAATATACATAGGTATTAAATCTTATATTTTAATCTTATATTTTAAAGATGATAATTGATTTGTTTGATTAGGTATTACATCAATTTGAAGACAAAAACACAATGCAGCGACGACGGCGACGAGACGCACAATGTGAGGAGAAAGTTTTATCTGCCGGGTTCGCCGGCCGGCAAAGGTGCCAAGTGGGAATGGGCAGGTGACTCGGACGATTGGCATACTTACGACATGGAAGTGCAATGTCTTATAGAGGAAGCCTGGGCGAGAGTAAGCGAGCGATTATTGCTTGGTAAATAATTCCTTGTGTGCTCGAGTCTCCTAAAACGAAATACTATTTTCCAGGGTGACAAAACCATCGACGTTTCCAAGACTTACTTGGGTTTCCCTTACATCATCAACTTCTGCAATCTGACGCAAGTGAGATGTTGCACGGGCTACGTGAGGCCGATAAGGCGTGTACAACAGGCGCCCTATCCGCTGGTCAAAGTCGCGCTGGAGGAATTGCAGGTCACTTCCGGGAGGAGATCCGCGTCGGTTACGGTCAAGAGTTCCGCCGTCAAGGTAGCGCATAAGAAATCGTCGAACGGAAGTGCGAAGAAAAACAGCAAGAAAGTTAGTACCGCCTTTCTTCCAGGCGCGATTAGCATTCCTACAGATCTGGACAGCTCTCATTTCGCGAATCGTCTTTGTTTTTTTTTCTTTTCAGAGCAAAAGCGGGGAGACGAATGGACCGACGAACATCGCGCGCGTTATTCTCAGTAATTTCAACATATTCAGCAGCAAACACGGGATCGAGAACAATCCCGCGGCGACGAACGTGGAGTCCGGACAGAAGAGGAAGACCTGGGACACGGTGCTGGACGTCGATTCCAGCAGCACCAAGAGCGGTCGCCGGCCGAGCGTGGACACCGTGTCCACGTATCTGAGCCACGAGAACCCGATAGATTTGCTGGACAGCAGTATGGGAAGCGACGACGCGTTCAAGGATTCCATTCTCGGTGCGCCTTTACAAAAATCGTTTTAGCTGTTCCGTATATTCTATAAATTTTTTGTTTATTTTAATACGGCAAAGTAATTTGTATTCGATTATTTACAAAGAGAAATTATAATTATTTTATTTTTGCACGCATTTGTATATTCATATTTAAGGTAAACGTACCAGTGGCTGAACGTGTATCTATAGCTGAACAAAGTACACAAAAATTTATTTTTAAATGATTTTTTTCATAATATTATAATTTAATTGTAGTCTTTAAATATTTTTACAATTAAATTTTGATATAATAAAAAAAGTATTTGAGATTAATAAATTTTGTGTACGTGTTCAGATATAGGTACATGTTCAGCCACTGGTACGTTTATCTTAAATTTCAAGATTTTTGTCGAACGTTCGACAAGATTAGACAACGTCCGGAGTGATATTAATGTGTCTGATTTAATTAATCTAGGGATGGACGCTACATCGGACGTGATATCCCAGTATGTGAAGGTGGTGGAGAGCGACGGCTCCGATTCGTGTCCGGTGTGCCTGGGCGCTCCGGAGCCATTGACGGTCGAGCTGACGCGCTGCAGGCACAGACTGCACTTGGCGTGCTTGAACGCGATGCTCAGCTGCCAGCAGCCACCCATGTACATACAGTGCCCAGTCTGCCGTATGATCTACGGCGAGAAGAGGGGCAATCAGCCGCCGGGCATGATGAATTGGACGCGGATACCGCGGGCATTGCCGGGCTTCCCGAACACCAATACTATACAAATCACTTATGAGTAAGTATAAAAAAAATACTGTGATATATCAGGGTGTCCAGCGATCCTTGAATATCCTTGAATTCTGGAATTATTATGGAATTTAATGTGAAAATTCCTGGAAAACCCCTGGAATTTCAGAATTGACCTTGAATTTTTATTATTCTTTTATTCTAAAAAAATTGGATCGTAAAAAAAGAAATATTTCTTGCGTGTATGCAAGAACTATGTCTTTTTTGAGGGAAACTTTATGATTGCATATGTTCTCTCTTAAAGATGCAATAAAACAAGCAATTTGTAAGGCAATAAATAATATTGTTTTAAATTTGTTTGCATTTTAATTGATTCGTCATATAGAATTTTAATTTGAATACAAAACATATAATATTGCGCAAATGAATAAAAAAATTAACTAATGAAAATTTGTCGACCTAGAAAAATCAGGACTTTTACCTGGAATGTTCCGGAATTATCCTTGAATTGGCTAGTCAGATATCGCTGGACACCATGTATATATATTATATTTATTTATTATTTATTTATCATGAAAATTTCTAAATTAAATCGAGAGATCGGAAAATTGTAAAGTCCTTCGATATTTTTCAGTTTTAATTTTTAAAGGAAATACCATATCAATTTTGTATAAACTTTCGCAGTTTAAAAGAATTAATTTCGAATATATTTTATTTGGAATAAGTAATTTAACTTATTAATTAATTATATACAATTTAATTTGAAATAAATATTGGATAACAAATAAATTCAACAATTCATTCTCTGAATAAACATAAGTATACTCGCAAGGGGGAAATCTGTATCAATCTTTAATTTTAATTTCCTCAGCATTCCATCGGGAATTCAGGGTAACGAACACCCGAATCCGGGCCAGGCGTATTACGCCGTGGGCTTCCCCCGGGTGTGCTACCTGCCGGACAACAATCTCGGCCGCCGTGTACTGAGACTGCTGCAGATCGCGTTCGAGCGCAGGCTGATCTTCACGATCGGCCGTTCGGTCACTACCGGTCGCGAGGACGTCGTCACGTGGAACGAGATCCACCACAAGACCGAGCTCGGACCGTCCACGTCCGGCCACGGCTACCCCGACCATAGTTACCTCGAAAGAACGCTCGCGGAACTGGCGGCGCAAGGTGTGACCGACGGGCAATCGTCGCCGATATATCAACAATTGCATTAATTAATTGCGATTGATCAACATATAAATGAAGCATTCGTGCAAGAATGAGTTTGACCCACGAGATAATTTCGAGAAAGAGGAGATTCGCCTGCTTGAAATATTCGTAAAGCTTCGGAATCTCTCTTCACTATCGAGCACAATCTGTTTAGGGGATTTTTAGTACGTTGTACCAGGTGGTGGCTTTACGCCTCCCAAACATCTCAAGATTATATGACGCTTTTTACAAACTAAAATCTTTAATTCAATATAAATATCAAAAAGAATCGAGCCAAAGACGGTTAATAACACTGGGTATTTTATAATAATAGATTGAATTGAAAACGTTGAGTTTAATTTATTGTAATTATAGATTAAATTTAATGTTTTAAATACATTGAAAATTCGCGAAATCCTTAATTTTTCTCTTAAATCCATTATTTAGCTTCTACTCTTATTATCTCAATTTTATATTACTTTTCCTATTCCTTTCTATATTACTTTCTCTAATTCCTTTCAGAAAAACCATATATATAACTTTCAAAAAATTGGATGATGCAATATTCAGACCACAGCGAAACACGTTCACTCTGGCTGGGTTGTCGCACAAGATTGACAATTGTATCTATTAATTTTGAAGGTTGACTCATTTTTGCGTACGTGCACGAATATTCGTGGTAAATTTAGGGTCCTCGTTAACACTTCGCCAACTTTTTCAGAACTTACGATTGCATGGTTCACAAAATGTTTAAAATATGGAAATTAATTTTTTCTTAATTTTTATTCGTATTAATATTGTTCTACAGTCAAATTTAACGTTATTTAAATTAACGATACTACCAATATAATAGCAAGGCGTTTAAAAAAACAGAAAGATTTATATTCTTAAAAGATTGAAAGATATAAAAGTTATGTATAAATGTAACCTTTCTCAAACTAATATAATTTTTTTTTATTATGTCAAAATTATAAATTTTATTAAATCCCAAGTTATTAAATCCCCATCGGCGAAGTGTTAACATAAATTTATGTCTTAGAGATAAAGAAAACTAAAAGCACGAGGAAATTGGAGATGTATATTTCAAAACGTTAACTTGCTCTTTATTCCGTGCTAAGCAAGGAACTGATAGATATATCCTCTAGAGTCGTAGATTTTTATATATACGTATATTCTATACCGAAGAATAAGTATTTTATTATAGGACTAATGGGAGGAACTTGTCGAACGACAGTATTAAATTTATTTTATAGATCTTAGTTTTACATATATACCATTTTATAGGAGGAAAAAAAATATATTATACATGTCTTCCATGAGAAACTTGCCAAGTACATCACTTTTACATAATAAAAATAAATGCAATTATATAACGGCGAACGATAGTTTAATGGAATAATTATTTTATTTACGTAAATTACGTTAATTGAAAGTGTAACTTGAGCCTTGAATAAGAAATTGTTGTAACTCGAAATTCTATTTTCCAAATTAATGCTAAGTTATACTATAATTGTATTCCGAATTATATTTATAATTTTCAGACAAAAATCGATCTCTTGTTTTTTTCTTATACTTTTTATTCCCTGAAATCTCGATTATACCAAATCCTTCCTTTTTCAGCTCTCACGCGATAGCGAGAGAAACGCGCACGCGGCGCGGCGTGAATCAAGTCCCCTGTTGGTCCCCTGTCAACTCCTCCGGAACGTACCTTACGTTCGATTTTGTTTGCGTGTCTGTTAGATGGCGCATCTTTTCAACGCGATTAAAATGGCCGAAAATTGATTTTTTGCCGTGTGTTCCGGGCGTAATTCTCCCTTTCTCTCGTTCGCGAGATCAGGTGTTTTGCCGATCGGACGACGAGTGGACGAGGGTCGCGGCGGGACGGACGGTCGGCGAACGTGTTCGATCGCGAACGCCGTCGAATGCGACAGTTCGCGCGACGATTCGCGTGCTTCGAGAGCCAGTCTCGGCGTTCCACGCGTGCGGCCTCGGATGCTCGCTCGCCTCACGTTCACGTTCAGATCTCCGAGCGCCTGAGATGAGCACCCGGGAGGAGTACAACTGCGTTCTGTGCGAGTCGAAGCTCGACTCCAAGGAGGCACTGCAGCAGCACTTCAGGTACTACGTGCTCCTCGCTCGTCGTAACATAACCGCGAGTCGAGATTCACCGAGTCGCGGTCCAGCCGAGTCGATTAATCGTGCCTCCGCGACGTTATCGTGAAACGCGTGCCACGCACGACGAGGGGAGATTCAAGGCCTTCAAGGGGTTGATTCGAATCGTTCAAAACATTTGACACACACGTACACACACATATGACAGATGAAGTCACCCACGCGCGTACCTATGATATAAGCTGATATGTCGATATGAGTCAAGATAGGAAAATCTATTTAAAAAGTAAAATGTTATAAGTCTGTAGCGTCTTTAGAGACGGAAATTAAAATGTGGGATGGAAAATGAAAAATTGGATGTACGTGAAAAATATGATTTAAGTAAAATTGATTTAGAATCAATTTATCGCGTTACTGTTCAATTCGTTGCAGTAGCAAACTTTGGACTCTTATGTACCTTCCACTTCTGGTTTTATTGGAGTTCTTTCGTTATTTTGAACCATTTTCTGCATGCAAATATATATACATGTTATATATAAAAAATATAAAATTCATTATTCATTATCTGGTATTTTAAGTAAGTCTTTCATCTCGTGCACAGACAACATGCGAATAAGGAGATAGATGGTCGAGGGCGGCCGATAAAAGCCAGGAAAAATGAAAACACTCAATGCGACATATGCAATCAATCGTTCGATTCGATGCGAGCGACGATAAGGCACAGGTTCAAGGCGCATCCAAATTCACCGACCAAATTCCATTGTTCCTATTGTGGAAAACAGTTTCCTCTAAAGGTAAATGCTTTATATATAATACTCCTCTTTTTTCTCTCTCTCTCTCTCTCTCTCTCTCTCTGTCGTTTCTACAATAATCTCATGAGAACGCATTTGTTCAGAATCACAGGGATAATCATCAAATGTTGCACGATGCAACTGAAAGCGAGAATAAGGATCAACACAGGAAATGCGACGAGTGCAACGTGTTGTTTTACAACGAGAAGGCACTGGATTACCACAATAAATCCATTCATAAAAGGTAAGCGGCTTAAGTCTTGTGTCCACGATACAATAGAAATTGGTCCAAGTTCTTGGATGAGAACTGTGTAGCCAATCAATTTGCAGCTTTTATGAAAAAGTAGTAATTTTATTGGCTATAAAGTTCTCGATCCAAGAACTTTCGATTTCTAGTATATCGTGGACATTCGTGGACACAAGCCTTTAAACATCGGTCCCTCTTCGATATATTATACATATTTGTACAATGAGAAAAAAAAGTTGTTAAAATAACTAAATGCGTTCTATTGACAGTTTTTCTTTGATTCAATTACATATGTTTTTGAATTGAACATACATCAATAACATTAACATGATTTTTGTGAATTAACAAATATTTGACACAGCCCGTGACACGCCAAGTATAGTTGAATCAAGAAATTCGCACTTGATTTTACACCTTTTTTTTTCTCAGTGTAAAATTTATGATAAATCTAACTTGTTTGCATTACTTTTCAGAATGGTACACATATTCCATCCGATAGCCACTCCTCCACCTAGCAACAAGATCAAATTGAACTCGATGAACGACGCACTGAGTGTGTACTATTGTCATTTGTGCGGCGTCGAGTACGTTATAAAGTTTAACTTGCAGCAGCACTTGGAAAAGATGCACACGAAAGTAAGAGAGATAAATATATTTTTCCTTTAATATTGAATTTCCGCGAAATACGGATTATGATTTTTTATCATCTCCTTTATACTTCTTTACTGACAGTATTTAACTTCCAATACCTCTTATAAAATCGAGGCGTGTACATGGAATGACGGTCAAATGACTACAAGTCGACCGGTCTCACACAGAACAATACGTCACTCCAGAAACATAGATATAATGTAAATAAATTTAATAGTTATCGCATTTACTATTTTAAACCTATAAAAAAATGAATGAGGTACAATTAAAGAATATAAGCGATAATTCTGACGTAATTTTGTACGCACGCTTGAAAATTTAAATATCTTTCCGCTATTGAAAATTTAAATATCTTTCTACTGTTTGCAATTGCTTTTTTTGCAGAAAGAAAGGGACACTATGCCGGATGATTTGATCAAGTGTACAGTGTGCGCAGCGATGTTTTGCAACAAGAGGGCCTACAACGTACACAATGCTTACCACTCGCCGGATGATTTATACGTGACTTCAGAGGAGCAGAGGATGCAGACGGTGACCAAAATCGACCAGGACTTCGACATCAGGAGGGTGGAGCCTGTGGCCGAGAAATATGTACCGCGATCTAGTGTATTTCAGAGGAAGACTAATCATAGAATAAAGGTAAAACAAGTTTCACAAACACGCTTCACATCCTTAGTTTTCTTGCTTACAATCTCTCAGCATAATTCGACATAATATAAATTTAACCTACTTATAAATCAAATATAATTGTGCAATAGTATGTGATATTGTAATATTAAGGGATCATGTTATCCCCTGAGGCCTCAAAATGATACCTAAGTTTGGGATTTTTTGTGGGTAAATAGATAACTTTATTTAAAAGCTGTTTAAAGGACATTGTGTTGTACAAATATAAGAAACTAAAAAAAAAATTTTTTATTTCTTTTTATGTACAAAATGCACTGGCCTACTTGCGGAATTCCTTTTTTCCACTTTTTCAAATTGGTGCACAGGATTCCAGGCACACGGTTTGATCTTGAACAAAACACAATTTTCTTTATTTACATATTAAAGACTAGAGAAATACGTAGGGGTTTTTTTAAAATATGGATTTTTCTCGAAATGGCAGCTATTTTTACGAAAAGCATTTTTGTCAATATAAGTAAAATTTTTTCGAAAAATGACTACTATTTTGACAAAAATCAATATTTTGAAAAATCCTTACGTACATCTCTAGTCTTCAATATGTAAGATAATGAAAATTCTTTGTTTTGTTCAAGGTCAAACCGTGTGCCTGGAATCCTGTACACCGATAGGAAAAAAGGGATTCCGCAAGTGTAGGTCAGTGCGCCGCCATTTTGGACATAAAAAAATTAAAAAATATTTTTTTTATTTCTTATATATGTACATACAATATAATGTCGTCTAAACTGATTTTAAATCAAGTTTATCCATTTACCTACAAAAAAATCCCAAACTTAAGGCATCATTTCAAAACCTCAAGAAGGCATGACCCCTTAAATACGTACAATAATATAACTAAATTTATGTAATTTAGTATGCAAACTCAGCAAAAATGTAATTTAATGTAATATAAATTTTTAGCCGTACAACGATCAGAAGACAGAAATTAAGGTAGAGATAAAGAGAGAGAGGTCCGAGTCCTTGGACGACATCGCGGGTACCATCAATGAGTCCAGCGATTCCGAGAGCGACATCCCGTTGAAGCAAAGGATCGCCAGCTAACGGAGGTTTTTCTTCTGATCACAAAAAAGAAATTTTCCAGTCCCAAGGAAACTGTTGTACGAGCGCTTTACATACCGCTACAATCGTGATATATAGTCATCAATTTTGGAGCTTTCTCTTTACAATTGTTATTATATATGCATACTATATAAGTTAGGAAAATGTGAAATTGTAAGAAGTGTGCAATTGTATATTCATTTTTTTCTTTGCTCTTCATACGAATCGCGGAAATACAATTGAGATAACTGAATGTAATCATGAATGTTGAAGCACAAGATGAAATCCTATAGAAGGACGAATCTTAAGACAAGAAGAAAAGAGTAATTACGATAATTTGATAATTGAATAATTTTTCATGTTTATTATTATATATATATAAATATATATATATAATATATTATATACACAATATAATTTGTAAATGAAATATGTATTTCCAGAATGGGTTACCATTTATATATGGGATTATCGTCAAAACTCATAATTTTTAAAACCCCAATTCATTAGTTAAAATTAGAGTAGTTGTTAATTAGACGTAAAATTGAAAACCTACATGGACAGTACAATTATAGATCTCGTTTCGCTTCGTAAACAGGCGCGGAGGGGGATTGGATCTTGCTACGTGTAGAAAGTCGAAAATCTATGTGAAAAAGTGTAATTATAGACCTAGTTTTAACGATTATGGGTTTCGACGGTAAGGTAAACGTACCAGTGCAAGAACAAGTATCTATATCTGAATACGTACACAAAATTTATTAATCTCAAATGCTTTTTTTATTATAACTAGCACTACAGACGCGCGCTATTTAGCTGCACTTTTTACTTTTTACTATTATTTACAATTACACATCAACCTCAATGCACGCAACTGTCAAAATATGCAATGACAGCCGCTCACAAAGTAAGCACAGCGAGACAACCAATTAACGTTACGGAATGGAGTCAACAATAAATTTCAAGACTTTTCGATAATTCTTTACTTTGATAATTCTTGACTTTGATTTAACATGTTTTTTTTTTAGAATAGGATAGGATATCAAAATTTAATTGTAAAAATGTTTACAGATTACAATTAAATTATAATATTATGAAAAAAAGCATTTAAAAATAAGTTTTTGTGCTTGCTTTGTGTACCTGTTCAGCTGTAGATACACATTCAGTCACTGATACGTTTACCTTAATATATATGTAATATATATATATATATTTTACACACACTATGCTCGTCATCATTGGTTGTATTTTATATTTCTTTACTATGGTATGCATATGAGATATAAACACGTTCTATTATTTTTAGTATTTGCCATTTTCTTCCGCCCTCTTCACGCGATTTGCATCTCACAGATTTTTATGTATAAAAAAGAAAAAATATATAAATAGTCTAGATACACGAGATAACGTCTATGAATTGAGATTAACTGCATTTAACATTTTCAATTCCCGTTGCGCGCGATCCGCTCGTAATTCATAAATATTGCGCCACCTGTCTAGGGGGAGAGCGCATTCGCGTTCGAGAACTCCCCAGGTTCCCCTAGACCTCTTTAGGACGTTCTGGCGCGCCACGTTAGCGACTTCCGGCCGTCGGCCCTTGCGGAAGAGGTACGGCGGCCATTTTGCATTATCGGTTTTCGCGTGTGTGCGTGCGCGGTGTCGCGATCGTCGAGGTGTTCTCCTCCACTGCGCCCCGCGTATACTACTTGCACGTCGTGACTGTGACGGAGGATTTGTCTTCACGAAGAGGGGTCATCGCCGATAGCGACAAGTCTCCGGTAATCCCCGGCGAGGAAGGATGGGCCGCAAGAAGAAGAAGCAGTCGAGACCCTGGTGCTGGTATCCTTTTTCGTTTCCCCCCCAGGATGACTGCGTCAACGACGACGACCTGCAGCGGTCGTCGCTTTTACGTAACCGTGTTTTTGGACCGCGACGTCGGTTGCGTCGGGATCGCGATCGGCCGGTGATTTACGCAGCGGGTCGTCGATTTGTGCCCCTTTCCCGCCCCCAGAGAGGAGCTCGGGGGCGATCCGCGTTGCGGCGGTGTGTTCGTGTCCGCGGAAGGCGGGGAAATCGATACGCGGATTTCCTCGCGTCACCGCGACACGCGACATCTCTGTGTATACGTGTACGTGAGAGAGCGCAGCTGTTTCTCCCCGATGTCCTCGCGCGTACATACGCGCGACGCGTCGCACGATGATGTAACGCGCGACCGAGGGGCTTCCACGCGGAAGCGACCGAATCGGCCGTGGAGGATCGATGTTCCCTGCCCTACGAAATTGGGAATAATCGTTGTATCTTAGACCCGATGGTTCGCCCGCTTAGGTTTCCCATTTGTTGTCCCCCCCCCCCCTCTCACATAGCTGGCTGTTTTTATGTGGGACAATTGAAAATACCGATGACCTGTTTAGTGACTCTTAAAAATGTTTGAATGCCTAGAGACTTATGAATTAAATATAAGCCTAAGTTTCATAAAGAATGAATTGAGGGGAATCAATGGAATTTATTGTGTGGAGTCATGAGTAATTTGTATGAGTGCTTTGTGACAAATAGAAGTTGGAGAGATACATTGCTTCATTGTTTGAACAGGGATGTGTTTGAACAGTGTTAAATCTGTAAATTGAACGAAAAGTTTGAAAAGTTTCCACGAAAAGTTTCCACGTGGATGAGCATTTTGGAGTTTGTTTTATGATGACATTGCAAAAGTCAATTTAAAGGTTGACTCTAAAATTATCTAGTTTATTATATAATTATAATTATAATTATCTAGTTGTTATTATATAAAACTGTCTGTTTAGTTGTATAAATTACAAAAAATGGAAACTTGAAGGAAAAATTTTATTTGCAATGGTTTGCAATAGATTGGATTAAATAATACATATTTTTTCAGTCACTAAAGAGTTTCAAAGGTTTTTTTTTTTAAATAAAACTGATTTGTAAAAATTGAAGGTAATTTTGAAAAGCCTAATTTCAAAGAACAAATTGATCTTGAAAATTAGATCCTCCAATTTTTATCTCTATTTTTTTATTTTATTTTAATTTCCTTGCAAGCTGTGAATTCTTTTAGACTTATTATTTGTGCGGATGTTTCTTATCTAGGAGACCTGATATATAAAACTAACTATTATTTAAATGATATTCCGTAAATTTCCTTAACACCATTCTTCAAAAGGTATTGCAATCGTGAATTCGAAGATGAGAAAATACTCATTCAACATCAAAAGGCAAAACATTTCAAATGTCACATCTGCCACAAGAAACTGTATACTGGACCAGGACTTAGCATACATTGTATGCAGGTATGAGATTACAATTTTCTTAGTACTTTTTATGTCCTGTCTACTTAACATTATTTGAAGATTAACACGAGTCTCGTCCTCATAGGTACACAAAGAAGCGATAGACAAGGTACCGAATTCATTGCCAAATCGTAGCAATATCGAGATAGAGATTTATGGAATGGAGGGCATACCGCCGAATGACGCGAAGGAGCACGAGAGACAGCGAAACGGTGGTAGACCTGGCTCCCCGTCGTCCGGCGAGGATGAGCCCGTACAGAAAAAGGTGAAACCTGAGGGTCTACTAGGCTCTGCTCCAGGTGCGATGCCTGGTATGGGGGGCGGTCTACCCGGAATGCCACCGCAACCAGGTATGCCGCCGTTGCCAGGTATGGCACCGCATCCAGGCATGGCGCCGCATCCTGGTATGCCGCCGCATCCTGGTATGCCTCCAATGCATCCCATGATGCCAATGGGCCACGTAGGACCTCCATTTATGGGTCCAGGGTATGTACTCCTCAATTAACTATGCTATACATATATCTCAATGTACGCCTTGCCTTTATATTGATCTCAGTTTTCAATTTCTTTATTATAGATTTCCGATTATCCACCATTCATTTCACAATGCAATAATTTGTCTAGAATTCGAATAGAATTCAGTGCAAATTATAAGAACTGTCCAATTAGCTTTATTATTATCTTTAAATTTAATTCTTATTTAATTATATTTAATTAGATTCAAATTTAGCAATGTGTGTATTGTATTTGCCAGTATATTGAATATTTATACCTCTTTATACTAATCATAATTGATTAATAATTCTTTAACACGTTTATTTAAAAAATGCAAATAACGAATTAAAATTGAACTTGTTTACATAATTTAATCTTTTCTTTTTTTATGCAAATAACGAATTAAAATTAAACTTGTTTACACAATTTAATCTTTTCTTTTTTAGCATGATGCCCGGCATGTCGGGCATGCCTTCCGGTATGCAACCGCCAGTTTCGGGTGCATCGATGCCGCCGTCGCGTCCGTTGTTCCCGAGTGCCGCAGCCGTCTCGACAGCGGCATCGACTGCGGTATCGGTTACCGGAGGACCTCTCGGCACAGACTTCAAACCAATCACATCGGTGGCCGGCGGCGGCGGTTCCATAGGCCCGGTAAAGCCGACATTCCCCGCTTACAGTAGCGCCGGCGAACCCGCTGGCGGTAACGCAACGGGCAACAGCCTCGCCAACAGTGGCGATCATAAGGTGAATCTTATCGCGACCACAGGGGCCGCCAGTAAGATCATTCACCCTCCGGAAGATCTCAGTCTAGTAAGTTTATACTTTTATTCTTCAACTTTAGTTTTTGGATGATCGTTCCTGTTTTTAATTATAATCTAGCATCACATGGATATGAAATAATAAATGAAAAGATCATCTTTGAAAATAGTTCCCTCGAATAACGCTGAAATGCGGAAATTGCTGAAGCAAAATAGATTTTAAACAACGGATTCGTTTTTCAGGAGGAAATTAGAGCAAGACTGCCAAAGTATCAGCGTCGTCAAACAGACGAATCTGGACGATCGGCGCAATCGGAGGCGGTGGCGGTGGCGGTGAGCCAGCAGCAGCAGGTCGCCGCTATGCAACAAGCGGCAGCGCAGCAGCAGCAGGCGGTGCAGCAACAGCAGCAGCAGCAGGCGCAGCAGCAACAGCAGCAAGCGGCTGCTGCAAACGCGGCGGCCGCGTTTCAGGCGGATCAGCAACAGCGGCAGCAGCAGGCGGCGGCATTGAACGCGCTGCAGCAGCAACAGCAGAGGTTCCCGCGGCCGCCGCAGACGGTCATGGTACCGGCCTCAGCCGCAGCAATGCCAGTCAGCTCGGTCGCGTTGATGGCGCCCCTGATGCGACCCACCATGACCCTAGCCGCGCCTGCTCTCATTCACGGAGGTAACATGATGCGACCGCCCCCCATAGGCCTGCCACCAGGTAAGTGTCTGCGGGTTTGAGCTTTACGAAAAACTACCCGCCACCCCGTTAACTCCCCCCCCCCTCCCTTTCTCCTTCGCGCCCCTCACGACTCGACAGAGCTGCCCTACTGTACTTTTTGTCTCCTCTTGTCGTTGAAATTTGGAAATTTCACCTCTTTGGTATTTTTTGTTTTCTTACCAATTACCCCTCTCTCCCCCTTTGCCCTACCCCTCTTCCCTTACTGGCTGTTGAAGGTAACACGTTAATTAATGCACGAGAATAAATCATATCACGGTTTAAGTTTTCCTTTTTTTTTCTTCTTTTTTATCGCGCGTGAAGTTTCAGATAAAGTATATTGGATTGAAAGTCTTGCCCTATTCTCCTCGTTTTCGAGAACGACCTCCCCAGGAATGTTCTCTTGAACTTTTTCCTGCTTCAAGGATACCGCATACCCGTAATCTAACAAAATTGATTTTGCTGACGTTGTTTTAATGTAGAAAGGTCGTTTCCGATGGAATGTTTATATTTAACGACGATTCGGCATCATTAATTATCGAAAATTTAAATTTTTATATGTGTGACTCGCGCGATATGTTGAATCAATATGTTGATCAAGAGATATTTTTCAGGCAATAATTGAGTAGCTTCTGCAGGGTGGGTACTGCCGGTACCGGGAAAACCTGGAATTCTTAGGAAATTTCATTTTTACGCATAAAAATCATAAATTCCCATACAATTTTACTGGTACTCAGAGAAATTTTTTGAATTTTACTTTTAAATTTAATTTTATCCTTTTAGAAAGTGGCTCCATATCGAAGGATAAAGGGGCTTCATACTAAAAGAAAAATATAAAGAAAAATTGTTGACAGTTTTTTTTTACCAAAGATATGTATAAACAAATTTTTTATTGAAATGTTTGTTTCTTAATAATAATAGATCTTCCTTTTTTATTTTATATCTTTGTAGAGCTTTGACTATTGAGTCTATTATCTATTGAGTGTGGAAAGTGTTTTATATTGTATATTTGCTTTTTAATAGATATATACAGATAACACACACGAATTCATTCATAATTCAGTCATGTGTCATCACTCATTAATTTTCAGTTTATTTTGAGGTGTAAAAAGATTTCTTTTCAGAATTTTTAGAAAACAAATTCTTTTTGCATTTGAAAATGAACTTAATATTAATGATATATGACTTCTTTTTGGAATCTCTGTGTTACCTGGATAATATTATTTTAATTTAATAACTAATAAAAACTTAATAACTCAATATTAACGTATAGTTCCGTGATGTATATTATTCAATTAATATAATTGAATCCTAATTTAGAAAGATAAATTTTATCACTATGAATGATATTAATTGAATAATATACATTACAGAATTATTCCGGTAAATTATACATAAGCCGTATATTGTAGGCAAATTATTATATGGCATTTAATTCGTATTATTTCTTTTTAATACTATTTCAAATTTTATATTTAAATTTTGTGGCTTTTTTGTGATTACATGATTAAAGAATATTAAAAAGCGCATATAATAAAATAAATTTATTTTAAGATTAACATATACTATATAAGACTCTTCAATTTAATAAACGATAATTCGGAAAAAATAAATCAGGCGCTAACAGTCTAATAACGCAGAACTTAAATGAAACAATTTAATTTTCACATACATCTCCATACAAATCTTTCGTTACGTTATAATTCCGTTACGAAAGATTTTGTATGGAGATGTAACTACACATGTGAAGATTAAATTGCGTTATTAGACTCTTATGGCCATTTCTATTCAATGTAGATTAACTTTAATCTTGATTTAACTTATTTTGTATCTTTTTCTAGTTTTAAGAATTAGAAAAACATAAAAAGTAAATAAAACCGAGATTAAAGTTAATCTACATTGGTAAATATGGACATTAGTGCCTAATTTATTTTAAAGCTGTATTGAGAAATTCTCTAATCTTATCTGGAATTTTGAATAAATTTCCTGGAAAATCCGGGAATTCTCAGGGAATTCTTTCAATATTTGAGTACCCACCCTAATCTCTTTTATTGAGCAATTTAAATTTATTTATCGACAGATTCCATTGGAAACGATGTATATTATATTTTTTTACTTCGTAAACACAACCTTCATATATCACCTTTACCCAGTCCTACTCGGTCGAATAACTGAGAAAGGATTTTTCTTTCTACGAATGAGGAAAGAGAAAATGTCCGGATATTAACCAAACAATACTTGTGACATGCCTTAATTTAATTCAGTTACACGTTGCACTGCAATTTGCACTAATTATTCACGACAACAGCCATTCCTATTTTCTTTAAGTAAAAAAAAAACCTTACCAGAGAAAGACAACGGGAGCGTTGAGACAGATGAACAAGAAACAGACTTGACATTTAGGGGGGAAGGGGTCAGAAAAATTGACGACCTGCGCGAAATTGCGTACATATACCACTGACTCGGGACGGCAAAGAGAGAGAGAAAGCGAGGCGGGAAGAATATTGTTAACTGTTCAGATAGAAACTGTAGAGATCAAGATTCTCTCGACCGAAATGATACGCCACAGAATTCTCGACGACACTGCGTCTTGTAGTCCTTGTTCGTTTATACGTTTTAACGGTGCGTTTGCAGGGCGCCCGGTCACTCCTCGATGAGTGTCGAACGAACCCAGTCTGGTTACTAAAACCGTGTTTTACAATACAAGCGCTACAAGGTTGGTCCTTAGCAATTAGCATGCGGTGACATGGCCTATATCTATATACATATATATATCTATATATATATATCTTGTTATATTTATTATTATTATTCTTATATATTGTTGATTAATCTTGTCATCATTGTCATTAATACACCTATACATGTATACGCGCATATACGTAATATATATATAGTGACTCCCGAAAACTCGGAATGACGGGTGGTATAGGAAACTGTGTTCGGAGCCGCTTTCGCGAGCCACCGTGTATATATTTCTGTATATTCGTAATATTTTATCACTGGGCAGGTAGGTCGAGCGGCCAATGTTCCTTCTTCCATCTTAATTCCAATTCACTTCAACACCGACTTACTACTTTTGGATACGTTTGTTTCTCCCGATCTGAGAATGCCGATCACAGATTAAAGTAACGAGAGAGAATCGATACTGAAAGGTATATAGAGAGAGCAGCTGTATCGCTGAATGATCGTTCACATATCCGTCGTATTGATCAAAAAAATAATGCTTATCACGATAAAAATATAAATCTGATTGGATACTTTAATTATTATACATGATTAATGAATATGAATATATTAGTAAATGATAATTAATAAATAATGGAAATAATTGGGGCAGAACAATAAGCGTCAGTCTTAATTGCATTATGAATTATTAATCAGAAAATTATTGCACTTTTTATTCGCTACAAGACTGCACACGGTATTATTACTAAATTTGTAATCATACGTTTACAAATTAGAATTATAATTGATTACTTTTATAATTTTTTTATTATTTGATATAGAATTTTGATAATTATTTAATCAAATTATCAATTTTTGTCTTTCGAGATTTTATTCTAAGAGGTTTATATGATTGTGAATTATTTTAAAAATGTATATTAAATTTCTCGACAGATTTTTGTCAATCGATCATTCACTGATACACCTATCGTAAATAAACATTTTTATCGTAATACTTGTATTTCCATTCACGATTTCGCAGTTTTGTACATAAAAAAAAATTTGTTTGCAATAGTTTTTTGATTTCTATATACAGTTTCCTAGTACAGTTCCTCGTACAGTTTATTACACGGAAGACAAAGAAAGACTCTCCGGCCGCTCGGCCGTTACAGTTTTTATACATCTCTTTCATGTATGATTTCTTTGTTTCCTTTTCCGTTCCGTTCTCAGCTTCTTTATTCACACTCTCTCGATTTAACCATATTACTCTTCTTACGACTCACATACGCCATTATTTACCTCGCCAGCAGCCGTGTTACCATCTTGTCTCTTCAGTATTACTTATATATTATATATAGCTTGGAATCCTGGTGTTGTGATACAGTAGTGGAGAAACTGCTTCCTTGGGCACGGTACTGACAGTCGTTCGAAGTTGTCGTTCCAAAGTGATAAGAGAAACAAATGAATAATTACAAAACGATAATTATTTTTCTCTCGCGATCTGTCCCTTCCTTCTTCGCATTCGATAAGTGATCACTCTGATGAGTCAATTGTCGATCGCAGTCACTAATAATATCGATTTCAATTTTTCACATTATACGAAATATCGCGGATTTACCGAATCACTTTTTTTATCCATTGATTCTTTGACCATTTTTTTTGTATTCTGAAGGAATTAATAATTTTTAAATTATGAAAAAGAAAGAAAGTTGAGCTTTCAAGATTTAAACAATAGAACTTATTTCGAAGTTGAGATTTAAGTAAAGTTTTTATTCTTTAATTTTATACAGACTTCCCTTCAACAAATTTACGACTTAAAAATTATCAAGATATGCAGATTTGACGTTCAAAGTTACAAACTTGTAAAGAGCGAAGGTATCTTTTACTTAAAAAGGAAAAAAAAGAAAAGAAAGTCGATTTCCAAATTGTTCAAAGAATCCGTGAGTGAAAAGTGGCTCGCGAAATCTGGGATGCATTGTGGAAATAAAACACAGCGAATGTAAAAAGAAAGGCAAAACGAGGTATCGCGAAGAGGGAAGGGATCGAATTGCGTTCTCACTGTGCTCGCCGGTGCATTTTATTTATTATTACTTTTTTTTTAATTTTCTTCTCATGGAAAGTAAAAAAACTAGCAACGAGAACGAACGTAATGTATCTCCCTCACACCATAGCCTAGCTTTTGTGTTACACAATGAAAGATTTTAGATAAATTGAGCCGAGCAACAGTAAGTAAACGACTTCACGTTACCTAGTATATCACTCTATTGCGTTCAATCGAGGGTCCGTCCGATTAACACGATTTTTCTCTTTATTTATATGCTCATCGTGAGTATCGTCAAATTAAAAAAAAAAAAAAAAGACGTAACAAAAGAGAAAGCAAGAAGACGACAGCGCAAGTAATAGAAGAAATTTAATGTCGATTTTTTTCTCTCGCGTCGGGATGTGATGCTCTCGAGAGCTTCGAACCAATTACTTACACGCTGCTCGATTGTCACAAAACGAGCAATGCCGTAATTCTCCTCGAGGGTCTCGTGACTAAGCGCGTTTTTGGCGGCGATGTCCTTGTTGGAAGAGGTCGGCTGACAGCTGAACGATCCCTATATACGCGGACTTCCGTAATACGGTCCGCGATGTCGAGCCGATGTTGCGTCTTCCCCCCCCCCCCTTCCGAGTGAGACTCGTTCCTTGTATGGTGTGAGGTTTTTCTCTGTGTGGTACCACCTACTTGTCAGTTTTTGTTTTGTGACTTGTATTGCGTATGCGGCGCACTGCATGCTGAGCTGAGTTCTACGTACGTTATGTACCTATCGTATATATACGCATATATAATCTAGTTTGGCGATTCGCATTGATTCAGCGATTGCTGCTGGGTAGAACCGTAGTACATACGTGGAAATGACTGCCGAGAAACAGATCGACCGCGGGTGGCGTCCAGTCCTTACGGGCTTTTGCCTGGGGAGACAAGGAGATCACGTCGCGAGGAAAACACGGCTTCTCTTGGAGGTCGAATTCACGTGAATTCACGCTCGGCCGGCTAACGCTTACCTTGGCAATCGCGGGAGAGACAGATTGCTCGAGAGGGCAAAGCGCACTCCGAGCGATCCAGAGGAGAGACTAAACGGAATTGATATCTTGCGGACTTATCCCAATACATACGTACTTCTTTCGATGCAATAATCGTTCGGCTGTCAGGCAACTTCCCTTTCAGCGGAACATGAGTCTGAATTGTGGTTGTGAATCTGAATACACGAATTAAATCAAAAAAACATAATTAGATTAGTTGAGTCTCAAATAAAGGAATTTAATTCACTTATAAATACTAATTGAAAAAAATTTATGTAGTAATAATTAAAAAATATGTAAATATATAAATCTTCGTAATTTAATCTTGCTATCTAAATCTGAATCAGTGCATGGTCACTGATTATCAATGGTTACTCATTGAATGCATCAGTCCCAAGTGTTTCACTGGTAATCAGTGAAATTATAGATTAATATTAATAGTTTAATTATAGATTATTAGTGAAATTATAGTTAGATTATAGGTACTGACTCAATCATGTGATTTTTCAGTACTTTTCCACTGATTCAGATTCAGAGAGTGTGACTAAAATAAATTTTTGTTTTTAAAGATTCTAATTCTTTTTTAAAAATTAACATATTTTTATGTTCTAAACTAAATTATTTCGGAGAATTATTTTCTAATTTATCGAAAAAATTTTATTCTCTAAAATTTTATTCGAAGCGCCACGACGATTCTGTGACTTATTTTGCGCTGAAGATCGCGTAGTCCTCCAAAAACGAGCACGGTACATGATGTAGTAACAGAAACTATCAGAAAAACGATACATTAAACAAAAAAAATTAAAACTGCGCACTAACGCAACACACAGGACCCATAATTATCTTGTAACGTGAACAGTCGCGACGTAAGTATACCTGGGGATCCCGGTCCCCAATTAAAAGAGAGTGCGAGAGAAAGATCCCATTATGGGATCCTGCGAATAGAGACGTCGTCTCGTTCGGCGGCGTCGGGCTCGAGTAATCAAAAAGCACGTGTATGCCGCACGTGGGCAACGTACTGTTTTCTTTGCCCCTCCCCGCGACATTCGATCGCGGGTCGTACTAATCTCTCGCTGCGTTGCTTTGCAGGCATGCTAGGGGCCCTACCACCGGGTGCCGCGATGCATCCGGCCTTCGCCGCCGCGCCGATGGGCTTTCCGGGACCGATGCTGACGCCGATGATGCATCCACGCTTCAGATGATCGCCCCCCATGGACGGGCCCAATCCCCCGCCGCTGCACTTCGTGCTGTGGGCCCGCCCCTAATTTTCGCATGGGGTCTGGACCTGATCGAGGAAGAGAGACACATAGAGTCACATACACAAACGAGAGAAGGAGAGAAAGGGGAGAAATGATGATGAGAGAGTGAAAGAGAAAGAGAGGAAGCGGGAAATAATCTGCACGATAGATTTGTTCCCCGTCAATTCTCTCTCACGATCTGTTTTTTTTTCCTTTTTTTTTTATTATATTGTTGAGAGGAGAGACGGAGAAACAATACTGAGAGAAAGCGAGAAAAAGAGAGTATGCGTGCGTGTGCGTGAAAAAAAGGGAAAGAATGGAAGAGAGAAAGAGACACACGCACTCACATAACGTCATCGACATCTGAGAGAGGATTTCCTTCGAAGAAGTCGGGTGCGCGCTGGAAACGGTCGGCTTTTATCGTTTTTCCCTCGCCCCCTTATGCTACTCTACGAAATAACGAAGCGGACGGCGCGAAATGTTAATCATTCTTATATCGACTGCAAGTGTGCGTGTGTGTGTATATGCGCGCACCCACGCTATGTTGGTCGTGTGCCAGGTGAGCTAACAAAACTCGAGCAAGTTTCCATCGCCTTTTTCTACGGAATGAAATAATAACGAAATAATCGCACTGTAACAACACCGTCGTTTGCCCTGCGCGGAAATGCCAGCGCGAACCATCTCTATCTCTCTATCTCTCTATCTATCTATCTATCTATCTGTTTGTCTGTCTGTCTGCCGACTTACCTCGCAATCTTTCTATCTGCATCGGACAACCATTGTATTACAGTCCGCTGGTATGTCCGTTGCGATGACAACAACGCGGCGCGCAAAAGACATTATCCTCTCGTACGAGAAGGGTCAATCGAGATAATCCGAGGATTCGGTACGGAAGTTGGTGCGTGTCTCGCAATTTGAGGTCAGTCTAAATATAAAAAAAAATTGCATCTTAAAACAAGCTTTTTAAATTACGAATTTATCGCTTAATTTCCGTAACGAATCCTCTAATCATCGACGCGAGGTAATTGTGACGCCGCTGAAATTTTCAGTGACAAGAATAAGTCTTTATATGCAGACACCGAATCCTTGATAACTCTAATTTTTCTCGAGTACTTTATAAATATACGTGTAACTTCTTGAATATGGTTGTGTAAATAATGCATACCGGTATTTTGGTATTACGAAATTTGGACTCGGAAACGAGAGATTAATATAAATTTGATATATGATAAAATAAAGAGAAATGTTAGAAAAAAAAAATTTATTTATTTTTAAGAAATATACAAAAATGAAATTCCTCTAGAAAAACACATTGTTATGTATAACGTGCAATACGATTCATTGTTATTGGTCTGAAATCTTCAATCAAACGCGTTAAGACCAATTCTATCGTTGAAAAGTCTGACTGGGTCACATTTACCTCCCGTAAAATTGATGATTGACCCCGCGGTTCTTCAGGAAGTGATTGTACCTTCAACAACGACGAAGTGCCACGTGCTTTCCCCTCTTAAAGACGTTTTCCTCTTTACGCGCATTAGACCGTTTCCATCACGCGCTGTTCCCCTCAGTCTCCGCGCACCTGCAGTGTCCTCTTGGAGAGGCGCGATCGCGAATAAGGTGGCGCTTCACGCTGCAGCTGGATGATGACTCGCTTGACTAAGTAGAGCCCGAGATGAGAGAGTAGACTCTCGGAGACAGTTCCGTTCCGTTTGATATTTCGAAATCTTTTTTTTCCTACCTCGATTTGTCGAGTAAAACGCGAGGTAAGAATTCTCGGAGGAATCGAAGACGCGAAAGTACCTGACTTTTTTTTTTTTTTAAAGATGAAAAAGGAAATTAGACTTGTATTCTCGGCGAGAACACGGAAGAGATTTATATTTTATTTTAGACCTTGGAGAGTTCGAAAAAAAAAAAAACATGAAATAATAAATTCATGTATAGTAGATATTTCGAAACACTCGCAGGTAAGTAGGCATCAGGCCACGTGATCTATTTATTATGTATATTGAAAACCAGGTTTGTAATTTGAGACAATTATCAAATCTGTAGTTAGCTATTAACTATTAGCTTTGCTTTTTATTTTATTTTTTTAATTGTTTTGTTTTGGATTAATTCTACGCGGCGCATCTTCGATTTCTCCGTGATAGAATTAGCGTGTGTATTTCTTTTTTCGGACAAATAGATTATACAAATCTCAGAATTATTACGATAATGACGAAGGGACGTGTAATGATGACAGATGATAGGTACGATACACATTTAACTTAACCGGGTCTCACCAAATTGCAGTATCATATAGAATCAAGAGCATAGCATCAACGGTAAAAGAGAGATCGGGTGTACCTATACGCGTTACAGTTTTGAAAACACATTTTTTGCTAGCCGCAGTGTGAAGATTCGGTCGCCTCAGGTTAGTCTGTCGCAAATTTTATTTTGTTATTACTCCGAGTCGAGTCGAGGCACCCTCACGACGCGCGCAGCAAAATCACGAAATTAACTACGAAAAAAATTTGAATTTTTTTAATCTATAAAATTTTTTACCAATCTACAAAATTAATTTACACAACTTCCAAATTGTGGCCTCGATAAAATTCTTGACGAATTATTTAAGAATCGAGTTTGAGAAACTGGATGACACTCGCAAATATCGCGTGCTGTAGTTTCGCGATTTACGGTAAACGAAGGTGTGAATTTAAGTAGGTGACAAATAATTTTTACGCGTGCGAAGGAGTCGAGGTTTCGAGATATGATTTTATCAATTGATTTTTGTACGCGAGGGCGATCGACTCGGCTCAAGGAAAGCAGCCTCCCCCTTTTTTCCCCCTTTGCCAAAAGGAACAATGTTGGCGACGCATGAGTGAGTGGTAAGTACGGAGGGTGCTCACGGAATCGAACACCAGCTCTCTACACTCGACTCACGCCGTTTTCTTCACTTTTCCTTTACCACGGTCTCGCCGATTCTCACGCCGCCGGTCGTAGAGCGTGACCCGTCACGCCGAGTCTCGGGCAGACTCTTATATCTCGTGATTGTTTTCGTCATTTTCTAAAATCCGCTTCTACTGTACGTGCATCCGTCTGTAAGACACTTGAATACGCGAATTGTTCTAGCTTAGTATTAATATAGTCTCGAATATAATTGCGCACCTTGCTCTACGATCGGACGACACGCCCAATTCCCCCCCCCCTCTTATTCCTCTACGCAGAACTTGGCGAACCTTTCCTACTCTGTCTACAAAACTTGGCACTTCCCGAACTTACTTTTATCTCTCGTTCACTTTACATCTTACCTTCTGTCTACTATTAACTATATACGCTCTTATCGGTTTCTACTCAGGGTGTCTATTGATAACGCTGACCGGAATGTCGGTTGAACTACGGTGAAATTTTCCGTTGCTTCTTGTACCGTTAAGTCCATCTGTAAGAGACACACCGTTCCTGCAAACTGTAAAAGATTGTGCTTTAACTCTCTACAGTTGGTTGAGAATAATTGTATCGTTTTAATGTCTTTTAGAGCAGTTAAAAGTATTTATCGATGTCGCGTTAATTTTAATCTTAAGCACATCGTTTGTCTCTTTCCGGAATTAAGAGCCAAACAGAGAGGAAGAATAAGGTCGGGATCAAGAGTGAGATTCACATCGGCGAGAGCAACGATACGTATCGTTTTTATCGATATCGGCCTTTGTCGATTAATTTTCCCAGGTCGGCTCGTCGTCGATCCCTTTCTAGAGAAAGGGAGAAAGTAAACCAATTAATTAATTAGCGAAATTCAATGGTACGTGTTCGTCCGTTGTCACACACCGAACTTAAACTTTTCGGCACAGTTTTCCGTTTTTATAGGTCTCGATCGATTGACTCGTCCCGTCACGGGGCAAAAAAAAAATCGATCTAAAATCGGGCCGAGATTTTAAGCGAACGATAAGCGGAAGATTATTATCGCCCGTGTGCACGCAGTAGATTGTTTACACCGCCGTGATCGTTCGATGACGCGCGTTACGTGGGCGCGGTGACGAGGATTTTTTTTTACTTCCTGTGTTGTTGTCTTCAGTAGGCACCCTGCTGCTGGTTTTCGTTCTTTCGACCACCACCCTCGCCCACTGTCATCGTCCGGTACTACTACCGACGTCTCCTCGACCAAAAAAAAGAAAAAAAGAGAAAAAGATACAGCAAAAAAAAAACAAATAGAAATGAAAATGAAAACAGCATTGAAAGCGCGCCGTACAACACGTGTACGTACCAAAACATGATCTACGCATCGTTATTATAATTCCTTTATTTTTCAGGGGTTGTCTTTCCGAATCTCCCCCGCGAAAAACGCACTATCGCTTTACTCTCTTGCAAATAACAGCGCCTCGTTCGCGACCGTTCCGAGGGCCAGGGATTGTTGACTGCTCAAGGATACAAGTAAAATTTTATTAAGATTTATAAGACCATTAACGAACGATCTCTTTTTGTCAAGTGCCTGTTTAGATGAATATCGGAATCGAGAGACGAGGCTTTTCGAAAGAGTAAAAAATCGGGGGAAAGAAAAAGAAAGTTGACGATTAGTATACATAGAGCTATCATCAGTTACATAAATATCGCACTCGTGTTATGTAAAGCTGTCTTCAAATGACTAATCGATCCATCGGAAATCGAGCCGGGTTTTGCTCGCGCGATTTTCCCTCGAAAATAGAAAAATGAACGTAGAAAATATTTTATATAATTATTTATATATATATGTATAATTATAAATATACATATAATTATAAATATGAATATCATAATATATATTATTAAATATAAAAAAGGAAAATTTATATGAATTCGTGAATTGCGTGTCATTTTTTTCTCAAGGATTCTCAATTAGATGTGAGATAGATAAAGTCGCGTGAGCCAGACCCGCAGATTGCCCTCGTTTTTTGTTTTGTTTTTCTTTTTTTTTTTCTTTTTTATCTTCGTAAAGAGAGAAACGCGTTCACGCGAAGCCTCGCACTCCGGCGATTCGGCAGGACAATCTAACAGCAGAATTTGGAGATGTAGAAGTTCTGTTATTTATTGAGTGTCATATTATCGACATGTTCCGAATAAAATAAAGAAGACGTTCTGTGGAAAGCTCGAAAGTTTTGGGCATAGTCTGCTGTTCTGGGATATATGTCGATCTTCGCGCAATCAGTTTCCTCGACTCCGCCGATTTCGATTTCACTTTCGTGACAAGGTCGACAAAGGAATCTCACGCGCGTCGCGCTTTTATAATTATGTGTACTCCAATACGTTATTATACATCTTGCAACTTACCTTTTTTTTTATCCGACTCGAGGATCGAACAGTGATGTGATTTTTCACAATCACACGACGTCACCGCTGGATTCCGTATCCCAGAATTGCGGGCGACAGCCACATATTGTTTCAACCAATCACAGCAATCTCATCGCTGTTGGACCTAATCGGTCCCTTGCCTCAAGGCAGGCGATTGTTTGGACCTACCGTCCTAGAGTCGAGGCAACCGAGTCGCAACCTCCCGATTTTTTCTCCGGTCGGAATCGTACAATCCGACGGGAAGAAAAGCGCGAACGAGCTCTCCTCCTGGAAATTTTCAATTTCCAATTTTGGAAACTCAAGCAAGAGGTTGGAAGGGGGGCGTATAAGCAAAAATCGCGTATAAATAAAAACTCCAAGTGGATTTTTATTTTTTATCGATTTTTATTTTATTTCAAAATTAACGTCACCCGTGTTTCGATTCAATATAACTCGAAGTTATTCTAGATTTTATAACATCAAAGTAGATTTTTATTTTAATTTTATTGACTATTAATGTGTGCAATTTTCTTCATACACTTTTCACGCGATAAAATGTTTCAAACGTATTTTTAATCAGGTTTTTGCTCGCACATTCTCTTCCAAGACAGCGGCTCGATTCGGCTTTTCGAATTGCATACGATGCATCAGGATTGAAGAGGAAAAAAAAATGAAATCGGGGAGTGTGACGGTTCTCGGCTTGGCGGACGCGTGGCTGGACCGAGAAACAATATTAATCGTAATAATCGGTTAATGAACCGCGGGTAAATCGTATTAACCGATCGATCGTTCGGAACGTCGAAACGAGAGAAGATTAATTGTGTTTAGATGTGTAGAGCGATGCAATTAGCACGTATCTCTTGTCGACGAATTTTAATCCTTTCAAGACGCTTTCTGATCGCTTGGCTTCTGTAGAAAAACACGCATCCTTAATTAACACTACCATTACGATTGGCAATTATTTAGGTATTATCTGAGCGTTTTTAACTCCCGTCCGGAGCGGAGTCCGGGTATTTTTTTCAGGTCCAAATCTCTATAATTAATCTTTGAATAAAATTTAAAAGGTGGGAATATAAATATTTATATATATTTATACAGATACTTTATTAATGAGATAATAAAATAATTCCGTAAAAAAAATCTTTTGTTTCATGCTTTTCTTATTCGAGAATCATTATTTTGCATTACTTATTTTTACATCTAGTTTATATTTAATTGATCTTTCTAAAAAGAAATATTTTTCCAAATACGAGAATTTAATAATAAAATTTATTTCGAAATAGAATTTTTATTAAACATAAAAAAACTCTGGTCCAATGATCCAGCAATCATCAGCTATAGCATTTCTGTCGTACTATTGATTAAATAATCCCGTTACTTGAAAGATTACCAATTGTTTTCCAAATCAGTAATTTTCTAAAATTTTCTATACATTTTTCTTATTATTTTACCGCAGTATCTTCAAAGTGTCTCGAAAGGATTAACAATGCGTAATTATAATTTGGTTATTCGCGTCACACAAATGTTTTCAAAATTGTCTGCACTTGAAATTTTTTTTTTTTTTTTTAGTTAATGGCAAAATTTGCAAGAATAAATTTCCGCCGAACAAGAATTTCGCGGCTCTCGTCTTCGACAGTTCGATCGTATCGTAGAATGCTTAGCTGGTTCTCTCTCTCTCTCTATATATATATCTATATTATATGTGTATACCGATATCGTCCTGTACATCCCTTGCGCTCGCGCGCAAGAACCTCGCCTTCTCCTTCCGTTCCTTTTTTAATATCCTTTTGTCCCCCCCCCCCTACCCCTCTTTACGCTAATAATGTCTTTACACTTGGTGACAGCGGATGCACGATATTCGCTCTCGTGGGGATCGCTTTTGCTCGACGAACCGGTAACACGGTTTCGCTCTTTGTCATCCTAATACTATTATCCCGCGACTCGGTCCATTCGGGAATAAAACGCACTTCTTCGGGCTCGCTCCGACGTCCCCCTCCCTCGTCGATCTCAGGGTATTATCATGATCGCGGCTGTTATTTTATAATGAGATTAAATAAATCAATTAAATCGGGAGTGGTCCGCTAAATCTCGTCCGGGCATTCAATATAATTTTTTTTTTCATTTGAATAAATATCTATTCTTCTTACGATCTTCGTAATTATGTCACGTTATTTGTAAAACAATTAGTACATCTAAGCAAAAATTGGCATTTCACATTTTAATGTTTTTATTATTCTCGAGTGAGCTTGTATCTCTCGCGATTTTATTTCAATGATTTTTCATAATTCTAATAACACTTAATAAATTTTTAGGAAGTACAATTCCTGCAAATTTGTTCTTAACGTTTCGGCTAATCCTACGTGTAAATAAGAAATTCGCGCGAATCACGTGCGTAATTTTCCGTTGCATTAAACTCGACGATGCGTCAGCGAGGTGTTTCATCGCGCGTTCACTTAGACATTTAACAGCGCGATGTTCTAAAACCGCTCAGCCAGCTTCGGTTAATAAACCCAACGACGTATTAGAGAGCCAATTTACGCGCAATTTCAACGGCCACTTTAACTTGGACGTGCTGAAAAAGGAAAAAAAAAAGGAGGCCTCTCGCGAGAAAGCGAGGCCGACTTTTCGCGAATCGGCCGCGATCGTTTTAGCGAGAGGAGGACGATTTTGCGGATCGAGGAAAAGACGAAAGTCTCTCGTCCCTGCACACGTCGCTTTATCTCCGAAGCGTGGACCGACCGCGGGCATTCTAGACGTAGCTTTCTATCCTTCTACAACCTTGTTGTTTTCAGCCGACTGCGTTACGAGCAGAACGGACAATAATGATCGAGGAAAGAAAGAGAGGGATATGAGAAAAAGAAAAGTTGCGAAGTGACACGAGTGTGTGTATCCCATTCAGACTGATCAATAAAATCATTTCGGAGCAAGAAAACACCGGGTGATTGTACGATCGAAGTCGCGGCGTGTCGGCGATCGGCGAAAATCGACGATCGCCCGACAAGGGACGGAAGGGTAGGAAGAAAAGAAAATGGAGATTGATCGAAGAGAGTGAAAAGATTAGGAGGAATCAGGCTGTGACTTCGAGCGTGACAGCCGCTCGTCTATTTTATTTCTGCTACATGATCCTTGACCACAAGAGAATGTTTCATCGTGTTAGAAGCAGTGTTAGCATAACAAGCGGGCTCTAATCGAATTAAATTTACAATTGGGTAAATTGAACAAATAGAAAATAAAATTATATATAATAAAAAAAATTTTAACAACTGAAATGAGAAAACAACAATGTCAAAGCGGGTCTTAAAAGTACTTAATAATATTTTTATAATGTAGATCTACAATTCAAGCACTTTTTTTCAGTTCAAGCAAACTATATTTTGTGTCGAGTATTTGTTGATTTGAAAACACAGCTCTGAATCTGGAGTAATATAATTAAATTGATAAAGCAATTTAATAATTTAATAAACATCCTTGTAAATCCTATAAAAAAGAATTTAATTTACTAAAAATTATTTATTTATATTTATATCAGGCTTGAGAAGACTAAATTGCATATATGGAATATGTTAGTTTTAGTTTGCGATTGAGGAACAGCCGAATTAAAATCGTCATTAAATGGAGTAAATTAAATTTGCAAGTAAGAAATTCGAGTCGAGCCGAGGGTGTTGCGTAAGGCTCGTAATTATGAGAACTGAATTGAATTGAACAACAGTGACGGATTTATCGTCTCGCGCGAATGACTCTGTAATTAAATCAAGTCTGCGCAGTTCGCGTAGGCCCAGGGAAAAAGATCGCTCTGATAACTTGATCCGAACTTAAGTAGATAATCTCACTCTGCGAAAGTGGTTCACCGCGGTAACTTTCTATGAGACCGTGGTTTCTCATCGCTTTCGCGTTCATTTCCCTTCCCTCTCTCGGGCGGAAAATAATCTCTGCGATTACGAAAATTTATGGGATGATTTTCATTTCCATCTGTTCGATCGCGGCAGAAATCCTTGTATCGGCGATGTATCGGCGTGTGTCGAGCTCTCCGCGTAAAAAAGTTTCGTTACATTGCAACGAGGCGAAGAAATCCGCGCAGAAAAGTCACGAATGTTGTAAACTCGTGGTATCCCCCCCCCCCCCGGACGCTCACAGATGATTGCGGGTATACGAGTCGATACAACGGTTAAATAATTTTGCAATTTTTTTGTCTCGTCCCGCGATGAAATCGACAATCGAAGGCCTCACTTTCGAGCCGTTCCGAAGATCGTGTCTTGCATAATGTGCATTGTTGATGGTGAAGCGTCTCCGCTCGAGATGGTTTGGCAGTAAACCTGCGGTAGAAATTGATGCGACGACGGTTTAGCCGTGGGCGAGAGATTATACAACGACGTTCGGCCACGGGCGAGAGCGAGTTGGCGGACACTCCTGCGAATGCCGATGGCATAGTTCGAAAGTCAAATGCCACATGCTGCCTTTTCTGCGAATCAATAGGCGCTTCTCGCAGGTAAGCCTCCTGTGTATACATATATATATACGTATCGATTCTATGCCGGCGCGATATATCCAGGCCGACGAATTTTCCTTTGTTCTACGAAACACACCGCGATCGCATGTTGAGCGTACGGTGTAATTGGTGTGACCCTCCCCTCCCTCTCTCCTGCAATTTAAAAGGACATCCGGTTTCGGTGCTCCCTAACATATACGGTCGCCGTAATATCGCCGAGGTCGACGTTCGCGACTGCCACGCTCGCATAATGTATCACGACTGGTGAATGAAGTGCGAGGTACGAGCGAAGCTGTAAGTATTTTTCATTCATCCGGCGGTCGTTCGCTCGTGTTAAGACGCGATATAAACGATAAACGCGAGAGTGTAATAGTTATGACCTTATAACTTCATCATCGCGATAGGTTTCATGAGAGTTCATGCTCTTTTCAGATTTCTTAAGGCTATCGATAAATATTTACACTAATCGCGTCGGAATTTTTTCTTAAATCGAATTTATTTGATAATTCTTGCTTCCAATAATACCTTAATTATACTATTGTATATATCTTATATTATCGTATTATACTATAATTGTAATTAAATATTAGTTATTCCGCGCTCATTGCAGATGATCTAAAATTTTATAAAATTATTTTCACAATTTATTTTTGAAGAAAATAGATATAATTTTATGAATTATATCTTTTTTTTTTTTAATTTCTTTGTTGATATATTGATTTTTATTCTACTTTATTTCATAACGATTGTAAAGTTTATCCTCACGATGATATCTTCGCGTTCTTTTGACGAAGATACGTAATTACAATTTGAACAACGTGACGACATTGAGAACGTTAATTACATGATTGGACGTAGGAAAGAGCTGCTTTTCCGCTGATTGAACGTTTTGATTAACGTCTATCGCTCGGAGCTCAGAGCCGGTAAACTGGTCGCCAGTTTAAAACGAGCTTCGCTTGCGGCGTGCCTTTAATCAGGATCGTTTAATCGACCGAGAGACTTTTAGGCCGTAACTATACGCGATCAAAATATGCCCGTCTTCCGGGTGTTGGTTGAGATAAGACTTGTACGACTTTCATAAGCTCTCCGATTGACCCGAGGCAGAAACCGATTAAATTATATTCTACGACACGTCTTAAATACGACTACGACAAACATGAGGAATAATTGTAGAAAATGTTTTCGCAATTTCGGGGATTAAAGGATTCGAAGGTTTTTAATCTTTTATCATATTAATGTGGTGTAATAAAAGATTAGAGGCGAGGAAGAAAACGAGGCGAAAGGAAGAGCGAACGAGCGTGCAAGGTCTTCGATTCTACCGGAGGATGAATCCAGGTGAATAGGTGAACCGATCGATCACAGGTGAACGGCTGGACGAGCTAATCGACAGTGCCGAACGTTGTTTTAATTCGCGATCGGTCTGCGCCCGGTGCAAGAATTAAGAGACCGAGTAAAATTAAAATTTTCAGGCACGGAAATCGTCCGATTATCGCCAAATATTCGGAAATACGAGACGGTCAAGTGCGCAAAAGCCAACTTTGTTTTAAATAATTTTCCCCGGTGATTTAGAGATTGTTCATTTAGATCTCGGAGATTTATTTAAAAATCGAAGATAAATCTGCCGAAAGAGTCAAACGAAGGTCGAGAAATAAGTTAATGAGTCATGTACAATGCTGACAATCGCGGGATGCGATCACCGAGAATGTGAGTCATATGCAAGGACATTTGCAGGTTGAGTCGCCATTGAGTCTTTGTATGACGTTACTGACGACTTTTATCTCGAATTCCAAATTACAGTCTTATCTTTTTTTCTCGATCGCGGGCCCAAATATGTTTCATGCACGAGCACGGCGCGGCGGCGACGACGAGCGACGGTCGTACGGCACTGACAATCACGAAAGTGAAAGTCAGGTGTAATGTAATACACCGCCAATCGACCTCGAAAACGCGTAACACTCCCGCGAGAGTAGCAGCGGAGCCTAGAGCTGGAGAGATATTGCGCGATGTTGAAAAGGCTAGAAAAATGCTCGGGCGAGCCACGAGCGCGATAGGGACACGGATCTCCCCCCTCCTCCCCGTTTCCCCTCGTTTCGTTTCTCGCGCGCTTTACATCGAGGATGCAAATAACGCGCTAATCTCACGGCGACGAGTGTTTTCTTCATTGTACGCTCGGATAATCGTCCGCGAACTCGCGCTCACCCGGATGGGAAGCCGAGGGGCATTGTGAATCTCGCAACAGGAGAATTTCCTGAATCGCGGCGATTCTTCAACCTGTTTTGCGTCTTATATTCTTCTATTATCTGTTTTATTCGCTCGACGTTTACCGGCGATTTTGTTTCTTTTTATTAAGTATAATATAGCAAAAATAAATCGTGTAGCGGTGGTAGCTGGAGGAAGAGAAAGTATATAATAGCGCCGACTGGCTTCGGATTAGATTAGTTTAATTGTCATTAATTCACAATAACGTAATTACAGATAATGTAACGATTGCATGCACTCTACGGGAATGAGTTATTATATACAATGTACGGGAAGATGTCCATATTATTTTTTTACGGTTTTACTCACTGAAAAATAATACGGTAATATGTTTATGTAACAGCGGTATGCATACGTTGTGGACAAATACCACGATTGGTGTACTGTCTCTAGACTATAAAGATAGTACACCAATCGTGGTTTGCATTCGCAAAATATGTTACCTATAAAATATATATTATATATATTCACTTAAATATGAAAAAACGCAAATTTCAATATATAAAAGAAAGTAAGCGGCGAATACAAGTCAGCGCGGAAAATGGTGCGCAATGAAATTATAAATACATCTTTTTGCATTACACATTATCTTTTTGCTGAAGATAGCTAAAAAAAGAGCCGAAACATACGGATTAATTAATTAAATTGTATTTTTAAAATGTATTTATAATTTCATTGTGCGCACCATTTTCCGTGCTGACTCGTATTCGCTTCTTTCTTACTTTTATATTATATATGTATATTAAATATATATTAGAAATCTATAAAAAAAAATGTCGCAATCTATTTGTCCACGACTGTACGTCATTGCTAAATTTACATAGCTTTCGTAAATGGGATATCATTATCTCATTTTATTTATGGAAGTATCTTTATCATTCTCTCACTTAAGTGTCATTCGAAGAATTCCTAATGTTTATGATAAAAAAATTGTAGATAAATGCACGGTTGCGTGTAATCTACGAAAAAAGATGCGTGGTTATGCCAATATTTTTTAAGTCTTCATTCATCATTAAAAAAATAATACGGCAGATAAATCTGTGTATTGTATTCACGTCATTTTTAAATCTACAGCATTAAATATAATATTAATAAAGGCTCGTCAATATATTTCGTATTATTTACGAAAGCGTCTTTTATTATTTTTCCAACCGTAAGCGCTATTCGAAGAATTCTTAATTTTAACGACAAGAAAATATTATTTTATTAAAATATTTCAGAATCTGAAAAGAGGAAGAGAAAGATGATTGATGCGCTTCGTCACGTTTTAACGGATTCTTTTTTTTTCAAAGGCCAAGAAAATACCTTGGGACGTCTTAAACAGCCGAAGACAATTCCATATATTACACATACAAATCTCATTATCCTTCGATAGAGACTTTTTTGCTCTCATTCTCACTCGCTGTCCTCGCGCGCTAACTGGATCAATGAAATTTCCAGAGGTGTCGGCCCTTAAGATACCTCAAGGACCGCGGCCGGGTGACAGTCACCTGCGGATTGCATTATCGATCGGATTTCTTTGCGATTACTTCTTAATTGTCCTCGCTCGTTAACTCGATTAACATCAGCCTCGGCGCTTCCCTCTTCTTTTCCTGCCGCGATTTTCTTTGTCGCGGCGGATCGACGCTGACGTAGCCGACAGGATTGCCGACCAGGTCTGCGGATCTCCAACGGTACCGCATGGCTCATATCCCGGGAAAAACCGAGCGCGCGGCATCGGCCAGACCCGCGCCGCCACGCCGTCGAATCCTCGCAGTTTGTCGCGCTTAACCGGCGCGCGTGGTCCGACCTGTCGCGCCGTTCTCTCTCGCGGAGAAGCGATCGGAGTGTAGTGATCACCCAGGATCGAGCGGATCGAGTGTAAATTATCAATCTTTATTAATTGTAACTTTCTTCTGCGCTTCCTTCTGTGCCACGTGAATTTTTTCCCAAATTTTAACATAAAATTATGAAAACTCTAAAAATCTCTAAAAAGTTTGAAAAAAAGGTTAAAATAATTAAAACTTATTTCTTTCGAAATTTTAATATAAAATTATGAAAAATTTAAAAATCTCTAAAAAAAAGCTTGAAATATAAAACGATTAAAATTTACGTAAAACATTGTAAAAGTACACGCAAAGATATCTGCTCAAGTTTTCCAAAAAGTGTGTAAAAATGCAATTATAAAAAGGGTGTCTTAAAAGTTGCGTGCTGAACAGTGTGCTCAAAAATTGCCTAAGAAAGCAAGCTAAAATATCCTTTATAATTACATAATACTGTTGCATAAAACCAATAATCGGTTTGCATCAAATTATCATTTGCAAAAATTTTCAATTTCATTTACATATACAGATTTTGTCGTGTCATTGAAAGATTTCGAGAATATCCATTTTTTTTGCACAGTCTCTATTGCTCGCTATTATTTCTACCGTTTTTAATTATTTTAATTGTTTTAATTATTTATCTAAAAATGATTTCTCCTAATTATTTAATCGACTTTCGTACTTTGTAGAGTACCTTCACCGGTCTTTTATTCGGTGGAATTGTCGTCGCTTTTCGATCAGCTCTGTTTCCGCCGAGGAATGAGACAAGTTTGATCGGCACGGTTAATTGGTAATAGAGAATGTCTGCGGGGGCAGAATGTAGTTTTGCACAGCCTGCAGCCGCGTGGTCGTCAAAAATCGCGCGAAAGTGCTTTGCCCCTAAGGCCCCAGCGAGGCCGATAATTCTTCGGCAGAAACTCTTGTGACTTGACAGAAAACTCTGTTCCATTTCGTCGCGAACATTTTGCCCTATAAGGCTTGTGCCATTAGCTCGTCGTCGTACTTTCTATTCGAGGCAGAAATCGCGCGCGTGTGTGCGAAACTCAAGCGGCGCGAAACCGCGTTTCATCGATGCTTCTTTTCCGCTGCGGCAATCTGCGATAATCCGTGAGAAAACCGCAATTGTAACCGCTGAAACCCTTTACGCGAATGATTATAATTGTAATCGTCGTTAGCGTTATCGTCGTTTGACGGGAAGAGAAGATAATATCGTTAAATTTGTTATTAGCAATGCAAACAGTAAACGATAAATATCGAATAAGATGTAATAAACTGAATGTTTATCTTATAATAATTTATATTAATAGATCAATATGCGATAATAGCGATATTGTATAACCAAAACGGGATTTAACGACGCGGGAATTTATTACACATATGTTGTTGGATCGGATATACATAGGTATGGTATTTGGAAATATATCCGGTTGAACGGATAATTGAATGAATTTCAGATGTAATGTACAGACATAATATCTGTGTAAATTACATAGCGTTGCGTACAACGCCCGGGTATGTAGGCTGCAACTCGCTGGATATGAAATAACATACATATTCATCGGGCACGAGAGCGCGATTGCTGTGTATCATTTAGCGGGTCGAATGTAAAGCGGTCGAAAAATCGATTGCTTTCTATTTTTCCGTTAACCGTGTTACGACTCGCTTGTTAAACATAGAAAATCTGTCGCGGTGATTCCAGCCGCGTTCCACTAAATGCGAAATTGCCCTCCTCTCGGGGAGAAAGGACGTCGAATTTTCATGGGACGCGAATAACGCTCGTTTCGCTTAAAATTCGCCGTTTTGTCATACGAGAGTATGTTTATTTTTTGTATCTTGTTTTACGAATACTTCCTTTGTATGTAAATTTATCGTTATTATCGGAGATCAAACAGTTCAAGAGCAAACTAAACTAAGTTAAAAAAATTGCATTATTTCGATTTGTATTTATTAATTTATATTTATAATTATGTAATTTGTATGTAACATTTGGAATATTAATCTTTGTAAATTTCGACTTTTTAACAATTAAACCTTTTGTTCTTGTTGTTAATCATAATTCTCAATTTTAATTTTGTTTTAATTATTAATCTTTTTTATTTCTATTTGTATCTCTATTTTTTATTTTATCTTCTATAGTAATCACGTAAAAATCACGCTCCAGTGATGTTGGATCATAATGACACGCTTGAACGAATCTCTCAGTATGTAACGTTACTTAAAATTACAAATGACGTCCGGAAAAACACCGGTGCCAGGTCAGCAATGACCTCCGACAACATTCAGCAATCACTCGTTGGCATGTACAATGGCAAATACAACGGTGGAATAATTGATCCTTCGAGTGTGTACATAGCATGTTAGCACTCTTAGATTTATTCTTACGTGTTTTCCTGTCTTGTATAATAACACAAACTGGATAACGAGATAGATAAGAGTTTTTTGATGAATTTATAAAATATTTATGTGGAGATTATATGCACGAGGTTTTTAAAAAATTGTTTGCTTTGCGATGCTTTTTTAAAATTAGCATAAATTTTCCTTCAATTAAATTATCTTGACACTTTTTCAATTTAATTTTTCAACAGTTTTTTAATTTAGGAATTTTTGTTAATGAAACTTTTAGAATAATCAGATTTAGAATAATCAAGATTGACTTTTCTGATTAACGCAATTAATTGTTTAATAATATGTAAATTTTATGAATTGAATTATAATCATTAATGTTTCTGGGAAAATTTGATTTGGTTTATTTAGATTTTACTTCAGCTTATTTTTTTAATTATTAATTACTTTCGATTTCTAATTGGAAGGTTTTAGTGCAGCTATGTATCTTAGGTATAATATTGAGGAATTTGATAAAGAATAAAGATTGGACGATTTATTTTGAAGAAATTTCTTCAATGATTGTGCTTTGTAGTATAGTGCTTCTTGTTCACATTCATTATGCACTTTAAAACTTGGAGACCTCCCAATTTCTAAGCACTCGACTTGAGTACCGTTATCTGCACGACCCGTTACGTCATTGGAACGGAATATAAAAGAGCCGTGATATTTGTGAAATGCATGCGAAATTATACTGATGATTCTCCTTGCTAGAATAAAGCAAGATATTTCTGCGTAAAGAAGAGAATAAATTAAGTATCGTTACGTAAAAGCTTATATCTTAGGTAATGAATCCTAAAACGTAAATTTTAAATAATAAATTGAGCAAATAATTAAGGCGTGAATAATGACTCGAGTAAATGAAAATAATCAAAACGTGACGTGAAAAAGGTTCGAAAATACAATAAATATAAAATAACAAAATATAATACGATAGTAACATTTTATCGTCAGCACATCTGACACGCAAAACTGATATACAAGCCAGATTTCTTAGCATTTCTGTGTTGCATATTATTAAAATACATTAAAATTATTGAAATTATAATAAACCTATTTATATTTTAACCATTTGTTTTGAATGATCAATGAGCTAGAAAGGAATACTAAATTCGTGATCATCATTATCGATTATTAGTCATTTATAATTCATTGTCGCCTCGCAGTATTACAAGTGGGCGTCGATTGAAAGACCTCATTTCCACGACTTCGCAATTAGTCACGCGTGCGTTTAATTAATGAGTCGCGGTATGTGTACTGCGAAGGCCGTCGGCTTTCAAGGAAAAACTGGAAATGTATAATCGCGATTTATCTCCTTCACGAGAGAGATCATTTTTTTTAAATCAGTCTTATTCGTCTCTAATAATAAAAATGTCTTTAATAATAAAAATATGATAACTACATATAGACATTAATAACAAGAATTGTAGATATACAAAAATGCAAAATTTTTACAAGCCTAATCCCGAATTAATATTAAATTCATTAAACGCTATTCACATCTATAATAAACTTAATTTAAAAATCATCATAAACTCAATTTTTAAATGCCAGATTTAATTTTATTTAAAAAAACTTGAAACAAACTGGAAATATTAACTTCCTAAGAAAAGATCGAGTGATCTTTATTTTCTCTCTATAGATTTATAGCGAGGTAAATCGCGTCTGATATTCTTATCAGAGTAATGACAATGCGGTGTCGGGCGTCGTCGATCGTCGTCGCGGTCGCGCTTCTGATCGTCCTGCTGGACGGTGCGATCGGCAAGATGCGGGTCGCCTACCGATGGAAGCAGATCGATTACGAGTGGCCGAACAACGACATTAAGAGGCTCTTCCCGGACTACAAGCAGGAAGACAATCTGCCCTTGGGTCTGGAGGTGGCCGGCGATCGACTCTTCATCACGGTGCCGAGATGGAGACAGGGAGTTGCCGCCAGTCTCAATTACATTAGACTTAACGGTGATTAATCTCATCCTCAAATTTACAATTACCTGCAAAAGCCCGAGGGACAGCGTAATTGTGTCTGACTAGACGTTTATAATCTTAAGACAAATATTCGAGGATTTATTCGGCAATTTCAATTATATCTACATCAATTCTTAATATTCTTCTCTCGTGAATATAAAGAGATTTAATTAAAATAATGATAAACACAATTACAATAACACTTTACAATAACTCGTTATTGTAAAGACAATATAATTAAGAATCGGGCTAAAGACGAGCAAACAAATAGATGTAGTTTTAACTCTTTTATTTTCTCTATAAACACAATTTCGTGATACTTATAGTTTCGACCTCGCTAGGTCTTTCTCAATCGCCTCAAAAATTAAATTTTTGTAACGCAACGTATTAATTATAAGTAATGTATATGCAGATTAGTCGATATAAGTAAAATTAAATAATACCAAAGCGGAGTCATACTGATATAAAATTGCAAATAAAAAAATAAATAAATAAAACGCAGTCAAGTGTAGATACATAATTTCGTCCAGAAAGAAATGTAAATGAGTCAAACGGGTATCCCGAATTGTAACGTGACGTTAAATTAATGTCTCAAATGTTAAGTAATTTGACCCGTTTGACCATGGAATTCATTAGACAATTTTGGCACACATCTCTTTCTGGACGAAATTATGTATCTACACTTGATGACTGCGTTTTATTTATTTTTTTTTTACAATTGTATATCAGTACGACTCCGTTTTGGTCCCTCCCGATTCTTAATTAAATTGAGATTTAATTACTTCTTGCCAATTTTTTGATGTCTATTAAATTATGTCCTCATCGATTCGTACTGTTAAATCTTTTATATAGTGTCAAATTTAATCCTATTTAAATCACTACTGCTCCTACTTAATATATAGTTATTTTTAAATAAAACAATGGAATTTAACCCAAATTTAAAATAAATTTGAACTGTTTTCAAATATTTAGCTCCATTGTTTTAGTTAAAAATATTAAAATATTAAAAATAACTGTATACTAAATAGGAGCAGTGGCAACTCAAATAGGATTAAATTTGACACTATAAATTTAACAGTGTACAACTGTCAATTAATAATCGGAAATAATTCGCGAGTATTTTCAAGGAAGACTGTTCCACAATCGAGAAGAAAATCAAAATCGCATCTTTATTAATATAAGTCTCTTATTTTCCCTCTGAGGAGTTGGCATCGTCGGTATCACAGTCCATTGGCTTTTTCAGACACGCGCGAATCGCCACCCCTGATTCCGTATCCCTCCTGGGAGGCCCATCAGTACGGCGCCGCCGGCGTGCCGGAGATCGTTTCGACGTTTCGCGTGCGCGCCGACCGTTGCAACCGGCTCTGGGTCCTGGACACGGGACTGACGGACATCCTGGGTAGCCCCGAGCAGCAGGTGCCGCCGACGTTGATCGTCTACGACCTGACGACCGACCGCGTGCTGCGCAAATACGTGATACCGTCCGACCAGAGGACCACCGATTCCCTGTTCGCCAACATCGCCGTCGAGGACTACTCGTGCGAGGACTCGTACGGCTACCTGGGCGACCTCGGCGGCCCGGGTCTCGTCGTCTACTCCTGGAACCTCCGCAGGTCCTGGCTCGTCAAGCACCACTCCTTCCATCCGGATCCGAAGGTCAGTGCGGAATTCAGAAATGCATGCGTTTACCTCCCTTTCGGTTCATTTCTGTCCGTTATACATACATAAATAACCATAATTTTGATAATTAATCTTTAATTAAATTTACTGCTATAATAGTAATTTTATTATTTATTATACAGTAAATTTATTATAGTTTTACGCATAGCTAATTTATTAAGAATAATCCCAACAAACACAAATTATAACTACTTAATTATCGGAAATAATTCACGAGTATTTTCAAGGAAGACACAATCGAGAAGAAAATCAAAATCGGACCTTTATCAATATAAGTCTCTCGCTTTCCCTCTGAGGAGTTGGCATCGTCGGTATCACAGCCCGTTTTTTCAGACACGCGCAAATCGCCACCCCTGATTCCGTACTATTATTGCAACAACAATGTAATATTTCTGCAATAATAGCTGGAATGTTACAATATTGCTGCAACATTGCGGTTATATAATTTGTGTTTGCTGGGATTCTTTGATATACAATGGGCGGAAATTTTGGATATGTTCAAATAAACGTTGAGTCGCTCGAAGTTTCACAACGAGCTCGAATAACATGCTGTTCTCTCTCAGGGCGGAGAATTCAATGTGTCGGGAGTATGGTTCGAATGGAACGACGGCCTGTTCGGGATGGCTCTCGCGCCGACTGGTGATGGCTACAGCACCATGTACTATCATGCACTCTCCAGCGGCATGGAATTTTCCGTCAGTACGAGATTGTTGCGTGATCCTCAGCGTGCCAGTAACGCAGGTACGTTTCAAAAATAAAACATTACGCTCTTATGAAAGAGGCATGATAAACCATCATCTACTCATTCAACTGTCGATTAAGTTCTTACTTTATTTTACGTGATTCTCTTCAGCGTGACTTCTAAAAAGAATGAAAGACTGCCCATTATGTTCCTTATAAAAATATTACAAAAACAAGCAACAATTCGCTGAAATTTAATTAATTCTAGGGAACAATGAAATCAATTTTATTTAAATAAGTAATTTGAGAATATCATCACTCGTCAATTATTCAGGAATCAGTAACTCGATATTTTTCAAAGAGAAGGTCAATTTAAAGAATTTCAAGAAATCTGTTACAAAGAAAAAGAAGAAGAAACGTATAGTTTGATATTTTTCACGCCTGAAGGACAATGTTTTACATAAAGCATTTGTCATATAATGTCAAGTTCATTTCGTGCGTTTGTTTCCAGAAACGTCCTACGAGTTCCAAACGCTGGGCTCGCGCGGCCCCAACGGCCAGAGTAGCGTCAGCTTCCTGGATCCAAAGACCGGAGTTCTCTTTTACGCGCTTTCGAATTTAAACACTATCGCCTGTTGGAGACCGCAAAATCAATTCATGGTACAGCAACAGGGCTACGTCTACCAGGATAACGTCACCATGATTTTCCCCAATGATCTTAAGGTAATCGCGAATGTGTTGTATGTGAAATAGGACTTCAAGATTCGTTCGGATTTGACGCTATCCGGATATCCGTTTATCCGGATTATGAATAAATGTGATGCTTCAAATTCGGATTATCCGAATCTTTTAAGATACCCGAATAATAAAAGTGTCAGATCTGGATCCGTATTTTGAATTCAAATCTGGATTTGCAACAAATTTAGATTCTAAATCGAATTTAAGTTTGTAGCGGATTTGGATTCGAATTTGGATCTAAATTCGATAACTAAATATGAGAGTGAAAAAATGTTTTATAGCTAAAAGGGTATAGCTTTAAATATAATAAATAAAATAAAATGCATTTTTCAACAAACAAATTTATGTTATTTTAAAATTATAATAAAATAAAATACATTGCGGATGTATTTTATTCGAATTTAGATCCAATAATTCGGATATCCGGATTACCCGAATAATCCGGTTTTGAGATTCGAATTGAAACCGATCTCGGATATCCGAATATCTGGATATCCGAATACTTAGAAGCCCTAATGTGAAGCTCCATTAATCACCAACAATAATTTATTAGTGTTGTATTAATTAAAATTATTTATATATTCCGCAAGCTTTTCAACGAATTCTGTGTCATCATTGCATAATCATGAGTTGCCAAAGCAACAGCGATAGAAAAATTAACACAATTAAATAGTTCTAATAGTTTAAAAAGAAGTATTAACTAACATTTTACAATCGAAAATAATCGTTACTTATACATATTTTATATTTCCGAAAAGCGTATAATTATTTTATTCGACAATGATTCGGCAGATGTAATTTCATGCTCCTCGCGTTCTTTATTACCCGCATAAAGATACGAATAAATTATATCTTCGACAGAGAAAAGAACAGAATTCTTAAATTTTATTAATGTGATTTTTTTCTCGCCACTTCATTTTATTGTTAATGTCTGAACGCTATGTCACAACTTCACTTTTACTTCGACAGGTTGACCGGAACGGCAACATATGGGTCCTCTCCGACAGATTGCCTGCCTTCATGTACTCGCGACTGAACCTGAATGACTATAACTTCAGGATACTCATGGGATCGACCGAGCAACTCATCATGGGCACGGTCTGCGACTCGTCTTCGATTTACCGCACGACGACGATGCACGATTACAGGGACCACATGGATCACTTCAACAATCACATTGATCATAAAGATCACACGATGCACTTAACGCCCAGAATCGGCGGGAACTCTGCCGGTTCCACGAAGTTAGAGATCGCGACCATGATGTTGTTGATATGCCTAAGCAAAGTTTTCGTTTGAGGGGCGAGAATTGGAAAATTTTGGGGATGAAAATAAAAATAGTAGAATTAAAGCGAACATAAGAGTAAAATTAAAAGCAAATGTAGATAGAAATAGAAAGAGAGAGAGAGGATATATAAGGGAGAAGAAGAAGAATATGTGGAATATTCATTATATATTAACGTTATTTCTTTTTTATAAAATGAGATTTCCGTAATTTAGAATAATCTTCACTGAAGTAACGGAATTGATTGAACAAAATTTTATTGATATAGAATATAGAATTCTTTTCTGTTAGATAAAAATATGGGAAAACGATAAATATTTATTTAACCGTCACGAAATCAGAGCTATTAACACTATATTGTCGGAAACTTATTTATTATCACATCTAATTGCCTCACTCGAGCCAATCTTGTAAAAGTCCGAGAAATGTAGCGTATTAATAATCACTTTAATTATAATCCTATAATAATATATTTTTTTTATTATTATAAATGTATATGTGTACCTATTTTTAGAAAGATTCTGATTGTAGTAAAAAGAAAAATACATAAAGGATTGGTATAAATTAATTTTGATCGCGATCTAATGAATAACGGACTGATAATGATTGGACGGTTTTCTGCACGTGCACAGTACAAGCGCTTTCTGATTAGACAGTTTGTTTCCTCGTTTGTTAATTCCGCCGAGGAAACATTTCTCTCCTTCGAGTATACTACTGTTATCTACTCTCGCTAAAACTGCCATTATATTTACGTGTCAGATGTAATGTAATATATACCATGAGAAAAAAAAAGAAGTCTCCAATCAAGCAATATATGATTTCTTTATCTTCCTGACTCTCAACGAAAATACTATACATATACAACGTGATTTTATGTTTACCATTACGTATATCACACTTCGTCGAATTTTTATTGCTGGTTGTAAAAATTAAATTAAAATATCTCCGTATATTTTATTTTTTATATTCTCTTCTATTATTAAAAAAAAATGGCAATATCTTTGTACCTTTTTTTTTGTCACATAATTTCTTGCCTTACCGCGTATCACATTGTGTTTGTTTCATCCTGGTTTTTGCGAGATCTCTGCACGTTTCGCGTCACGCGCTTCTCGGATGAGTGCGATAACGACAAGAACGCGCGTTGCACAACGTCGCCGCGTCGTGGAAACGACTCTCCGACGATTGTCAGAAACGCGTTGAAATTTCGTCGCAAAAAGAAAACGACGACGAAGGTTAAATCCCTGCTGCGCGACGACGACATCTGCGCGAGCCCCGGGAATTCTTCCCGCAGAAAGATCGGCCCGCGATGGCGTGCCGAGCATGATGATCGAGATAAGTCGCGCAGAGTCATCGCGCGCATATTTACGCACCTGGTGCGCGTGCATCACGTGGTCGTCGACCTGCCGCTGCACCTGTGCACGCGGTATTCGTACTTGAATATAAATCGCGCAAGAGAGCGAGTCGCGATGTACGCATCATCCTTTCCGTAGCGCTCTCAGCTGGCAGTCTGACAATTCCGGTGGAGAGCAATTTCTTAGGCGGAATTGTATTATTCCTTTTTTTTTTTAGACGGAATTGTATTATTCTTTTCTTAGGCTTAGAATTATATTATTCCTTTCTTAGGTAGAATCGTATTATTCTTTTGTAGATGATATATATATTGTGATTTAATACAAATGATAATTTTATTAGAAATACTATTAAATTACATGAAATTATTTTGTTCACGTCGTTATAACATTAAATTTTCGTAATATTACGCAACAACTATTGAATAAGTTGAGTATCACAAAATTATTTTATGCTAACACCGGCAAAATATTAGAGACCGACATTCTGTGAGTTAGCGTTGGTTATTAAAATTTAATAAAACAATTAGCCAACAATATATAATATTAATTTTATGATTTATTATTAGACCAATATATGTTTTTTTAAACATATATTTGTAACTTGTTAATAATATTAAAGGTCTAAAGGTCTAATTTTATTTAAAAGTACATTTTTATAGTTACATTCATGTTTGATTATCTAAAGATGATAAAAGTAGAAGAAAAAATTATTATTTTGAGACAATATATATACGATATTATAAGTATGCATACTTATTTATAAAGCATTTGTATGATAAAAAAATTATTATTTTTATAATTATTTAAATATTTTTGTTAATAATAATAAATTTATATATAATTAAATATAATACGTAAATAAAATACGAAATGGTCCCAAGATAAAATCAATAAATTACAATAATTTAATAAGCCAATAATGGAAACCTCTGCAGATATAAATGCGTGGACTATTTTAAAGCCAAGACAATTTACTTGCTTAAAAAAAATACATACAGTTTTAACAATCTATACTTGCTTAACAATTTTAATGTGCAAACGTTTCGATTCTGCGCAATCTCTGAGTCCTCTTCAGTGAGAAAAATACGATAGTTACTATTACAAAAACTCCACGGAAAAGATCTCTGTCAAACTCGTCGTTTCTTGATGTAAAAAAAAAAGTCGAATCCGATAGATTGTTAACAATAATAATGTCAGATTCTGACATTTTTGTAAAGGTAATTTTCGTATTTTCTGCACTGAAGAGGACTCAGAGCAGAGTCGAAATGTTTGCGCATTGAGATTGTTAAGCAAGATTGTCAAAACTGTATGTATTTTATTTAAGCAAATTATTTAAGTAAATTCTTTTGGATTTAAAATAGTTTACGCATTTATATTTGCGGAGGTTTCCATTGGCTTATTGAATTATTGTAATTTATGTTAATAAAGGGTATAGCGGGTTAAGGAGGTGATTTCGGGCCCCGCACGTAATCGATCGTTATAGTGGGTAAAATGTCCACCCAGATAAAAGAAAATTTTGTGTCAAGTTTCATTTCAAAAGACCCACACAATTTCGAAATATCACAAGAGATGTGATTTTTTTTGATATTTTTTTTCTCCGCCAAATTTGAATTAATCTTTACAAAAAAAATCATGGTTACAAAGGCTATC
>NW_012026909.1:323467-323928 GCF_000956235.1 Wasmannia auropunctata | reverse complement strand
TGTGTTTATCACTTACGCGGTCTATATCCTAATTATTGTTTATCATGTTTCTTATGTGCATGATATAGTTGGAAATTGATTTTTGTTTAAAAAAAGTGGAATAACTGCTAAAAGCAGTTAAATTGATTTTCCGACTGAAAAAAATTAAAACCTCGCAGTTTAAACTACGCGAACTCTATAACATTAAAGTTTTATACTATTGTTTGCAGATATAAGGTCGGAGATAAGTAATTATATTTAGAAACTATTTAATATATGTCAACCGAATACATTTAAGGCCGAAAAATAAGAAAAAAACCGATTTTTATTTTTTTCGCCACGTTCCACCAAATAAAAAAATCTGATAAAAATATCAAATATAATATGGCATAAGACTTATCCACTGAATTTTTTTAAAAGTGGCCAATTTTTTAGATCTAGAGAAAATGCGATTTAAAATATTCTGGATTTTTTTAAAAACA
>NW_012026909.1:322812-323417 GCF_000956235.1 Wasmannia auropunctata | reverse complement strand
TATTCGATATTTTTTTCAGATTTTTTTATTTGGTGGAACGTGGTGAAAAAAAATAAAAATTGGTTTTTTTCTTATTTTTCGGCCTTAAATGTATTCGGTTGACATATATTAAATAGTTTCTAAATATAATTATTTATCTCCGAACTTATATCTGCAAACAATCGTATAAAACTTTAATGTTATAGAGTTCGCGTAGTTTAAACTACGAGGTTTTAATTTTTTTCAGTCGGAAAATCAATTTAATTGATTTTAGCAGTTATTCCACTTTTTTAAAACAAAAATCAATTTCTAACTATATCATGCACATGACAAACATGATAAACAATAATTAGGATATAGACCGCGTAAGTGATAAACACAATTCAATTGAGAGTGCCTTAATCGGTCGAGGCTGGATCTTGGCACCTAATGATATTTCTATGTAAATCTTAATTCCATATTTCAGTCATTTTAAACTGCGCGCCGAATTAATTTCGTGCTTGTAACGCAATCATAAACCGAAGTCAGAATGGTGAGATCACAATTAAATCGATCTTCAATACGATGCGATTAAGCATTTTAAAAAACCTGCGAAAAACTTATTGCAAAGAATATTATCTCAACCA
>NW_012026909.1:319304-322762 GCF_000956235.1 Wasmannia auropunctata | reverse complement strand
TATATATATATATATATATATATGTACTACCGCCAAAAATTTCTGGACAGAAATAAAATTTTTGTTTGAAGTTTTAAGCAGCTGAACTTACAATTAGTGCGGCACTGTGCTAAATCAAACAATAGATGATTTTGGCATTTTAAGAGATACTTTAAGATACTCTGTTATGATTTTAAGTTTAATTCATCCCTACTCTAAACTCTTAAATCTGAGAGGCATGTTTGTTATAATAAAAATTGCAATTTGATGTATGCATGTCCTTGGGAAAATTTTTCTCGGAGATGCGGTTTACCGCGTCATAAAGTTTGCTCCTTCCTCTTTAATTTGAAAAAATGCAAGTTGTTAAGATTTTTTTTGCAATGTTATAGTATTAAAAGTAATCCTTGTATTTTTCTCATGTTTAATCGGCATTACCTGACATACCATAGGGAGGTTGGCAATCGAATTTTGCACACTATGTGTGTGTGTGTGTGTGTGTGTAAATTTTACACATGCCCGCACGCACACAATGTTCAAAATTCGATCTTCAACCTCCCTATAGTGCACATTGGGTTATGTCGACCGTACATGAAAAATATACAAGAGTTATACTTTAAAATGCTGTGACTTTGCGAAAAAAATTGTAACGACTTGCATTTTTTTTTTCAAATTAATGAGGAAGGTTCAAACTTTATGATGCTGTAAACCGACTCCGAGAAAAATTTTTCCAAGGCCGTGCATTCCGTCAAACATTGCAATTTTCAGTATGGCAAACATGCCTCTCAGATTTAATAGTTTAGAGTAGTAGGGATGCATTAAACTTAAAATAATTACAAAGTATCTTAAAGTATCTCTTAAAATGTCAAAATCATCTATTCTTTGATTTAGCACAGTAATGCATTAAGCACTAATTTAAATTAAAACTTCAAACATAACAATTTTATTTTTGTCCAGAAATTTTTCGACGGAAATGTATGTGTATACACACACACACACGCACACACACACACACACACACACACACACACACACACACAAACAATTTTATCAGTAAATATTAAAAATATATTATTAGGCGGTTAATAATGTATTTATTATGTATTACTTTTTAAAGACTACTAAAATAGTAAGTATAAATTTTTAAATAATTGTAAAATTTATTTTATTATTATCAACTGCAATTTTGTGTTTCCTATTATTATTGTTATTAGGACAAAAAAATTACTCATGATCTGTAAGTGCAGACAGGCAATATTTTAATATTCTATTTCATATTTCTATTAATATGTGCGATTTACCACTGTTTTTATCAGGTGTAAAGTGAAAGAACAAAATGCGAATATTCTTATTGAAAATTAGTATACATATTTATCATTATTTGAACTTGAATTATTAATAAAATATATCATTAGCATAATCTGTTACTAGTTTCAATCAGCAAAATTTTTACTGATTCAATTTATGAAAGTAGTAGAAAAATTTTTTTTATTAAAAAAATTGAGTTTAAGAAAAAGAAATACTAAGATAGAAATTAAAATTAATGTTGCAATAAAAATCAAAATTGAATTTAGAGATTGTAATTAAAATAGAAATTTATAAAAGTGTTAAGAAGTACTATTAAATACTATTAAACAATTAAAAAATTATTGAAAAATTAAAAAAATTATGATAAAAAATTTATAGAAAGTTTAGGTAGATAAGAATTAACGTATATTATTACTTATTGCATGTGCAAAAATTATCGCGGTATAAATAAATTCGCCGTTCACTACGATCAGTAACGCCGTTCAAGCTAACAGTCAAGCCCTTGTGTTTTATTTACGTAGGTGAGGTCGGAAAAACCTTCAACATGTCGAAAACTAGCATGATACCCGGCTTGGCTTATCTGCCGGCGAGAGGAAATCCGTCAAAAACCGCGGCGGGCTTTCTCGAGGCTAGGAGAAAAGTCGACGGTGCGGAAGGCCTGTGGAGAATAGGAAATAAACTTTACGACTTGGAGACCTTCGTGAAATCGCATCCGGGTAGATCTGAATGGATTCGGCTCACGAAAGGAACCGACATCACTGAGTTGTTTGAGGTATTGAGTAGAAGCCAGAATTATTCATCTTGAACGGCATTATTATTGTTAATATCAGTCAATAGTTATTGCTTAAGAATATCAAACATTGTACTTTTAGTTTGTTATTATTTTATTATTATATTTTCTTTATAATATTATCATAATAATTTTTCTAATCTTATTTCTTAGTTGTTATTTTAAGTCTTTACGTTTTATATACATGGTACATATATGTATATATCTATTGTTTTGTTTGTACACTTGCAATATTCTTTGAAAAATTCGAAGTTCGCCGCCGAAGTCCTCATGTAAATAAATTCGGAATTATATTGTAATATTAATTCTTTCACGTCAGAGCCACATCACCGACAAGGCTGAACGGCTTCTACCGAAATTCTACGCTCGCGAAGCTGCGACATCGCGATCGGTGCATCCTTGACCTTCGGTGCCGAACGGCTTCTTTCGTACATTTAAGACACGTGCGGTCGAGGCTTTGAAGAGCATCGATTTCCATAAACCGTCCACGACGACGAATCTCATCATCGATTTCTTAGCGACCGCGACTTTCGCGCTAAGTCTCACCGCCGCCCTCGTCCACTCTTATGTGATTATTGTCCTCGCCAGTGAGCATCCGTTATTTGTAATTGAGATATTGATTAGATATAACTGATTAGATATAAAGAACGGAAGTTATATAAATAACTTACTATAAGATATCTAAAAGTGAATCAGTGGAATCATCATTGATTTCCGGTGTATATATATATCACTTTCCAGTGGCATACTTAGAACTGTGATAAACAGTGAGTATCTGAATGTTGTTTCTGTAGTGATAAATTCAGGATTGGGTAGTAGTTCAAAAACAAGTAGTTCAAAAATTAGAAGTTAAATAATAAAGTTAAATAGTTAATAACTTTTAACTTAACTTAATAGTTAATTTTAAACAAATGAACTGTTAACTTCAAGTTAGATTTAAATATATATAAACTTCAACTTATTAATTTTTTTCTAAATTAAACATTTACTTGTTTAAAAAGAATATTTTTATATAAAGACAATATTTCCTTGTTATTTTATATAAATTTAATTTACAAATAAAATCTTAAATTTATTTGATCATTTATATTGTAATTGTTTTTTATTTAGAGTAATATCATTTTAAAAAATTACAACGTTCTAATTTAATATAAATGATGTTTTTTAAAATTAAAATTTAATTTAACTAATTCAATTTAATTTTAATGCAACTATTAATTGAGTTAATTTTTTGTTCATGCAACTTTTAATTTAACTTAATTTATTTTATAATTTAAATTTAACTTAACTTAAAGGTTAAAAATATTATTAATTTACCCAACCCTGGTGATAATACACTGATTCAAACAATAAATATCATTGAAAAAAGATCGGAAGAGCACAC
>NW_012026909.1:294333-319284 GCF_000956235.1 Wasmannia auropunctata | reverse complement strand
TTACTTGTTTGATTTAAATGCAACTTAGAGACATGAGCCTATGTTATAAAAGAGATATTTTACTGTAACTTTTTCATTGTTTCTTCAATCATAAATACATAAACGGAACGCAGTGCCAACTTGCCTCTTGTGCCAACGAGCCCCGGTCTTCCCTACTTATGCATGTGCAAAAATTATCGCGGTATAAATAAATTTTCCGTTCACTACGGTCAGTAACGCCATTCGCTTCGGTCGGGCAAGCTCTTGTGTTTTATTTACGTAAGTGAGGTCGGAAAAACCATTAACATATTGAAAACTAGCATAATACTCGACTTGGCTTATCTGCCGGCGAGAGAAAATCTGTCGAAAACCGCGGCGAGCTAAAATTGTTAAAAAATATTGAAATACTATTAAACAATTAAAAAACTATTGAAAAATTAAAAAAATTATAATAAAAGATTTATAGAAAGTTTAGGTAGATAAGAATCGACGTACATTATTACTCATGCATGTGCAAAAATTATCGCGGTATAAATAAATTCGCCGTTTACTACAGTTAGTAACGCCGTCGGTCAAGCTCTTGTGTTTTATTTATGTAGGTGAGGTCGGAAAAACCTTTAACATGTCAAAAACTAGCACGATACCCGGATTAGCTTATCTGCCGGCGAGAGAAAATCCGTTGAAAACCGCGGCGGGCTTTCTCGAGGCTAGAAGAAAAGTCGACGGTGCGGAAGGTCTGTGGAGAATAGGAAACAAACTTTACGACTTGGAGACCTTCGTGAAATCGCATCCGGGTGGATCTGAATGGATTCGGCTCACGAAAGGAACCGACATCACTGAGTTGTTTGAGGTATTGAGTAGAAGCCAGAATTATTCATTTTGAACGGCATTATTATCGTTATTATCAGTTAATAATTTTGTTTGGGAATATCAAACACTGTACTTTTAATTCGTTATTATTTTATTATTATATTTTCTTTATAATATTTTCATAATCATTTTTCTAATTATTCCTTAGTTGTTACTTTAAGTCTTTACGTTCTATATACATAGTACATATATGTATATATCTATTGTTTTGTTCCTACAACTTGCAATATTCTTTGGAAAATTCGAAGTCTGCCGCCGGAGTTCTCGAGTAAGTAAATTCGGAATTATATTGTAATATTAATTTCTTCACGTAGAGCCACCACATCACCGACAAGGCTGAACGGCTTCTGCCAAAATTCTACGCCCGCGAAGCCGCGACACCGCGGTCGGTGCCCTTGACCTTCTTGCCGGACGGCTTCTATCGTACATTCAAGAGACGCGCGGTCGAGGCTTTGAAGAACGTCGACTTTCATAAACCGTCCACGACGACGAATCTTATCATGGATTTCTTGACGACCGCGACTTTTGCGCTAAGTCTCACCGCCGCCCTCGTCCACTCTTATCTGATTACTGTCCTTGCTAGTGAGCATCCGTGAAGTTATTTATAATTGAGATATTGATTAGATATAACTGATTAGATATAAAGAACGGAAGTTATATAAATTATAAACTAACTATAAGATATCTAAAAGTGAATCAGTAGAATCATTTCCAGTGTATATATATCACTGATTTCCAGTGTATATATATCACTTTCCAGTGGCATATGTATACGTAGAACTGTGATAAACAGTGAGTATCTAAATGTTATTTCTGCAGTGATAAATTCAGGGTTGGGTAGTTAACAAGTAGTTAAAAAAATAGAAGTTAAATAATAAAGTTAAATAGTTAATAACTTTTAACTTATCTTATAAGTTAATTTTAAACAAGTAAACTATTAACTTTAATTAGATTTAAACATATATGATATAAACTTTAACTTACTAATTTTTTTCTAAATTAAACATTGACTTGTTTAAAAAAAAATATTTTTATACAAAGATAATATTTTCTTGTTATTTCATGTAAACTTAATTTACAAATAAAATCTTAAATTTATTTGATCATTTATATTGTAATTGTTTCTTATTTAAAGTAATCTCATTTTAAAAATTATAACATTCTAATTTAATATAAATAATGTTTTTTAAAATTAAATTTTAATTTAACTAATTAAATTTAATTATAATACAACTCTTAATTGAGTTAGCTTTTTGTGCAACTTTTAACTTAACTAAATTAATTTTATAAGTTAAATTTAACTTAATTTAAAGGTTAAAAATATTATTAACTTACCCAACCCTGGAGATAATATACTTCAAACAGTAAATATCATTGAAAAACAGTGAATTTCAGTTTCAAAACTGTTTGAAAGTAAAATTCATTGTCTTTCAATGATATTCACTGACTGAATCTGTATATATTATCTCTAGAAGAATATTGAAATATGTATATACATATACTTGTATGTATATACTATTACAGTTCTGTTGTAAGTATGCCACTGGAAAATAATATACACTGAAAATCAGTGATGATTCACTTTTAGAGAGTACGATTATAGATACATTTAATAACAATAATAAAAATGTAACAACAGTGTGAAAAATATACTAAAAATAATGATGGGTTTTATACAAATAGACGTATATATATATACATATAATTTATTAATTAATTAGCTTTATGTTGATTACGCGTTAAGCGGGAACGTATTAATCGATTGTTTTGTTCGATGATAATTCTAGACGTTTTTTTGACATGGACCACTGTCGCGACACACAACTATTTCCACATGCGAGACAATTTTCGTATGTATTACTTTGATCTCAGTATGGTATCATCGAAAAATTGGCGCATCACGCACGTAATGAGCCACCACATGTACACCAACACCATGTGGGATTATGAGATGTACGTGGTCGAGCCGTTTCTGCAGTGGATGCCTCGGAAGGATAAGTCCTACTTAGCGGGAATGATAAGCAAGATTATCAGTCCCATAGTCTGGATATTGCTGTTCGTTACCGAAGGCTTGAAACGATAACAGAATCATTCTACATTTTTTTCGATAACCTTAACAGATAGGCTTTTTGCTTTGTATACCTACTTGCGATTCATAATTTAAATTAAAAATCTGCTGACACTTAATTCTGATTCCGCGTTTTGTCGACATAAAGAAATTTGCCGAATGGATTTCCACCTCCGCACGTTTCTCGCGCTAAAAGAGATTTGATTATTTTTAGATACTACTTAGTGTACAAGGAGTACGGAGTCTTCGAATTTCGCGATTTCGTGCCGCTCTTGCTACCAATATCGATGTGTTTTATGGCACCCAAGATTCTTATTGCCCTTAAATTGTGGCTGATAATGCTGCTGATTAGTAGCGCTCTATTCGGCTTGATCGCCTTCAACGCAGCCCATCATCATCCCGACATCTTCCACGACGGCGATATTTACAGGTTGCACATCGTTCGCATATCCCTTAAATTACTGAATCATTTTTAAATCGTATCTATGCTTTGAATCAATCAGGTCTGGATTGTTTTGTTTTCCTCCAATTAAAAAAAAATTTAAAGTAATTTAATTAAAGAAAAAAAAATAAAGAGACTATTGATTTAGTTTCAAACTTAGCATTAATTCAATCTCAACTTAAGTTTCATATGATTTTAATATCATCTTTAATTCGTCGGTTTCAATTTTAATTTTTAACTCTGCCTGGTTATATTAATCCCAATTTTTATCTCAACGTAATTTTAATTTCTCGACAACAAGATATTTTTCTTCTCGAAGGGATTAGTAAATCTTTCGTAATCTCTCTAATTTTCTCCAAGGAATGACATGGACTGGGGCCTGCTCGAAATGGACGCGGTGCGCGATCGCGAGGTGATCGACGACTCGCTCATCCTGGCGCTCACGAACTTCGGCTCGCACTCGTTGCACCATCTGCTACCCATCGTGGACCGTCACTACCTGGAATTATGCGTGCCCGCCTTCCTGCAGACGTGCGAGGAATTCCACGTCAGCTCGGACAAGTGGTCGCAGTGGGAGCTTCTGAAGGGGCAATTCAGGCAGCTCACGCGAACTGACGTGAAGAAGAACCAGCGATAGCGCTCGATACGAAACGGCGTATCCGATCGCGGATTGAATTGTTATTCGCATTAAATTTCTTACGCGTCAATCTGTGACGTAGGCATAAGCACCTCGGGCGAATGGCGATGAGATATAATAAACGAGATAAATAAAGAAACTTATTAAATTACACGCGTTTGTTGAAATAAGTTTTAAGGGTTGAACTGAAAATCGAATCTGGACATATGTAAAGTGGACAAATAAATTGACAATCATCATTCTATATCACTTCGAGGAAACGAGAAATTTCACGGGGTTATCAGTTATCACCAATGCGAAATACTTGCACCGTTAAAGCTGAAAATTAGTTTCCGCACAAATATTTCACATGACTGCGTTATATTGTATGTACAATAAATTGATCTAACAATTGAACAACTAAGTGATTCCTTCCCGTTTGTGACGAGAATTCGGTGCGACGTGTAACGAATTCTTATCCTGGAATTCCCTGGATTTTGTACAATCGAGTGATCGGGGCGACTTAGCTCTTGTCTTATTTATTTTTTATTTACTTTAAATACATACTTCATCTCTCTTTATAAATTAACTTTATAAGATACGATATCATTCGGATGACACGTGTAATGATACGCGCTGTTGATCAAATAATCATTTGTAACAACTTGCTTCTTCGTTCTGCCCCCCCCCCCCAATCTCCCATCCCTTCCCGCGAGTGAATTCTTCACTTCTTCTATCAATATTGTATTCATTTTCGCGCTCGACTTCTTGCTCACTACGTGTTATGCAACTCGCGAGAGCGTAAACGTATACGTGTATATTCGTCGCTCTAGTTCCCTCCCCCTTCCCCTTTCCCATCGTTTCGTCTTCTGTGTATATGTGTGTGTGTAAGTATTAATATATCTGTCGCGCTGGCTCTCGCCCTCTCATCGTCCGCCCGCGTGACTTCTCGCTCGATCTTCCTTTCTCTCTCTCTCTCTCTCTCTCTCTTTCGCTCACTCACTCTCACTCTCCTAATCTCTCCCACTTTTCTCCCTCTCTCGACTATTAGCTCGAGTGGTGAAGAAACGCACCCTCGCCTTTCTCCTCTTACTCTCACCTCCCGATTGTCTCCGTCTCGAGCAAGCGCCGATTTTTCGCTTCTTCTTATATACAGAAATCGCCGATTGAACAGAGAAAAAAAATTATTACTTAACGAGAAAGATGACGAGAATTTCGTGATCCGAATGTGATGATATTGATCGATCGCTCTCGATTGCGAGATGACGTTGAGAGCTCCGAGCGAGCTCTCTCGGATTCGTTGCATGTATATATTTTTCGTAGTCTTCGTTCGATGATGGACTCGAGAACAATGATGATCTTTCTGTTTCTCCTCCTTCTCTTCCTCCTCCTCCTCTTACTCTTTTTCTTATTCTCCGGATGTTTTTTGATGTTGAATTTTTTACTTTTTTTGGTTGTTTTTATACTAATTATTTACGCGAACCTCGGAAGGAGCTTTACAGTTCACCATCGGGCATGTCGAAGCCGGGAAAACGGCGAGGGAATGGGACACCATCGAATTCGGGTTTTATCATAGGTCGGTGTGGCTGAAAAAGAAGAGAGATACGTAGCGTGAATCTCTTGCGAGTCACAGATACATGTACATAAATACGAGATAATCGCGCGGATTTTAATAAATACAAAATTTTTCACAAATAAGTTTAAGTAGGTTTAAAAAGGAAAGAAGAGCGGTGAACGGGCGAGTGCGACACGTTTCTCTGTGTCGTTCCTGATGATCATGATCCAACTTTCTCTCGTTTTTCTTGCCCCCTACCCTCGAAATGCGTGAGCATGGGATCGCGATGACGCACCGAGGGTCGTGACACCTCTATTTTGCCGCGCGATAAACGCGACATTTTTTTAGAAAGGGGAGATTTATCTCAGACACTCGTAACTCGTGAGTATTAGTTACAATCTTCTTCTTTTTGAAGAAAATCGAAATTAAATCGCAGTTCTTGTTGATAACGAACTGTCCGCGTACTGTTAAATACGATACAATTTAAAGAACAATGACGATATATACGTACATCGATGAGGAAACTGGAGAAACCTACCTGGATTTAAAAAAAATCAAATAAACGGAAGCCTGGCTCTAATCAGAGCGAATAAAAGAAACTTATAAACCACGAGAAATAAATCACGAGAATATGAAATCGGTATGAACAACCAACATCTTTTTGAATAAACTTCAGTAAAATAAAGTAATAAATAAAAACCTTTTTGCAAATAATCTCGCAGAAAATCATTCATAAAAAGAAATTTCCAATTTTGTTGTATTAAATTATCGAAATGCTCTAAATATAATGCCTTGCAACTAGTTTAATAATAATAATTTTACACCTTAGAAATTAAATTTTTTAATTTATCTATATGTCTAGAAGCATTAAATATATCTTTGTCTATTTAACTTTTCATTCAATTATCAATTCAATCAATATTTAATAAATACACAATCCGATTGAATTTATTTCTTAAATATATTGGCTAGTTGATTCCATTGGCTACTTTTTCACACGCAACCGTTGCTCAGCCTCTAAACTGTGCTCTAATTTCTAACGGCGTCTATAACGGCTTCTACCAACTCGCAAGTGAATACTGTACAGAATAAAAGGACAATAGGTGTGCGAGTTACATAGAGTTAATAAACGAAGAGCAAGCTCGGGCCCACCCGAGAGAGTGGTTATCGAACACACAGGTGCAAACGAGACAGTGACGGATGCAAGAGGGAGTCTCTATCGCGCGTGTTCCTCTCGCGTTTCGCAAACTCCTACTCGTATAAAATTCTAATCACTCTCTCCCTCACTTTCTCTCTCTCTTTCTCTCTCTATAGCTATTCAGCCAACTATAGTTTCTTCTCTTTCTAAGTAATCGTCACACACCCCACGCGCTTATACGAGACACCTCACGTGCACGGACTTACATGGACCAAGCGCGGTGTGTGTGCGTCTACTCCATCACGGAGGGCACCTTACGTTTCTGTTGCGGCTGCACACAGGAAGACACAGATCGCTAATTAGACACCATCAACCTCGATCTGTTCCCCCTTAATCCCAATAACACGGAGAAGAATAATTTTGCTATTGTAGCAAAACTGTCAATTGCTGCTACACATATATATTCGTAATGGCAGCGACAAAATTTCGTTGACCCAATTAATTTTTAAAATTATTCGTTATTAGGACAAAATCTGTTTTGTTGCTAGAATAAAAACAATTTTGTATATTTGTCTTTAAAATCACGTTGATTTGCTGTTTAAGCAAAATAATGTATTGTTAACAAATACTTTGGCTAGCGGAGTAAAATCATTACTGCACGTAAAAAAATAATTTTGCTGTTATAGCTATTGCTACTGAATATTTATAATGGTAGCTACCAAGTTTAGTTGACACAACTGATTTTGATTGCGAGCAGTATGCGGCACCGTCACTAGATGAATACGGGAATGTTCTACTTCTCGTAAATAAAAAACCGCAAAGAATGGAATAAAAGGCGCATTTATTAAGATTTTCCGCTCAGTTTTTAAATACATATTACCATTTTTTATCATGTCACATATTCGTTTTAATTAAATTGATATCATTAAAATAAATATGATATGATAAAAGAAATGGTAATACGTATTAAAATACACGAAAATATTTATTACATGGAACAGGACATTGATGAAATTGCATTCATTGAGATTGCATTGAAAAACATTAATATGAGAGAGCGATTAAGAGATTGATTCAGCAAACGTGTCTTGCTATAATAACAAATTTCATTCGCTCATTTAGTCAAATTAATTGCTCACTAAACAAATTATCTTTTAAGTACTGCAAATGTACTTTGCTCATGTAACAAAATGTATCACTAATGCAGTAAAAAGACAATTGAACTAAAAATTATTTCTTACAGCAAAATAATTTGTAGTTTTAGCAAAATCATATCTAGCAAATAGCAATTTGTATATTTAATCTCTTTTGCTGTCCAGATAATAACTGACAAAATTTGCTACAACAGCTGCATAAAATCTGCTGTGCTAGCAAATTATTTTTCTCCGTTTAACCATTCGATCGATATATTTGCATTCACCGAGCCCATCTTACGCGATCAATCCAATATTAATACAAGCGCGATCAACTTTTAATGATCTTCGCGATGAGAATTTACTTTTTTCTTCGTAATTGCCTAGCTGATACCTGGAGTATTTCTCAATCTGGCAAGATGTATACTTCGTATACGAATTTACAATATAAAGATGCAAGATCGCTAAATTAAAAACTCTTTTGATTAAAGTTATAACAATATGAAATTAATAAATAAAATATATTTATACTAAATTAAATAATTAATATTGTAAACATTCATATCACTTAAAATTAATTAAAGGCTATTTTTTGGATGATTAAATAAATATACCTATATTACTTTATTATATTATTAAGAATCTAATTTTATTATCAAATTATCGGGAGGAAAAAACAATTGATCGAAATCTTTCAAAACGATGTCAATTCATGTTAATCTTTAATTCGCAATAGTACTGTTTTTTTTCAAGTTCGCAATACTATATCCATGAAATTAGATATCTATGCAATAGATATTCGTGAAAGGCATTGCAGTTCCGACATCGCGAATTAAAGATTAAATTCACAGATAGCGGATGAGGCTGCCACGGTTTAATAGCTTACCGCTGGGCTGAGTCCACGTGCGGCACTTCCGCCGCGTCCCTTGGTGCGGAACTTGGTGATCGCCTGCTCGGCGAGGTCCGCCCTCTCCTCGGCCTCCTCGAGCTCTTGTTGCGCCTTGCGGAACTTGGCGAGATTCAGCGCGGCGATCTCCTCCGCCTCTTCGATCTGCCTCTTGTACGTCTTAATCTTCTGTTGAAGCTTGTCGACCAGATCCTGCATGCGCTCGTGATTCTTACGATCCTCGTCCGCCTGGAAACGAGAATGGGAAACAGCCACTTCAGTATATAAATCTCTTTTATCGGTAAATAAATCAAATTGATAAAATCAAATAAAATGAATAAAAAAATAATTAAATTTAAAAATAAGAGGTAAAAATTCAATATCTCGCGATAAACGTTAATCTGATAAATATTATCTCTCGTATTGATTATAAAAATATTAAGTTATTTTGTAAAAACTAAATACGCGTAAGATTAGATTTTCTGTTTCGAATAGATTTAATAAATCGAGATTCTACCTGGAAGCTCAGCTCCTTGATGCGACGCTCGGACTTGCGCAAGTTCTTCTGGGCGTCGGCGTGTCTCCTTTGTTCGCCATCCAGCTCGTTCTCCAGCTCGCGCACGCGCTGTTCCAGCTTCTGGATTGCCTTCTTGCCGCCCTTGAGGGCATTCGCCTCGGCCTCATCCAGGCGCACCTGCAGCTCCTTGATCTGCGTCTCCAGGGCCTTGCGCAGCTTCTCCTGAGTCTGGGCGTGATCTTGCTCGGCGCGCAGCTCGTCGGCCAATCTGGCCGCGTCCACCATCGCCTTCTTCGCCTTCTCCTCCGAATTCTTCGCCTCGTTCAGCAGCTCGTCCAAGTCGGACTAACGGGAAAGGGAAAGGTAATCTATGCAATCCGCTTATCCCTTTTAAGAAACGCTCTATCGAAAACTGATCGAAAACTTACGTGGAGGGTCTGCAGCTCGGCCTCGAGTTTCCTTTTGGCGCCAGAAATGGAGGCGTTCTGGGCGCTCAGTTCGTTCAGCTGTTCGTGGCAGTCGGCGAGTTCCTGCTCGGCCTGGCGACGACCACGGTCCGCCTGTTCCAGGAGAGTGCGGCTTTCCTCGAGCTCGTTCTGCAGAGCGTTGGCGCGGCGCTCCGAGATGCCGAGGAGTTCGCGGGCCTCGTCGCGTGCTCTCTGCTCCTCCTCGAGCGCGGTCTGCACGTCCTTGAGCTGTTGCTGGTATCGCTTGATGTTCTTCTGCGCCTCGGCGTTCGCCTTGTTCGCGTGGTCCAACGCGATTTCTAATTCGTTGATGTCCGCCTCCAGTTTCTTCTTCATGCGCAGCGCCTCAGCTTTGCCCTGAGAATCGAATTGTACTCCAAGATCAGACATGTCCAAGTTATTATTGTAACTAATATAACTTATTGCCTGTGCGTAAAATTGTTCAGCTTTGAAGAACAAGAAATAGATTTTTCAAAAATACGACACAACACTCACCTTGGCTTCTGCTTCGAGGGAAGCTTGCATGGAGTCGAGGGCGCGCTGGTGATTCTTCCTGGTGTTCTCGAATTCCTCCTCTTTCTCCTGAATGCGGCGATCGATCTCCTGTCTGACCTGGCTAAGCTCAAGCTGGCTGCGCAGCACTTTGTTCTCTTCCTGCTCGAGAGCAGCTTCGGCTTCTTCCAGGGCTGCCTGAAGCTCGTCCTTCTCAGCCTCCAAGCGCTTCCTGGCCTTTTCGATCTCGTGAATATTGCGGCCACCCTCGCCGATCTGGTCCAGCAAGTCTTTCACCTCGTCGGCGAGGTTCTTGTTCTCGCGACGCACTGCCTCCAACTGTTCCTGGCCTTCCTCGTATGCGCCTGATCAATCAAACATCAAGAATCAAGAATTAATTGCGTAATTAGGTAGCAGTAATATAATTAATTATATATATATATTGACAAATACAAAACAAAAATATTCACTAATTTTCTCTCACCTCTGAGCCTGAAGAGCTCGGTACTGTAGTTACGGCATTCCTTCTGACTAGCATCCAGCTCGGCGGCGAGATCGTCGACCTTGAGCTTCCATTCCCCGATGATCTTGTCGAAGGCCTTCTGTTTCTTTTCGGCAGCGTTGGCGATGGCGGTGGCGCGATCCACTTCGATTTGCAGATCCTCCACCTCGGTGGACAGCCGTTGCTTGGTCTTTTCCAGAGCGATGACCTTCTGGTTGAGAGACTCGATGGTCTCCTCGGCCTCGGCCAGCCTGGCTTGCAGCTTTCTCTTCGCCTCCTCAAGCTCCTCAGCCCGGGCCACGCCCTCGGACTCGTACTTCGTGCGCCAGAGCTGCGCCTCGGCGTTCGCCTTGCTGAGCTGACGCTGAAGATCGGCCTTACCCTCGGCCTCCTCCTCCACTTGTTCGCGGATGTTGTCCAGATCGTGCTCCAGATTGCGGAACTTGCCGAGCAAGGTGGCGCGCTCGCGCGACTCCTCGTCCGCGAGCCTCTTCGTATCCTCCAGTTGTGTGGTGAGCGAGATCTTGATCTTAGACAGCTGGCTGACCTGCGACTCGGCCTCCTCCAGTTGGCGCAGCAGGTCGCTGTTCTCGATCGACAGCTTCTTCTTCGCGGCATCGAAGTCGTTCAGAGTGCGGTTCACTTCCTCAAGTTTGCCCTGGGTCTCGTTCAACTGGTGCTGCAGCTGCTTGACGATCTTCTCTTGGGCGGCCTGAATTTCGAAGAAAATTATATCAATCGAGTCAATGCGAGTATCTTTATACAGAGCTCGTCTTTTCAATAATTATAATTGAAAAATTAAAAATATTATTAAATTTTTCGTCGATCTCTTCAGATATGTTCCTTCTGATAAATACGAAACGTCATTATGAATTAAAGATAGATGCAACACTATATAAATTAAATAAATCGACATAATGTAGACAAAAATAACTAAATTATTCTGGATTACATTTAAAAAATATCTTTCATATCTCTAAAGTTTGTTATTTCAATTTCTTATCACAATAACGTATATTATTAAGAAAAGATCGTCGAAACGAACTCAAGACATTTAATTTAATAGGCACACATACGGAAGCAATGCTGAGCAAGCAAGGGATTATCGACTCACTCTTCAGATAAATGATTCGTGAATAATCCTGAGAAGAAGGGAATCCATATAGATCTGTTTCTGCGTCTCTGTACCTAGCGAAAGCTGTTAGTCGCGTTAGTCCGGGTATTATTAACGTGGACCGGTATTGAATTTACCTTCTCATTGCTCAGGTGGTCACAGGACGTGCGCAAGTCGTTCAACTCGCTATAGTACTGCACCTTCTCCTTCTCAACCCTGATCGGATACGGAAACAGTTGAAGGGATTATAGATGAATGATGGCACGAATGACGATTTGCATTCCGCAATGCCAGATTAAACAACCTCACTATTCATGATAAATTCTTTGCACGATCAATAATCACAATATATGTAACTTCATTGGCAAGATGAATAAGAAATAATTTAAATATCATTACAGAATTTTATTTCAAAATTGAATTGAAATAGGAAATTAAAATTGATTTAATTCAATTAGAATTTAAAAAATTAATTAAAAATGTAACAATGCACATTTTAATTTTATTATTTTATTTGATTAAAACTAAAGAATATTGATCAATTTTTTTTTTTTTGCAAAGCAAGGTTATTTAATCCAGCATTTTTGACACAGCATAACATTTCGAGCAACAAGACTTTACATAAATGTATATATTTCTTCGGGGTAACTTCATTCTGGTAATCACATGTTTTTTACGGATCGAAGGAATTATCGAAGGTTATATTAACAATGCACAGGGTTTCGAAACTACTTTTGAAAGATGCATGAGAAACACTCCTATCATTCCTCTCTTTTTTTTTCAAGTACCTTCTCCCGAGAGACCTGATCCGTAAGTGCGCGCGAACCGTTCAGCTCGGAGTGGATGTCATGTCGGCCCTTTTCGGCTCTACGAAATTTTACGTTATAGTCGTGTTGCTTTACCATTTTCTCTTTTTTTTTTCAACAAAAGTCAACAGCTGTTGATATTGAAAAATTGAAACTCGCATCTAATCTTTTCAAATTTATCTTAGCGCCATACAATTATTTCTCATCTTCGATGACTAATAAATTTTTAAATCGGAGAGTTAATCTTTTTATAGCGATTCTTAATAAAATTCTCCAACTGCTTTAGCCCCTATTTTTCTTTCAATATTAAATTAAAAAAAAATTGTTTTTTCCATTATTCAAGTTCTATCGTTTTTCTTTGTTGAGAAAGAAACATCAGCTTTGCAAACTCACCTAGCCTTAAGTTTGTTGAGGGTGTCGATTTGCTCGCCCATCTCGGCCACGGCATCGTTGTGCTTCTTGCGCAAGATGGCCAGCGAGGACTCGTGTTGGATGTTGGCCTCCTCGAGGTCCCTGCGGAGCTTGCTGAGCTCGGCCTCTCGCTTCTTGTTCAGCTCGATTTGCGCGGAAGTGGCACCGCCGGCCTCCTCCAGGCGTTCGCCAAGCTCTTCGAGCTCGCGGGCGAGATCGCTGCGTTGCTTCTCGGCCTTGGCGCGTCCGCCGCGTTCCGCCTCAATCTTGAAGATACACATACACGTTATTATGCCATCAGTAATCAATCTACTTTTATTATCAAATTCTAATTGGCGTTTTTTAATCGATTTTCAAAATTAATTAATAACGTCAATTTCAAACATTTTCACAAATTGAAATGTTTCTTAATTCCTTTTTTTTTCAGGCTGAACATTTTGAGGGAAGAATATGTTTTCTTGATTGATTTCGTTATACAAACCTCTTCCTCGAGTTCCTCGATGCGGGCCTGCAGTTCCTTAATCTGCTTCTGCAGTTTGCCGACTAAGGATTGTTCGTCTTCAAGTTTGGCAGTAAGAGATGAGAGTTCCTTGTCTTTGCGTTGAATGGTCTGTTCGAGTTCCTTCTTGTTTCTCTCGAGGTCGGCAACGGCTTCCTGCGTGAGCTTCAAGTCGCCCTCCACCTTCCTCTTTGCCTTCTCTACGTCGGCACTGCAAATTGAAATTTAATACGTTGTATAAACATTCTCAATATTTCCTTTTATTTCTAAATTATTTCTAAAAGTGTATTATGTATTTATACTATTATATAGAATTAATTTCGGGAAAAAACACATTAATTAGAGTAACCAATTTCAATCTATTCTCTTTTCTAAAAATTTTTTTTTTTAATTGAAAAATAAAAAAAATTATAATTGAGTCGCTATAGTTCTTGAAGTTTAATCTTACATAATCAAATTATAATCTTAAATAATCAAACGAACGTCAAATTTACTTACCGTGACTTCTTCTCACGCTCGAGGGAGTCTTCAAGCTCGTCGAGCGTCTGCTCGAGCTTGAGCTTGACTTTGTTGAGGTGGTTGACTTTGTCCTCGGCGGCCTGGAGCTCCTCGCCGGTCTTCTGGTTAACTTCACCCTGGTTCTTCTTTTCCTTGTTGAGCTTATTAATGAGCTCGTCCTGGTGGGCGATTTCATCGTTTAAGTTTCTGATTTGATGATCCTTCGTCGCCTTGTCCTGCTCGGACTTTTGCAAATTCAATTCGAGATCCTCGATATCCTTCTTCAAACCGGATACCTCTTGTTCGAGTTTCTTTTTGTTCTGGAAGAGATTGTTCCTCGAGTCCTCCTCTTCCTTGAATCTGTCGGTGAGGTCCTATGCAAAAAAAACTGGATAAGTATCGACAATGTTTCTTTGAAAACGAAAAGAGCAGGTTATTTCGCCAGAAAATTCTACATATATGATCGTGTCTCTTAAAGAATTCCAATTATTATTCGTTGATATTTCAAAATTTTAGTCATTAATATTTTATTTAAATGCTATTTTATTTATTTTATTTTTTTATTATTTAATATTATATAACATATTATTGGCTTTCTCGTTATTCAATTTTCTATCTTTCTTGTTTTTATTATTTTTGACATTATATCTTTCTTTATTTTGTTCGAAAAACTCAACTAATATCTTATTAATATTTCACTTTACCTATGTTTATTTTAACACTATTATTGCTACATCTACTTTTCATATTTTATTTTATTTTCAACTTGTTTAATATTGTTTATCATATGTTCATTATATAACTCATTTAAAATCTTGTTTACGTTTGCTATAAAATATTCTTAGCGTATTTCGTGAACGCATGCGAGCGGTTTAAATTGCGGCTCGGTATTAATTTAAATCTCCTTTTTTTAAAATGACATAATCTCCAGAATCTTGTTTGCCGAAGAGGTATTTGGGTCGATGACAGGTCCGCACGTGGAATTTATCTCTTGCTGGAGTATCCTTTGGCGCGCGCCAAGTCCCTCGTCGAGAATGTCAAACGCATCTCTTTTCCTCTCCGGCACGGCCACGCGATTAATTGGCATTGACGCGCAATTACGGGGCGGCCCGCACGCACGGGCGCCTAATATTAGTTAATGCGGGGGCAAAGAATATTGGCACAACATCTCGCCCGGCCGGCGCGATCAATCTCCCCGTTCATCACGTTTATCTCTTCATCGCGCGCTCCGTTCGGATTCGGCGACCCGGGTCTATATTTGCCGAACAGAAAAGTTCGAAATTTTTGCGTTACTTATGCAGAGAATATTTTAGAAGATTCGACAGCGCAAGCGAAAAAACGGGCGAAAAACGCGGAAGAGAGAAAGAGAGAAAAACAGAAAGGTACAATAATGCGGAAGTCAATCTTCCTATCAATTAAATATTCAAATAAAAATAAATGTTTTGAGAGAAAAATAAAACAATCATATAATTAATAAAGTAAAAATCCGACAAACAGATTCGCTAAAATGAAGAGCACAGAAAAGAGGAAAGATGAAAATGGATAGATGAACAATATTGAAACCAGAAACATCTCTGCCTTTCCAACTGGGATAATCTGGCGCAGCGGTTTAGTGCACCTCGAGATCATATCCCGAGCAGGTGGAAGACGAGGTGGAAAAATCGGTGGCGACAGCCGAAGAAACGACATGGTCTCGTCGGCGATGATGAAGAGGCCGCGAAGGAGATACGGCTGTATGACTATGACGCACGCGTGCACGCGCAAGCACGCGCGGTATATGACGGCATATAAATACACTCTACACCTGTTACCTCCTTCGTTTTCTCTCGCCTCCGCTCCAGCGAGCTTAAAACCGCCGCCCACTTTTAATAACCTGGAATCTGGGATCTGCTAAATTTGTTGCCGTCGCCCTCACTCGCTCGCTCACTCGCTCTCTTTATCCCTCTTTCTTTTTCCACCCCGTTCTCTCTTCCCGTCTTCCTTCTTCCTTCTTCCTATCATCGACCTGACCGTAAATGGTGACGTTTAACGTCGATGCCAGCCGCGGTCTTCCGGTCGCTTTTAATCGCGAGAGGATCGCTCTCTCGACACCGGCCGAGCCAATCGCGATGCGCTCGATGCGACAGCTTTTAATAGGCGCACCTCGCGATCGCGATATTAGCTCACTTAACGAGCTAAGAGCCGCTTTTGATGGCCATTGCGATTTGGTGGAATTAGAGATTAAATCGAAGATATGAAAATTATGATTAAGGCAATTACGATAATAACGATTGAAAGTGTATAGGTAAAAATTAATTAAAAGTGAAACAAAAACCGCATAAAACGAAAGTTAAATAAAGCAAGAGTAATTATAAATAAATGAAAAATGTTTATTATTAAAGCCTCGGTATTACTGATAATTCCTCGATAAATATATAATTAAAAGTTGCAAATACAAGACTCTCTCAAATTTCTTCTTTACGAAAAAAGGTGATTATATAAAATTCACTCGATTCGTCTAAATCTGCAAAGTGATTTACGAACGTTATAACATCATTACTTCATCGTTACTTCACCTTTCATATTTTGCCAGTCAACAACCTATTAATTTAGAACTTATGCTTTTTACTTAATAAATATTTCCTTATATCTTTGATTTTTCAGTATGTCGCACGTTTTATTTAAAATCCGTCGTTTCTATTCTAACTCCACCAAGACGGACTCGAGTATCAAGTTGCACGTTGGAGAACAAGGAACGGTAAATGATTACGAGCCGATGACGGGCGTCGGAGAGCGTCACGACGACAAGCGATGACGAGTAGCCGCGGTTTTAAGTGGGTGTTTAAAAAGTACTGGTAAAAATAGTCAGTCTGGAATCCAGTTGGAAAGAAAGAGGGAGAGAAAGACAGAGAAAATCTGGAATTCTAGTCGCGATCACGAAACGTCTATTTTCTGCGAGCGCGACGCCTTCGAGAAGTTTATTACCGTTGCTTTTTCTCCAGCGCGTGTTTTCGCGCCCGCTTAACAACCGGATAAAAATACTAGTGTTCAACATACTGATACGTTCGTCCGAAATTTCGACGACTCTCAGATTCCACCGGCAAATATTTACGACGACGGCGAGACTATTGTGAGAAACGGCGATTGTACAGAGCGAAATGCGAGGAAATTTCGAGGACATTGCGACGAGTTTGTGAAGTAATTTCGAAAAAACTGTTCCATGCTGTTACAAAGAAAAACGGGACATTGAAACGAAACAATTGTAAAGAAACGTGATGATCGCGAAATTATTAGTAGATATATTTTATTATATTTTTAATAGATATTTTATATATTAGAGAATGAGCTTTCTGAAAAAATAAGAGATGAAAAAATGATTAATAATAAAAATCTTATTAATAATAACTTGACAGCTATTACCTTTGGCACAATTATAATTATGACAGATCATATTCAGAGCCTGATAATTATTTCTTATATAAAATATCTGTGTTTTTTTTAGATTTCTTTTTTCTTAACAATTTTGAAAAATAGATCTTAAAAATATCGTAAAAAGAATGTGTTTATTAAAATCTGTCCATTAAAATCGTTTATTATTAATTTTGCTTTACCATTCAAAGGAAATGTTATAAATGCTTCTCTTCGAAGAAGCACGAGAAAACGTGCCGGGAAGCAACGCGCGCGGCTGGAGTCTCACGGAGAACATCATCCGTGGGTGACGTTAAATCGGGGAAAAGATGTAACAAGGTTGCGCGCAACGTATGCACACAGGGTGCGTGCACCGTAATTTTAGCAGCGCGATATGGCCGAATATATAAGCGTCGACCGCGTAACCGGATGAGTTGTCGTCCGCGCCACGCTCGGGCTCGAAGAAAAATAGCGCGTCTGACTAATTCCGCGCCTCCGCTACTTTGTCGCTACGCGCTCGCGCTCGCTTACGAAATTCGCGCGCCGCGCGTAACTCGAGCCGCGATTTAAATCACAAAAATCCCCCTGCCCGCCGACAGTTAATGTCACCCCGGCTTAAATCCGCGTTCCTTCTTTATCTTCTCGCGAAGAGCTGTTCTGTCGCTGCACTACTGCCGTGAAGTCGGAAAATCCGCGAGCAATTCGCGACGATGCGACGCGACATAATTTCGATGACAAGAATGAGAAAGAATTCAAATTTTTTTTTTAAATTCTCGTCAAAATGAAGTTTTAGATTTTTGCTGTTGTAAGCTCATTTATTTGTTTCGTTTATTCTAATATTATATTTTGTCAAATATTGCTATTAATATATTGAGATACCTAATATACATTTTAATTTAATTTAGAAGTTTAGTCGAGCATGATCAATAAATGTTACCAAACAAATTATAGTTCTATGAGCGCGATGATGCTAATTATATGGCTTCTCGCCCTTCGACATCGACTCGCGCGCGGCTTGCGCCACTGTGCTAATTACGCCGCTAATTATATTACTTTCTGCCCTTCGCAGTTGAGTGACTCGCAGCTTGCGCCAAATAGTCGAAAATGATTTCATATCGCGATTTTTATCGTCGATTCGGTCTCCGCTATCTTGATAACTTTGATGAGGAATTCTTTCAGCGTTAGCGTTGTTTCTATCCCCATTCTGACTCATATAATTACGCGCTTCCATGTCAATGGTAGCAAAAACGAAATTATTGTCATTATTGTTAATAATTTCCAATAGAATATATATTTTTTAATTTAGAAAATGCATATTATCGCTTTGTTTTCAATTGGCTGCCGAAGATTATAAGAGAACCGAAGATATCATAAAAAAGAAATATCGTGCTTTTGAAACCGTAACTTATATCCCGAAGCTTTTCGATCTTTCCTTGATATAAATTAAAATTTTTATAACAATAAATTAACAATTTTATAAGAAGTAAATTAGTTTTAATATAAAAATTTGTAAGTTAATACTAATCAATTTTACAATAAAAAATTTCTAGATTCGCTATAATTGAATCTAATAAATTTTAGCAGAGGAGCTTCTGTAAACTTTATTGCATATTTTAGTGCGAATAAATTCAATAGCGAATTCTTTCAAAGTGCGATCAATAATAACTTTTCATTTCTAGTAATTTTAAATTAAAAAAAAAATCAATGCGAGTGTAATTCTCACCTGCAGCTGTGATTCGAGGTCGGCCTTCTGCGCGGCTAGTTTCAACGATTTCTCCTGGAACTCGGAGAGCGAGCCCTTCTCACCCTCCAGCTGGCGCAACAGATTGGTCTTCTCGGTGAGGAGCTTGCCATTCATGTCCTCCAGCTCCTTGCGCAGCTTCTCCTCCTTCTCGAAGGCCTCCTGCGCCTTCCTGGCTTTCTCTTCCAACGCCTGAAACGAGGCCATTTCACCTTCGATCTTGCTGCCGCCGTTCACCAACGCAGTCGGATTCTCGACCAGCACCGTGTCGCCCATTATTGATCACCCTCGGAGGAAAACCGAGGAATACACGCGCGAGTGCACTTGATTTCGATTCTTTATCTCGTAAGTAATCGGGGATCGGGGGATTTACGCCGAGAGAGAGAGAGAGCGTGAGCGAGAGAGAGGAGAAGGGATCCCCGGGGAAGAATCGGTCGATCGAACGAGAGGTACGAACGTCGCGAGAAGCCTCTCGAATTTAACTTTTAACCGGGATCGGCCGCTCCGATGATCGCTCGAAGACGAAAGAAAACAGCGCGCGGGACTCGAGGATACGAGGTCCCTACTTACGTCTCGAGATATCAAAGAGAGGCTTCGAACACCCGCGTGAATATATATATATATAGTATATAGTATATATATATATATGTGTGTATGTGTGCGTGTGTGTGTGTGTGTGTATGTGTGTGCGTGCGTATTCGAGAGGGCGAGGCTTCTCCCTCTTTGTTCGTCGAGCGGGTTCGCGTTAGTTTCGAAGGGGTCGGCGCGAGGTCGCGGGTCCAACTGGTCCCGGATTCGGTCGAAGCCCAACTTTTCTACCCGCACACACCCGCGGTTCCTCTACCCGTGCCCGTTTCCGGCAGCTAGTAAGGAGCGAGCCGCGGCGATCTTGATCGTGGGCGTCCCCACTCCAGTGGCGCCTCATCGCCACTGTACGTGTAAAAATATTTATAACCGATCCGATACTACATTTCAGGGGGATGAGAGCAGGGGAGAGGCAGGGAGTGGCTCATGTCCGCGGAGGGGGGTCGGTCTTGGACGAAATTAGAAGCGATCTCTGGAAGGGCCGTCCTCTCTCTCTCTCTCTCTCTCTCTCTCTTTCTCTATCTTTCTCTCTCTCTTTCCAGCGACCACCCCCTTTTTGGCGGCTCCAAGGTGCAAAGTGGATAAGTGGATCGCAAAGAGTGAGCGATCTCAAGTGAGCGAATATCTGAAGATACATTGGAGCGTATACTGAGAAGCGAATTTGAGCAATGCAAAACTTTGGAAAATTTTTTTGAATCTGTGATAATGTACTCTCATCTTTTTCTTCATGGAACTTTCTTCTTAGACTTCGTCGTAGTGCAGTGATTACAGTTATTTAAAACCAAAAGCTCTATTTTTAGAAAGAGATGTAAGTGAAGCGGATACTTTGTTATTTTTGCCACAAATACTATATGAACTAATGCATTTATAAAAATAGATTTTCAACTCGAATTAAAATATTAAAGATAAAGAAATAATAATAATATTAAAGAATGAAATTATTATTTAATTATAAATCGCGATACTATTACACAAATCAATTAATAATGACAGTCGACTGTACAAGATTAACTTTTACTGTTGTAGAAATAATTCAGAGAGAGTGAAAGATATTTGAGGTCGGTATTAAATTTTTTCATGAAAACCCTCGAACCGAAATATTAAATTTGAGCGAAATATTAAATTTCGTTGATGCATCTTGAATTAATGATTCACTGCCGAATCAGCTAGCAGGCAAGTGTCAGTACTATGACGTAAAAACAACTAGACGAAATTAGAAGCGTCGACATTCCGGAGGAGTCAGAGCGCGATACAAAAAAAATATGGGGATCACGTCTCCTGGGTGTCTCTGAAGGACACATAATTGTATGATCCTTTTCCCGAGAGCCGAGAATCTATTAATAAGAAACCGCTTCGGTAACATGATCGAACGTTGATTCACCGCCGGCTTTATTATGCTTCTAATTTGGGACACCAGAGCGGTATCAGTGAACTGGACTGGAGAACGGGAGCGTGCACGGATTCCCCTAATCCTCGTTAATTTGGGATATAGTCGAAAATATAGATAGTTCGAGAGCGGGGGAGGAGGGGGAGGGGGTCAGGAGGTTGACAGAATTAGAAGCGTCGACGTTCCAAAAGGGTCGACCGACAAATTTCTTTCAAAATTTTTCGATTAAGTGAAACCCTTGCGTATACCAATAATTGATCGACGTTACCGTACTAATAATTGATTTGGCAAAACTTGCTTTTTGTAACAAATATGTGTTTAAAAAATGATCAATTTACAAAGACAGCAATAGAATTAAATTTAATACATAAATTCAAGAAGAAAAATTCATGCAGTGATTATGGATTTTTGTAAATCTATTGAAGAATGAACAAACATAAATCTATTTAACGGCAGAGGCAAAATTCGCATTCTTATTAATTCAATAGAATTTTCTTGAAGCTAAATTTGATAAATATATATGAATAAGGCAAAGATGTATGTGACGACTTTATCGGATTCAAATTCAAGGAATTTGAATAAATTCGGAAAATTTGAGAAATTGAAGGAATCTGCGTTTAGAAATAAAAATGTACGATGCATTCTCGAGTTACGAAAGTATTACGGGAGTTTAAAAAAATACGTGGAAAAAGTTCAATTTCGAAGAAATTCCGATTTGGAGCTTGGTAGAGAATTTGTGCATGAACAAGCCGCGAAAACGAGAAGACCAGGCGCCGGATAAATAAACGTTGTGCGTCTGGAAACTGGAGCCGTTACGGGCCGAGCAAAAGAAGAAACAAATTCCACTGGCGATTTCGAGCCGAACGGTACGGTTGAGCACGAAGTCCAGGTCGTAAATCACCGTCAAATCGGAGCTTTATTTTGCCAAGTTTCCGCGGCCTTTCGCGAGCTTTCGGTTTTCGCGGAATGAACATTTTGCACACTTTGCAACGTTCGCTTCTTTCTCTGGTGCAGCGTACGCTCGAGTGTTAACAATCATAATCTGTCATTGTGCACGAGTTAAAGATCCCTTTGAGAAGTACAATTTCATCGTCGCAGATAATCAAAGAGTTCAGAGAAAAAAATATAAAATTGTGGATGCGACGTAATTTATAAAGTTCACTTAGAATGTAAAATGGACCTACAGTGAACTTTATAAATTATGTTCAAAAAGAAACAAAATTAATTAATTTTAATTCAAAAGTCAAGATAAAGACGTAATTGAGAATTACGGCAAATAAAATTAAGAAATGGCAGAATTTCAAAAATGCCAAATAAAAAGATAAAGATAACATTTCTGCTCTGAAGTGCTTATGATTGAAATGTAGGAGAAAATATTAAAATCCGTATTGTCTTTGCTGTATCATTTGCTTTGCAGGGTGCTGATCGAGAACCGTACTTCATTTTCCTAAAGCTTAAAATAGAAAGATAAATATACCAACAATATATACGCTAAACAAATTTATCAAAATTTTGAACGTCGGCACTTAAACAAATACATAATTTAATAAAAGCCAAATAGAAAAACAATAGTGATTAAAGAAGAGATTGCAATAATTTGAACGCAAAATAACGGTCTATTGAATTAATTATTTTAATAATTCACCTTTAAAATACTTTCAAGTAAAATGATTTATCGAGACGGGATCTCGAAGAGAAATACTCACGGCCATCTCGTCCTCGATACGAGTGACGTTGAGTAGAGGCTTGATCTTCTGCCACAACTTCCACCACGGCCAGGTGCGGAGTTGGAGGTACTTCCTCAGGTTCCTCTGGACAACCACGAGAGCCAGACGTTGCTCCTGGAGTTTCTTGTAGTCCTTACGGGACAGGTAACCCCTGATGTAAGCTTGCATCCAGGACACGATCTTGCTGAGACGCTCGTCGCGAAGCTCCTCCATCTGACCCAGGACTCCGGCACGGAAGAATACCTATTTTTTTTTCGGAGGAAAAAAGGAAGTGAAACATTGAGAGAAATTGTACGCCGTAACGAATCTTTGAGATGCACCTCGATCATCGAACGTGATAATAAAATCGACGACGGCCAATTCAAATATACGACAAATAATTTGTGACACTCAAAAAAATATAATAATCAAATTAAGATACATAGCCGACGAAAGATCATCGATGTTACGAATAAAAAATTAAAAGTTAAAAAAGCTATTATTAAAAACTATATGTAATTATTATACAAATACATATTATAATTTAGCTCTCTATAAATGATTTAATTTTTATTCAATTTAACGGTATCACTGGAAGATAATCGCGGTACATCCGTTTACTTTCACAAACTGGCCTTCCATGCCGTTTTTAGCTCGGAAAAAGGGTCGTTATTCGACGATAGGAGGTAGACAGATATTGCCTCACGCTTCTCGTGGGATTGCACCACGCTGAAAATTGATTTGGCAGAGGTATCCTTTGTTAGCGCGACTGATGATAGCACGTCGTTAATAATTTGCTCGAACGAGGCTGTAAACAGTTAATCGCCGAAGCCACGCGGTGTTAAATTGACACTCTTCGACGTTTAATGGCCAACATTTTCGAGTATGACTGCTCGCACATCGTATATAAATATATAAATATACAAACAACGTGTCCCGCATTCTCGGAAAATGTGTATTCCAGAGAACATAGATATTCCGAGACTCCAGAAACTCCGGAAGCTTCGAGTCTTAAAATCGATTTCCGCTTCGATCCTCGAGCTTTTATCGTCTAAGAACATTTCTGAAATGTGTCGAAGATTTTTCGAAAATCAAAATATTTTATCCTCTTCCTCCGCGTCTCTGCATGTTGGCGACTAAATCGTCGGCGCCGTAAAAACAACGCGAAAGCTCGCGAAACATCCGCGAACGGGACATCCGACGGTCGACAGTCTGATGTATCCCTGCGGATTCGTGGCCTCTCGTGCTGCTCGTGCGTGTTAGCCGGATTTGCGCGCCGTGATGCTACTGCCACGACGTTGGACCACAGCAGGTGTCCGATACCTTGGTGTGACCCATGCGGTACTGATCAGTCTCCAGATTGATCGCGTCCAGGATGATCTGGGTGGCCTTTCGCGGCTCGCAACCCTCTGGCACGGCATTGGCGCACAGAATTTTGTATCTGCGTTCGTGGCCGCCGACCGCGCCGGTCAAGTGTGTTTTGCGGTTCGGTGCGGTTTGGTGCATATTGGTATTTGACGATGTGTGTGTGTGTTCACAAAACAGACAGAAAAAAATCACCACGCCAGGTTAGAGGCTTGTCGTATTATTGCTTCTCGTTGCTGTAGAATCGAGAATACATCGGAGGGGAGGCGGGGGGAAGAGGGAGGGGGGGAGAGCAACAGAGTTCAAAGGGTAACGAATGGTATCCTTCGAGGATACTTTGTATTCGAGGAGGTCCACTTCGTGTCGGTCGCGGACAAGGATGGAACGTCAGTTAAAGCGCGAGATCTTCGGAGAATAACTTTGCTATACTGAAAATTTGTAAAACTTCAACAAAAAGAATTTAATTATCTCGCACTTTAAAAGACATATCGCCCATCTTTTATGTCTACCGCCCAGTCGCTAAGGGGCATCGACGTGTCAAGGTTCAAGTACATCAAAACGACAATGGACGGACAGTTGCACTTACGATCGACGAGTGTTCGAGTGACCAAAAAAACCTATCTCGCTAAATCATTAACGATCATCTTTACCGCGAAAAGAATTGTAGAACGATCTGAAATTAGGGGGCGAGAGTCTCGGTCGTCGAGCGTCGTCGATCGCGCGCAAAGCTGCGCCACGAGATTATCGTCGGCCCGGGGCCAGACCGAAAGTTGCGGTCGGGCGTGGG
>NW_012026909.1:249142-294313 GCF_000956235.1 Wasmannia auropunctata | reverse complement strand
GGGGAGGGGGGGGGCGAGAGGATAAAACGTGCCTTGGTGTGTCCAAGACGGTACATATCAGCGTCGAGGCCGGTGGAATCCAGAATAGCCGCGGCCGCGTCCTTGGGCTCCTTCGCCTTGTCGACTGCCGCGGGCGCCAGGATCTTGTACCTAAAGGGGCATCGGGGGAATCACGGGGGGGGGGGAGGGGGCAAACGTGCAAACTAATTAATACGGGTTCTAGAACACGAATTTCCGTCGATTTATACTCCCTCCTGTGTCGTTCCCCGATCGGCTCTCGCTCCTCCTCGATCGCTAAATCACGATTTTTGAAAAGAAAAATCGGGGGCCCGCTTCATGTAAATACATGTAATACTGTTCGGGGACTGATCCTCTAATCTAATCGGGTACTCCAAAAAAAATCGGGCAATACAGATTCGGACATCTGGTAGGATTTTTTTATCTGTTTTTACGAAAACGAATCTCACGGGGCAGGCAAAACTGAATGGGCATTCGAGTGGTACACGTTGCATTCAATGAGAGGGGGCGACGTGCTGAATTCACGGGGCAAGATTCCAGCGTGGATCGTCCTTAAGTCTCGTCGATTTATTAAAAAACCACTTTCAAGTGAAATAAAAATTCGACCTTTTATCGTCAAGCAATACGCGAGCTCGTAATATTAACATTAAAAAATACACAGATTCCATCTTGAAATCAACGAAGCGAAAATTTAATGTCTCATTTCGCATTGATTTAGCATTTTATCGCGCGTAAATAATGAAAGAATATTTTTTGCTGTTTTTCCTGAACGAGGGTCTTCGGACCATCCACATGGAGAAGTCTAGCTCTAGTTCCTCGAACACGGGGGATGAAAAGTGGCTAGTCCACCAGTTTAGAAATAACGGGGGCAGCGGAATCAAATCCATCGCTATCGAGGGTACGTCAACTAGCCTTAGTGTGGCCGATCCTATAGCTGTCCGGATCGAGACCGCACTCGTCGAAGCACTTTTGCGCGGCGACTTTGGGATCGCTCTGAGACGCCATTGCGGCTGGCGCTAGGATCATGTAACTACACCGTACACAATAAAGATTCGATTACTATGCGTCGAATCCGAGTAGAATAATCTTTCCCGACGTTCGCGTAAAAAAAAAAACTAGATCGGAATAGTCGCAAAAATTTTTCACAAAATTTAAGTCATAAAAAAATAAGTATATACAAAAAAAAGAAAATAAAAAGATTATCTTTTGAATATTTTTAAACATACTTTCCAAAAAATTATTCTAATCCTATATCATTCTGAAATCTATCATTTCCATAATCATTATAAAATGAAGGAACTAATGTAGAACTAAATTAAATAATTGTATTAAAAGAGAGAGTCTTCGCTATAATAAAAATATTAAATTATATAGTGATTAGAAAAATCTGCTATGTCGATTACGTTTAAAGAAATATAATGATAACCTGTGTAAAAGTTTATCTAATATATGTAATAAGAAACCTAACAATAATTTTCTTAATTGGAAGCCAGTCAAAAGAAATCATGGATACATTGCAGATTTTTGTAAACTATAAATTATTGCAACTGGAGGATCGAGGATAAAATAGACAAATTCTATAAAAAATACCAAACGTTACAGTAAAACTTTAAATCATATTTTAAATTTTTCAAAATAAGGAAGTCATTAAAAATAAATCTAATGATGTTGAAACATGTATTATACACTAAGAAGAGATTTAATTCCTCGAACCATCAGCTTTTCGAATTACCACAAAAATGGCAATCTAACCAATCGCAGATATTAGATAGGAGGGGATTCTTACCGTAGCTTGAAGTCAGGATACACCATTCGGTTGGGGAAACCTTTACGACAGATACGAATGCCTTCAAGCACACCGTTACAGGTGAGCTGATGCATGACCAGATGGGAGTCGATCACACCCGGCTGCTTCAACTCGTTGGGGATGATGCAACGGACGAAGTGGGGCTGGGTGGCGCGCAAAGTGGTCATCAGGTTGTTCAACTGCTCCTTGTAGGAGGACGACACGGTCGAGAAACCACCGCCCTTCTTGCCACGTCCGCCCTTGCCGCCGCCGCCGCCGCCGGCGTCACCGGACTGTCCGGGATGATCGGCGAAGATCTCTATCAGTAGCTTGTTAGTGGACTTCTTAAACTGATCGACCACCGTGTCGTTCAGCGGGTCCTTGTTCTTCTCCAGCCAGCCGGTGATGTTGTACGGTACCTGAATCCCAAAGCAATGCTTAAGTAAATCTCTTCTTAAGAATAATCTAGAGAATCTAATTAATAATAATTGTCTATTTCTTTTGTAAGATGATGTAACTGTTAATTTCACTTGTGCAAAGATTAACGATGTCCAATATTATGGGTCTAAATAAAATCAATAATAACTTTATTTTTAGCAAAATATCAATTTTAACTTTTTTCTTAAAAATAAGACTAATATTTTTTTGTAAGAAGCCATTTTTTTGTATAAAATAAAATAAAGGAAATTCGTACGTTGCCAGCATAATGGCCGATGGCGAAGTGGGCTGCTTGCTGGCCCGGTTTGGGCGGTTTCGGCTTCAAAAAGTTGGGACTCTTGCCGAGATGGTTGTTGTTCAGTTTCTCCTCGAAGGTCTTGTCGGTGGCCTTGGGGAACATAGACTCTTCCTCAAGAATGGAGAGGATACCCATAGGCTGTACCGCGAGAAAAAGAAATGAAGGAGCGCATCAGGATCTGTTATATCTCCGAAGATTTCGCATTTTCCAAGAGTAGCGTTACGCAATTTCGGACACAATGTCTTCTTCTTTCTTATCGTTAATGATGTGTAAAACATTTTTTTTGTTAAATCGCGACTGATTCTCAGCGCCAAAGTTCTACCAATAAAAAGAAAGAAATGGAGGCGTGCTCGGTATGCGGAACTTTTGCGAAAGTGCAAAATATCTTCGCGCATAGCAACCCCGTTAGTGTCTCAAGTTTTACTGAAAACGTCAGATGCTAAATACTTCTCGTCGATGTACTTTGTTATCTACTTGCTCGACACTGCGATACATTAATGTACTTCTTTACTTCTGCGACGGTTAATCAATTATACTCGCGAGCGTAATAAAAGATTTATATATGAATTAATTGCCGATTAATAATTAATCTTGCGGACTACGTACAAGAGGAAAAACCCCAACGCTACTCTTAGTACTGCGTTATCTGTAATTCTACAGGATAGATTTATCGAAGCGATGCTTCGGTAACGATCATTGCGCTTTACAGGTCGTTGTGTACCAAAGATACTTAATTTTCTCTGTATTTTAAAATTCTATATCTTGAAAGCGCAATCATCTTTTTCGACACATCGATCTTTCCATCCATCATAAGCTACAGCGGAATATATGATATTCCGGATCCACCGCGTAAGTTTTCAGTCGTGAATATCGAAATTCTATTCAAAAGAAAAATCCAAATTTTACACATAAAGGCAATGATTTTAAGCGCTCTTTGTCCGAAAAAAAGAATAAAATTTATTTAAATGCAGAAATTTAAAAAAAATACAGAGATTTAATTGAATTTATCAATTAAATGAAAAATGAAAGGAATACGATTTGTACAATTTATTTAAAACGCTCGTTTATCTTGAATTACCACTCAGCTTTAAATTTAGTTAAATAAAGTCTTAATAATTCTTTGGACATAAAGAATAATTCAAAAATTAATAAAAGATCCACCTGAACGACTGGAACTTCCACGCGCTAGACCCGTGTGATACGCAAAGAAGATGATATGTAATATAATTAAGTACACACACAGGCGAGGAGATACAACATTGGCAGGAGCCGCACAACGTTGGCAAAATACAGCTACGAACTCAGTGGGCAAGCTAAACTCAAGCGCGAATTGCTGGCGTTACTGGATCACAGCCGGGTGATCCAGTAACATCGAGTCCGTGTCCCGCGCGGACCCGTCGCCTTTACCTTCTCGATCAGATTGATCGTCGGCTCCAAGTCCAAGCCGAAATCGATGAAGGTCCACACGATACCTTCGCGCTCGTACTCTTCCTGCTCGAGCACGAACATGTGGTGGTTGAAGTACTGCTGCAGCTTCTCGTTGGTGAAGTTGATGCAGAGTTGCTCGAAGCCGTTGAACTGCATTCGTTCATGCACCACGATGCACACAGGCACACAGCGAAGAGACAGAGAGAGAAAGAGGGGGAGAGAGCGAGAGAAAAAGAAAAGAGAGAAAACAGTGAAGAAAAACGGGGCGAGGATGTGCGCGAGATCGGCAGGACACCAGTCCGTGCCCAGTCGGTTGGTCCTTTGATCTTTCGATCTGTCTCGGAACTTCCCGCGGCGTAAAACAAAGGTGAAGCATCCAGTCGTTTCAACAAGTAAATCGCGATCGACTTAACGAAAATTTATTTAATCTTGACTTTAGATAATTAAATCTCAATTATATTTGGATTTCATATATATCGCGTGTTGTAGAAAAAAATCGCTCCACCTTTCGATCGACGCGGCGAGAGGCAGTAGAAAAAAAAAACAGATAATGCTCGAGTGAAAGTGTGACGGTAGGAGGAGAGTGTTAGTGTTCGATCGAGCAGACAGACAAGACACATTCAGCGTAGTATATCTCGAGCGTGTGTGTGTGTGTGTGCGCGCGCTATTCGGAGGAATCCCGAGTCTCTTCCGGCGATCGGGCCCGCGATCTGTCGATCTGCCACGACCGGGTGATACCTTCTCGATCAAATCGATAGTCTGCTGGAGGTCCATGCCGAAGTCAATAAATGTCCACTCAATGCCCTCGCGCTTGTACTCCTCTTGCTCGAGGATGAACATGTGGTGGTTGAAGAACTGCTGCAACTTCTCGTTGGTGAAGTTGATGCACAGCTGCTCGAAGCTGTTGAACTGCTCGACCGAGTAGCGGCAGCGGGGCCCATGCGAACGGGGGGTTTAAGCGAAGAACAGAGAAAAAAAAACAGGGGGGAACAGCCGTCATTAGTGCTGCCTGATGGCGCGAGAGGAGAGCGCTCGACCGATGACTTCGACCCGTAACTTTCATCGTTCGATTCCGGGGGCGAGGGCGAAGGGGAGGGTCCGAGGGGAGGGGGGGGGGGGGACACTCGATGTGCCCTTAGGGGATTTGTTCCTGAGCGTGCGATAAACTCGAAAAATTCCGAGGAATTAAAATATTTTAATCTTACAATAACGTGTGAATAATTAAATTAGATAATTATAGCTAAATAAATCTCAATATTGACATTTAAATAAAAATGGATAGCTGTGCTTTTTCAAGTTCGTCGCACGGATCAGAGACACTCGCTTGTGTCGTTACGTGATAAATTAAAAATGGTACCATGATGAACACTGACGATACATTCGTGTTAGCTGGGATCGACACTCAATGTGCTTTTGTAGTTTTTAGGGCAGGGGGTGAGGAATATAATTACCGCTTCATTTATTATTATTTGTCGTTAATTGTTAACGATTAACCATCGCTTTCCGATGTTAATCTCCGAGTTAATTTCACGTTCATTTTAATTTATATAATCACTTTCACTGTATCTAATTTTTATTCTAAAACTCGTTGATTAATGCCACGTTGAACGGTGTATTTCTTAATCATCGAGCTGTCAAATTTTTAATGGGCTGACATTCAGTGCTCGTCACAGGAGCTTTGCTGAAGTCTATAGCAATCTGTTCATTGTAATTAATTCGGCGCAATAAGTTTATACCAATAATAAGCGTCGTTGATTCGTCGAATTTTTCTTTCTCTTTTTTTCGCTTCGCGTTTCGCTCCTGGTCTCTTCAGGATTGCGAACCCAGATGAATCGTCGAAGAAAAGACAATGACGTTCGATTGTCGTTCAATCCATTGAACGATTTCGGGGAAATTCTTTGCGGGCACGATATTAGTGCCGTTGGGGAACGTGACGGGACGCCATGAGGGGCAAGAAAGGGGGGAAAGAGTGGCTTAGGCACTCGTATCAAGTACCTTCGGCGTCTTCGTCATTCCCGAAGAGCCAGAGAGATTGCGACAGAGGCACAAGCGTGAAAAACCGGTGAAACTTAACCGGTGAAAGCAACATCAATAAATTCGTGATTCTTGCAAAGTCCCAGAAATCGGCTCGCTCAAGCTCGTTCGACGTCTCGCTCGTTCGTCGTCCGTGGGATCGATCAACTCCCAGGGGTGCCGGATCGATGCGTTCAAACCTTGATTCGGGATAGATGACAATACCTTTTCGATCAGCTCGATACAAGCTAGCAAGTCCATGCCGAAATCAATGAACACCCAATCGATGCCCTCCCTCTTGTACTCCTCTTGTTCGAGCACGAACATATGGTGGTTGAAGAACTGCTGCAACTTCTCATTGGTGAAGTTGATGCAGAGCTGCTCAAAGCCGTTGTACTGCCATTTTTTGCATTTGCACAGAGCGTAGGCGTACGGCAGGAACAAGAGTGAGGGAGAGAAGATGGTAGATAGACGAACAGAATGAGGTAGAGGAGGGAAAGAGAGAGAGAGACAAAAATATTATCAGTGAGACAAATAAAAGTCGACAAAATTAAATAAGTGTCTGTGTCATATGTGTGTTGAGTTTTGACATTTCTCTAATTCTTTTTTAAATTCTGATATATACTTAAAAAAAGAACAGAATTTATTATACTTGCAAATATTGCTGAATTTGATGTTAATCTCCGTAAAATAAATTTTACTTTGTTTTTTTTTTTTGCAATTTCTTATTTTAGTAGTATAATTGTCACTTAAAAAATCTAATTTGTATTTAATTTAGAAATTTTCATAATTTCTCACACAAAACTGTCTGTATAGAGTAATTTAAAAAATATTCATGCAAAGTAATATATACTTTTCTAAATAAAAAATTGATATTTCCTCGTAAAAATTAAACTCTATTTCGATGATAGAAGAGGGAACTAGAAGTAGCCTAAGCGGAATGCGACAGGAATGCTTGCTTGTCGACACCAATACGTGCGGCCGAAACCGCGAGATCGACGACACAAAAAGAAAGAGAGAAGGACGCAGGATGAGGGTGAGTATAGATGGCTGACGATAAGAAAACAGTGGACGATCACTTCCTTTTTTTTAGGAAAGGGGGTAAGCGTTAGAGTGGCGGTCTCCTCTGATCCGTGATAAGTCGTCAGGGATTCCCGCGTGCTTAGAGTTATCTCAATCCTCGTGTTCGTGTCACTCGTGCTCGTTATATTCAGCTTCGAGTTATCCCGTTCTCTTTTGCTTCCGGCCGTACCCCGTCTGCTCGGGTCTTTACCGGCCAGGAATCGATCGATCCGTCGTCCTAATGTACCTTCTCGATCAGATCGATACAAGCGACCAGGTCCATGCCAAAATCAATGAAGGCCCACTCAATGCCCTCCCGTGTATACTCTTCTTGTTCGAGGACGAACATGTGGTGGTTGAAGAACTGCTGCAGCTTCTCGTTGGTGAAGTTGATGCAGAGCTGCTCGAAGCTGTTGAACTGTTCGAGAGCAAGAAACAGGCAAGCGTATGTGTATTCTCTAGTTTTTCCTCTCTTGACACTTCTTTTTAGCTTTCGCAGCTCTTTCGGCCTGTTTCTTTTAAAGGGATTTCTTACACACGTCTACACATGTAGCATCGATCGGAATTGCGAAATTACCCGAAGTCTCGAAACGGCTAATATACGTAAAAATATTCTTGATGAAGTTCTTTTTTTTTGTAAGGGAATGCATATGGAATCAATAACGTTTTTCTTCATCAAGATTGATAAAGTAATTATAATTTTAATCATTATTTTATTAATATTATATTATTTAACTGTTTTATTATTTAAAAACTCTGAGGTTTGTGAAATTCGAATTATGTTGTCGACTCGAAACTTCGGGCTGACCAAAGTCTCATTACGAGGGATTTCTTTGCAGGTCACGTAATACAAATCGGTGGTGTTGCGCACCGTTTATCGCTAGGACGGATTGGTATCAATCATTTCGCGACCTAGCACGAGGTCGTTCTTTCGGATTCAAACTTATCATGTCAGAGAATGTTCCAATGTCTCGATTTGTGTCCAGAATATCGGTCGATTCATTCATAAAACAGAAACACGGAAGAGATACAAAATCAAATAAAAATTCAAAATACGAGATTATGCTACATTCAAAGTTAATTGAAAATGTATCATATCTCTTCAGTATGAGACGTCGGATCGCAGACAAACAATAAGAAAATTGACGCATCTAATCTGTAATAAATACGTAACATATTCGTGTTAGAATTCAATTTTGAAATTCAGTCCCGTGTCTGTGATCAGATGTCTTTACGAGTGCCATATACGTGTAAGGTCCAACAATATTAGTCTACGGCCAACAACTACCGTTACCAACTCTGTCAAAATTACATCAATGGGAAAACCATCATAAAAGAGTGGTTCCTGCACGACTCCTGACCGTCCTGGTTTACTAATGGACAGTTAAACGTACGTGCTTAATTTAAAAAAAGGAGGGGAGGAACGAAGATGGGTGAATGGTTAATCATTTCTACACTATATTCACTCTGCGTGAAGTCCACTGTTTCGATGGTGACAATGATGACAATGAATGTCCCTTTGATGAATAAAAAAAAAATCCTTTTACCTGCACGCTGTCCCACTTGGAGTCAGATAGAGTGAATGAGCGTTCTTCGGGGGATCTAAGAGTATCTAAGAGCATTCTCGATAAAAGACTCCTATCGTGAATCATGCCATATCGATAAAAATTTTCTAAGCAGAGAAATTCTGCTACTTCTATGGAGACGTGCAGAAAAATTCGGGGCAATCGAAGAGGAATTTTTCGAAATCATGCGTCTTTCGAAGAAACAAATGATGTATGTACATACGATAATTCATAAAATTCTTCATTAAAATTCGGAATAATTTTTTTTTTCTCTTCGCTTCGTGTTAATTTGACAATAATAAATAGTAAAATTATTGCGAGAATATTAATAACGATTAATCATCACATCGAACAAAAATTTCACAGTTTGTTCAGGGCAATACAGAATCATTCAGGGGATCAACAGAGCATCTAAACTCATATTGAGATTCACAGCATATGATAAAGTTATTCAATAAAGATAGAACTGTCGAGTCCATTCAGGATATAATCGAAATCCATTCAGGGTTTTAACGTTTTAAAATTCGTGTTGAGGTTTATGGCAACCCCAAAAGGGACGATGATACATATATCTAGGGAGGGGACAATCTACGAAGATCGAAATCATCCTTTGGAGAAACTCATACTTCATCGAGATTAACGATAAGACTAACGTGCGGGACGTAAAAAGACCTTTAGACCTCCTAGAGAGATCGGAAAAACGAAGGGGGGGAGGGCGGATCGATCGTTCACCTTCTCGATCAACTCGATACAAGCTAGCAAGTCCATGCCGAAGTCAATGAATTGCCAGACGATGCCCTCCTTCTTGTACTCCTCTTGCTCGAGGACGAACATGTGATGATTAAAGAACTGCTGCAACTTCTCGTTGGTAAAGTTGATACAGAGCTGCTCGAAGCCGTTGAACTGCGAGATACCGAGGTAAGTAAGTGAGATATGATTACGGGTTAGATTTTCCGAGGAGATTTTACTCGACGACTCGTTCGACGGAGGTACGAAATGTCTCGTGAATCACGATTCACTTTCTCGTCACGCTCGATTTTGAGCGTTTTTTCTTTCCTGTTTTACTTCGTCTCATTGTCAGGGGAAAGTGAAGTCTGTATGGATCGAAGATGCGAAGGATTCTTCGCACCTTCGATATCTTCTTTTTTCATGTGTTCGATTATATTTTCGTTTCACGTCGACGATTTGAAAGAGAAGCCTCGAAGGCATTTGCTTTCTCTTTCTTACGATATGATTTTTTTTATATTATACAGAGAGCGAAAAAATTGTATAATAATGACAAAGAAATTCTTTTTGAAAATTCTTATACATTAAATATCTAAATAATTAAAGTAGAAATAAATTTGATCGATCATTAAAATTAAATTTGCTCTTATAAAATTTTATTCGCGAGAATCATTTAATTTTAACAATTTGTAATTTGCCGATTTTTTTAACTAGTGCCAAAAATAGAAAGAAAATACTATTTTGTCATTATAATAAATTTTTCAGGGCAGTGGCGACAAAATAATGGAATGTAATTTACGGAATGAAACTTTCGCGAGAATCGTCGACGATCACGTTACGTATATATGCGTATATGTGTGTCTATATATTTGTGGATCGCGGTTCGGAAGAAACTTACGTCGAAAATCTCGAAACCGGCAATATCCAGTACACCGATGAAGTGCTGCCTCTTCTGCTTGGTGTCCAGGGTCTCGTTACACTTCTTCACCAGCCACTTGAACAGCCTGTCGAACATCGCCTTCGACATGGCGCCCACGGAATAGGCTACCTGGTCTTTGTTACGACCCTGGGTGACGAACTCGTTACCGACCTTGATCCTCGGCTTCAGCAAGTTCTTGTAAAGATCGGCACAGTCGCAGCCAAGCAGCTTGGCCACGCGATCACCTTCCTGAAGTGCAAAATACGATCATTTCTTTCTTGAAACGTTCTTTTCCACTGAAGAAGAAACGGTATAATAACGTCTTGACAGATTTAATTCGTAACTTCTGAATAAAGAAAAAGACATATTTCAGCATGTGTAGAAAAAAAAGGTTGGAATGTAACTGTATAGAAATATAGTTTGAAAAAAATCGTTTATGGGCCCAAATGATTTTTGTCTTTTTGCAGCATCGAAAAGAAATAATATTTTCCTTAAAATGTTAAGAAGACGTTTTAAATGATATAAAAATTGATTGCAAAATCTTTTTGGGGATAAAACAATCAATGGTACATTTAGGAAAAGCCAATAATTTCATGACACTACAAAGTGTTGATTGGAAATAATCTTCTTAATTAGAAGATTGTTTTTTTTTATAAAAAAAGAACAGATAAATAAAGCTACTAAAAATTATTATGTTGATAATTGTGATTTCTAGTAGCGATTCAAAGATACGCACTTCAGTGCCATCGGCTTCAGCCTGTTCCTCACGACCCCTCTGCTTGAATTTCATGCCACCCATGTGCATGACGGACGCGGTGATCTTGTAGATGTCATCCTTCTCTTCCTGGGTGAAGCCCAGCACATCGAAAGCTTGCTGTTACCGAAAAGAAGCTTCGTTAGATCTCGTCACGCAGTGACGCTTTCGCGTCGAAAAAAGTTTCAAATTACGAGGAGTTGATTCGCGAAAGATATAAATTTTTCAGATGTGTTTTGTACGTCTCTCTTAGATCTTTTATTGTTTAGAATTCTGTTTCGAAATTTTATCGGAGATGAAAAATGGTACATTTTATTGGCAAATACAGAGAGATCCTGAAGGATAATATGACAATGCTATAACACATTTTATTGTTCATCGCGAATCAAATTCAGAAAAGGAATCATCGGAAAGAAAACGACGATCTCTAATCACTCCTCGGACATGACTCTCGTTATCAATTTTGGCGAACTTACGTGGACGAATGAGAGTTAATAGAAACACACAAGGACAACACAAAGGCTCCCAAACACGGCGAACGATCGATGTAACTAATTACATTGTAAATCGTTCGGCTACGTGCATGGAAGCTGCGTGAGAAAGAAGAGAGAAAGAGAAAGAAAGCCAGCGTGGCGTAAAGCTCGGTTTTACCGCATCAATTGAAATTAATTATTTTACGATCGATCGAAGAACTTATTTAAAAAAGAATAAAATTTTAACAAACTGTGTAACAATGTAAAAACGTTCTCTAACCTCGTAACTATTTGCTTAAATATATATATTCAATACGTGCAATTTTTTTTTAATAATAAGCTCTTGAATTTGACGATCAATTATTATAATTTTAAACCAATTGGCTCTTAATCAATTACATCAAGATTAAAGTTAATCAATGACAAAATCGGTCGTAAAATTTTAACTTTAATCACGGGTCAATTGCTTCCTTTTATATCCAGTTGCGTAATTCTGGAAGAAAGTGACTGACATTCCGGCGAAACCGATCGGAAGCGTTCTTGCAGCAACAGCGAGCTGAAAAGCAGAAGCGAAGCTCGTGTTACGTGACGATAGCTCCTTTTCTCTAAGCTCCGGGTGTCAACGCGAATTAACACTGCCTACGTGATCTTTCAAGACCACGAAGTGCTAGAAAAAGAATAAGAAGAAGAAGAAAATTCGAAGAAGATGAGCGAAAACTGCGAGCTTGATCTCTAGATCGTGCTCGTCGCGAAATGCCTCTTTATTTTGACAAAGAGACCTTCAGGGTCAGCCTGAACGATTCCTCGTTTACTTCCAACCCCCTCGCTCCTTTGAGGGGCAGCTTGGATCTCCTTTAATTCGACGTCGCACTCGATCGATGAAGAATCGCTTCCTGGAGGCCGCGTCTCTGATCAAATCTATCAAAGTTTCACCTGGGATGGAATTCTCACAGAAAGAGAGAGAGAGAGAGAGAGAGAGAGAGAGAGAGAGAGAGAGAGAGAAACTACCGTAGAAAGGGAAGGGACGGGGAAATAAACTACTGGAAGTAAACTACTGAAAGTAAACTACTGGAAGTAAACTACTGGAAGTAAACTACTGGGTTGTAAACTGCAACGGGGTTGTAAACTACTGGAACACGATGCTCGAAGTATCGCCGAGTCTCTTTAAATCGAGATGTGGGAGAATTTCTTTCGAGAATTCTTAAATCGCTCCAAGTTAAAAAAACTGGAGTAGATACCAGAAAGGGGTACAATACTACCGGAAGAACTCGAAAGTGTTGTATCATTATGTACATAGGTAGTTGCGCGGAAATCGATAATATAGCAACGATCGAGCTGTTAAAATAATTAATTATATACATATATGTATATACACATAAATATTATCTTTAATTCGACTTTATATTTTCTGGATTTTAAATTTCTACATAATATTAAAACTGTTTATAAAAAAATATTAATATTAAAAAAATTAAAATTCAAAAATTCCAATACATTTACTTTGATTATTTTTGCATTGAAAAATAAATGATAAAATATCTGCAAGCATCGAAGACAATATTAAACATATTAAGAATACATATTAAGAAAACATTTTTAATTATTATATCCTTAATTTGATAAATTCAGTTATTAAATTAATTTTTAAGAATAATTCAATAGAAATAATATAACTTAAAAAATTAGTGATCCTTAAGAAACTACAAATTTCAGGTAATTGCACAAAGTATTGTTGCTAATTATCGTCCGCATTTATATGGTCTGATAAACAATATCTGAGATCGAAAAATAACAGCGATGTCAATCTTCAAAAGATCTTTCATTCTTTTAACACTAAAAACTATTATCGTTTTATTAAATTTGATTACGATAAATCTATTATTTTTATAAATCTATTGATATTACAATACATTAATTGACAAGTATTTGAACGAAATTTTTTGATCGACGTCGCTGGTACAAGATGGGTGGATTTATATATCCATGTAATTTAAAGATATGGAATCCAACTTTTACAGGGCGAAAGGGGAAAGATATCTTCTTTACAACCAGGGTGATATTTAAGGACTTACGTCCGTCAGCAAACATTCCTCGGCATCGTCGACGTTGGGGATCGTAATCTTTCCTTGGGACACGTTGACATAGTCGTATATGTTGTTGGACAATAAACATATATCTGTGAAGCATTTTGGAAGATAAAGTTGCAATTTCAGAATTTGTTTCATCTCAATTCTGATCTCAATCTCAATGTTTCAATGCCTCGTTTCTGATGACCCTCGCGATATGATTCTCGATTCATCTTTAATCAAGGAGCGATTGTACGATTGTCGACTTGCGTTGCCGAGTTTCTATCGTCAATCAGTTGCTGCTAATTTTTGAAACTCGAATATTCACGGCGCGAGAAAAGCCTTTGATCACATCTTCTCCAAAAAGATTTAAAAAATTTATGTCTCGGATTTGATATAACATTATTTCAATATTTTTGAAGAAATTCTTCCTTAGAACATTATTTTCTCAAATAGGTTTTCTCAATAATGTTCTTTTCGATTGTTCTTTTAAAAATTTTAAACAATAATTTAAAAAATTAATTTTTGCATTATGTTTTTAAAAACTTTCTTTAATATTATTATCTAAATCAGGAATCAAAATATATTTTTCGATTTTCTGCTATCAAGAAATTATATATTACTTTTAAGGAATTGCTTTAATTTTTCAATTTAACAAGAACAATCTTTTTGGAAGATGAGTCTCGAAAAGGGTAAAAAAGACGAAGAGATTACATTTGCGAGCGCGTGTTTTCAACAGCCTTGCAGATAGGGGGACGGGCGATAATAGTGTGATAGGCGTATCGGGGAGCGGGTAAACGGGGGCGATGAGTTTCTATCTCGATGGAAGAGAATATTTCTTCAGCGCTGAGAAAGTCTCGCGCTCCCAATCTCCCCGCGCCCCGATTGCGGCGGCAGGCAGCTTTCGCAGGCGGGGGGCGAGGGGGGTGACGAATCCTCGGCCAAACTTCAGCATCACCTTGCTCGAACGAGAAATCCGAAGAATAATTCTTATCTACATAAATTATACTAAAGTTGAAAATTAAGCCATCTGACAATAAAATAAATTAATGTTTAATTTTTTTAACTATTGCAGATTTGTAAATTAAATAAATATTTAATATATGCGATCATGTATAATAATTAAAATTATAAAGATATTCGATTTCAAACTATTGAAATCGAATATTTCGATGATTATATATAATTATAGATATCTCTTCCTCATTAAAATTTCTAATATTTCTTCCACGATCAGAAATTGGTTCGAAATAAATTAATATTTTTAAATAATTTCACAAGAGGCACAAGGGGAGTCTGAATTTCGCCGAGGCTCGAAGACACCCTGGGGGCTGGACTTACGTCCGTTGCTTCCATGTCTTCGCCGTCGTTGACTCCCGGAATTCTGGTCTTACCCTGGCTAATGTACCAGTAGTCGCCGATCCGGTTGCTCAGCATGGTCATTTCTGTATTAGTTCATTCTTTTTTTTTCTATCCACGCTCGATCTCGTAATTGGCAAGCGAGCGATCGTGATCATCGTCGACATTCCAAGTTCCTTTGCCAAATTCAAAAATTTTACCCCTTTTCTCGTTGGAAAACTTTTTACCGAATTAATTCGGCTGCTACTTGATTTGTAATTGACAATTAAATCAGTCGATAATTATTTTAATATTTAATTATTATATTTTCATATTTTGAGAATTAATGTGGACATTCTTTTTTTTTTTTTTTGAGGGTAAAGAAATGATTGGTGTCGTCGATGCTCGCGATAGAAAAGACAATAGCAAGTTATTGGCGGCGAGTACTTGCTGAAAAAAAAATGATAGTGCGATAGAGAAGAAGAGAAGAGAAAAAGATAGAGAAAAGTAGAAGGAAAGTTATAATGATATACAGATATCCGCATGTGCTGTAAGAATATGTCTGGTTAATTACGTGGCACATTGAAGAGCTGCAATGGAAATACAGTAGAGCAGAGAGAAAGAGAAAGAAAGAAAGAAAGAGAGAGAGAGAAAGAAACATAGAGAAATACAGATAGCACGTAAGAAGAGAAATAACAGCACAAATAAACATCTTTGTACAAAATACAGGATATGTAAGTAGAAGCTGACACCAAAAAAAAATTCAAAGTGTACGGAAAAGAATCGTCACTCGGTGAAGTATTCAGTGAGCGATGACACTTTTCCGGAAAGCGGTCCCTCTGTACGGAAAGGCGGCAATTATGTACACAGAGGGGCTAGTGCTTAGAGAATTGGACCAGCGAGCTTCGAGAATAGAAATTTGACGAATACAAAATGGGACGACTGATATAAATTTCAGAAACAAACGCAAGATTATGTAATTAACGTAAGCAGAAAAATTGTCTTTTTTTATAAAAGAGCATAAGAAGCTCCTCCGCGAAAATGGAAATTTGAAGATTTGAACGGAAGGAAAAGCACGCATCTAAATATCAATTACGTAATATTATCTTTAAAATCGATATTTATAACATTCTCGCTAAGAGCTCTCTACGATATATAAATATAACAATATTAATATTACGTAAATCCGATGAAAGATAATAAATCTCTTGGAAAAGATGTGTGAAAGTATGTATTGCATAAATACGTATTGAATAACTGTCTGTGAAATAGTCTAAGCGAGAAGTAAAAGGCCTTCGAAAGTCCAGTTTGACTCCTTTTATCTCGACGGAATTTCTCTTATTGAGACGCGACCACTGACGCCGGCTGGTCCAGGTTCGTTGCACTTACATCGGTAACCAAAAGCTCTTCGCCGTCATCGAGGCCGGGAATCGTCGTCTTGCCTTGCGATACAAAGTAGTAGTCGGTGATGTTGTTGGACAGCAGACACATCTCTACAGGGTGACCGGATAGAAAGAAAGAAAACATGCGGGTGGTTAGAACAACCGATGGTGGGCCATGTTTCCTAGTGGCTTTCCATCGTGCTATCTAAGGGGGGGAAGATCGTATCTACAGGGGATCTATTGCGAGTCCGCCGGGTTCTCTCAACTGCGTCTCAACGTGAAGGAAATACTGGCAGGAAAGAGGTAACAAAAAGGTGCCACCTGTCCTCATCAGGGGTTCATCAGACGAAGAAACAATCATAGTGCCTGCGTCCTCTTCAGAGAGAGAGAGAGAGAGAGAAAAAAAGTATAGAGAAAAAAAAGTCAATTTTTCTTCTCTTATTTACAAATATATATATATAAGATATTAATATATTAATTTAAATAATTAATTTAAATTATTCGTACTGCCACACTCTGGAATAACAAAATTAATCAAATTTAGATCAAGAAGAAATTTTTTAGAACTTCCAAAATCTGTCTTTATTCCTAATTATAATGATCTAATTGGGATTTTTACGGGTTGCTTTTACGCAATCGTTCTGTAAACATTTTTATACGAGTGTGCTTCATCAAATTCTTGAGGAATGAACTTTCTGAAAGCTTCTGAAATTTGAACCAACAGTTTCGAGATAGTTTCTTCGTCCACCTTGTCAACATTCGATACTCAGAATACTCGCTACGCTACAAAGTAAATACGTTCTACGGTATAGCTCTGTAAAAATACCGCTACTCCTTTTGCGGATTACGCCTTGCTAGGAGAAACAAATTATATACAAAGTGTCCCAGCTCTCTTGCAGTAAAGAGATCTACTACTAGCATTACTATTCTACGAGAAATACGTGACTGTCGTCGTCGATTTCTACACTTTGGAATGATAATTCCATTTCATCTTTTTCCTGAAAGAAAATAACACCAAGTAAACTTGCGTTTTATTCAAATAAGATTTTCTTCCATTAAAACAATTAGAGCTAATATGAAATCGGAAAATTTTAATTACAAAAAAAAATTGAATTTATTTAGAAATTATGAATTTTTTTATTGATCAGAATTTTTGCGAATTTGTCAAAATCTTGCACATTTCTTTGCTTTGCAGTTATTAATAAAACCGAATGTGATTAAATTTTCTTCCAGAAAATTTAATCGACGATCAGAAAATTACTAATCGATGTTAGTTAACATAGTAAATGTAATATGAAACTGCCAGCGAGTTAGATTATATCCAATCGAAAAAATCGACTTCGATAGACACGTTTCTTTTTCACAATACCCCGTTCTAGAGGCGTTACGAATTGCCTGCTACAGTTCCTCCAGGCAACGTATGTACAACGAAATATATAAAGTTAATCCACGAAAACCGCCAACTGTGGCCAGCAACCGAGTCTAAGGGTGTCATATATACAAGGATAGTAAAGGTAAATAAACGAGAGGCGAGAATCCTGCGATATTCGTCAGGCCCTTACGTCGGTCAGCAGACACTCCTCGCCGTCGTCGACGTTTGGGATCGTCGTCTTGCCCTGAGATACGAAGTAGTAATCGTTGACGTTGTTCGATAGGAGGCATATCTCTGCGTGGAATGAAGGATAATTCGACAGTGAGAAAGTTTGTTGGTGTGCGCGGGAGGAAAAAAAGGGCGGACCCCCATCCGGGCGATTGCACCGCCCGGATCGTTCATTGCACGCGGTACCTTTCTTTCTTCCAGGTTGCACGGCACCTGTGTCTTCTCATCTTCCCGACCTAATCTCGTTATCAGCGAGAGCGTTCGCGGCGAACGCTCCAGAAATAATCGCTACCTCGAGAAAATTAATTATCTTTCTGCCTGAAAGATGGTTAATTATTTATATGTATACTACATTTAGTCCAAAAGAATAGGTATTTTTTTCACTAATGTTGTCGTAATATAGTTATTGTTGATAATTATTCTATATGCACAATGAACGTGTGCGCAATTAATGTGTAAATAATTAAGTTTTTCATCATTCTCGAGGTAACGATAATTTGTCAATATGATCCTAGGAGGAGAATATAATTCATGGAAATCGACGTGCGGCGGAATCCTGTTTAAATTTCGACTTTATCTTTTTCCGGATTTCACTTTTTCTTTTCACGCGGAATATTAATGACCTTACCCTTTAGTCCCTTGACTGAACCGGACATCATCTGATAGAAGATGTGATAGGAACGCTCGAGGGTTTGTTGAGAGATGACACGAGCCTTCTCCAGCAGATCTGTGTAAGGAGGGCATATTTTAGAAATATACTTTACGTAAAAAAATATACAAGGTGTATCTTAAATAGCGCTCACTAGTCATATAGCGCTATTCTTTATAAAAAATTATGACAAGTCTTAAACCATTTTTTTCTACAATGCTCAATGAAGCTGTAATTACTGCAGTAGTGATTGCTTCACTATGCATTTTAGAAAAAAAATAGGATTTTTTTGCCTCAGTTTTTTACAAAGAATAACGCTATATATAATTAGTGAGCGCTTTTTAAAATAGGTATATACTCTGTATTTTACATCTGTAGAAATTAGTTATTTATAAAGTATATATCGTGTATATTAAATATATATTAGAAACCTATAAAAAAAAGTGTCGCAACCAATGTGTCCACGACTGTACATTCCATTTCTCAAATCGAAAGAACTAATTTCAATTAAAGCAGTAATAATTAAAAATGCAGTTGTGAATAAAAGTAATAACTTTTCGCATTTATTAATGTGATCGAATTGAAATGATTTCCTCTCAGCGAAGAAATAGAATCGTGTGCGCGAGAAAAGACGTCGTCGCATGCGGGCCATATACATTGTCGTTTATAGCGCATGGATTGGGCAAGCAAGGGGAATCACGACGATGACGCGAGCGGATTTTAAGCCAAACGATACGAAATGGAGCGGCCGCAAAAATAACCGGACGCAATCGAAGAACGGTGTAAATCGCGAATCGACTGCCAACTGCGCCTGCGAGGCGCGCGTTTGCGTCGTGACGATAATAAACGCGTTCGCCTTCCGTCACCTTGACGTGACTATTAAACGCCGGACGTGATTAACTGCGCAAATTTAACAACCGCGTGACGATTTCTTTCTAATATGCGAAGCTGTCGAATTCGCTTCGAGACGGATGGAGATACTCACATGTCTCAATGTCGGCACCGGCCAGCTTTCCGGAAGGACCAAAGTGAATACGGATGAATTTACCCTGTACGAGACGGAAGTATAATTAATCCAACTGATTGAACGCGACCGATCTCTCGACCACTAGGCTCTCAGCCACGGTCGACGATCTACCGTTGTAAACAACATTCCTCATTTCTAATCGAGCGTTCTTACTTCCTTGGAATTAAAATAGATATAACCGAAATAGAAGTAAACACGATGAAAAATCAGATATGACAAAATTGAAATAATAGTATCAAAGATAAAATTGTGTAATTACATAATTTGATTATTATTATTGTGTAATCACATAATTACTTTATTATTATTATTATTATTATTATTGTGTAATTACATAATTGTTATTATAACATACAATTATATAATAATAGTTAAATTATTATGCTTATATTTTAGAGTTAACGGATTCAATAATTTTACGACAATTTCATAGCTGCTTTCTGAACTCGTTTAAGCCTTCCGAATCCGTTATTGGACTTCCTCGTACGCAATCGTTTATCCCGGCCAGATATAGTAATGACTCTATTTTACCCTATTGAACGCTTCATATATTAAGCGCGCGTTAAAATAGAAACACTTACGAAACGAGAGGAGTTATCGTTACGGACGGTCTTGGCGTTACCAAAGGCCTCCAGGACGGGATTGGTCTGGACGACCTGGTCCTCCAGAGAGCCCTTCTTCTTCGATGCTGCCTCTTCTGCCTTGTCTTTCTTGGTCGAGGCGCCGACGGTGGCGAAGTACGCGATTACCTTCTTCGTGTTCTCGGTCTTTCCGGCACCAGACTCACCGGTGATCAACATAGACTGGTTCTCGCTGTCTGTCGGGGACGAAAAAAACAGATTTTACATAACGGGCAAAATATTGTGGAAATTAATAAAAATCGTATCTCTTACGAATATATCTGTCTTTTAAGATAAAAAAGGAGAACATCTTCAGATGTGATTGTTCTATCCACAAATTTCTATGCACCAGAAATCTGTGGTTTTATCTAACAATTTATTCGATACAAATTAATATAGTTTAATTATCTTAGGCTAATCATTTTAAGTGTTTCGATTTTTTCGAAAGTGATGGTTTTCCCTAATGCGTTAATATTGCAATTAATACTGCCTTTCGTATAATCATAATTTTTTTTACGTACTGGTGAGCATGTTGACGTAGGCTCCGTCAGAAATGGCAAAAATGTGCGGCGGCACCTCGCTACGCCTCTTGCCGCGGTACAGTTTGGCGCATCTATGGGTGTACACGGGGAATCTTTTGTAGGGATTAATAGCCACGCAGAACAGGCCGGAATAGGTCTGCAAAAGTAGAAATCAGCGATCATTTAAATATCAATCGAGTCGAGGCTTCGAACAACAGTTTCGTGGCTCGACCGTGTCTCTGCGGTTCGCCAGAACATGAAAATTTCTTGATCCTCTCGCGTGCAAACTGTCTCGCTCGCATCGCATGAGAATCAGTACTAACAACGTGCACAAGAAATCGTCGACAGATTCCAGTTATTCGAATTTCCCGAACTCGGCAAAAAAGATTATGTATATCATACATCAACGTGACGTTTTACAATATGAAATATGTAAAATTATGACAATGAAACTAATTATGATTTTTTCAATTATACAGCAATAAAAAACAAATTACAATAAATAAATAAAATTATAGATTTTATAGAGTTTTCAGTGTTATAATTTTAGAGAAGAAATTTTTCTTCATTTAAATCGTACAATATTGTACGATATGTAAAATCATTCATTAATAACACAATGAAGTTTTGCCTTCAAATAGAATTTGTCTGGAATTTGTCTGCAAAAAACATCATCGATAGTGTCTGATTATTTCAAATTTTCAGGAATAATTTGTTGTTCATAAGAATAATTATCAAATTATATATTAATTATGTGCTGCTAAATCATCAAATATATATTATTATCAAATTATAAATATTATCATAAACTTTATTCAAGTGCAAAAGAAAATCGGCAAATATAATTTGATTCTATACTGTAACTCATTATTATAACGGATATTAATTCGTTATATTAATTTGACGAAATAATCTGGCGACATCGACGACGCTGATAAAACGTACAATATATCTACATATATATGAAAACAAAAAAAACAGAGATTTGAACGCCGATGCAGGAACAGTCCAGCTCCCATCGTGGTAGACGCGACTCGTGTCTCGAGACGAGAGCATCCTTTCGGGATCTCCACTTTGTGAGCACGTGGATCCAGGAGCGCACTCACAATCAGTTAAATACAATGGACGTAACATTCGGGAAACAAACATGGAGCGATAAAAATAAGAGACGATTACACATCTGGTGCGAATGAAAACGAAGAGAATATCGTGGAAAGTTAACTAAAGTACTAGAAGGAGAACAAAAAAATGACAAAGCATGAGATATTCTTTGCTTGACATTTTTTCAATACACGGAGAGATCTTTCTCAGTGACTTGATCGAAAATTATCAATCCGAAAGGGAAAGAATTTTCGTAAACGTGGAAGAATCACAGAACGCGTCGCGGCACGTCATTGTGCTTTGTGCGACGATAATTTTTGTAAACGTGGAAGAATCACAGAATGTCGCGGCACGTCATTGAGCTTTGCGCGACGATTTACCTATATTCTCTCAAAAGGAAAAAAAATCCATGCAATTCCAGACAGAAGTCTGGTGTGAAATGATTAAAAACAAAATTCGACAAAAAGCCAGGAGCGCGTCGTAGCAGGTCATGGTGCTTTGACGACGGCGTCACCCTCTCGCTAAGAAAAAAAAAGAAAAAAAAATTAAAAAAATTAAAAAAATCATGCATTCTTCGATGGCAAAAACATCGAACGGACGAAAGATCTTCGTCCACGGATCCTATCTACGCTGGGAAAAGGATCATCGATTAAAAAAAATCAGGAGAGACCAGGAGACGTCGTGGCATGTCGTCCTGCTTTATGACGACGCTCCCGCACAAGACCCGTGCATCCTGAGCGAGCCGTTTGTCGCGGATGACGAATGGAGTGTGAGAGCCGAAAGGACCCTTCGGAACGTCGCGGGACGCGTCCTGGCGCTTTGAGCGACAAACCAGGGTCCGTCCAGCACAAAAATTCTAAGTGGAGTGTCGCCGCGAGAGTCACGGCGGCGCGGCTCGCAAGTAGAAGAGGAACACTCGAGGCCAGCCAAAGCCAGACAAAGCCCTCCGCGTCCTCGGACGCGGGGAGGAGGAGGCGGATGAAGGGGGGTGCGAGCATCCCCCCCCTGTTGCCGAGCCGAAGAGCCTTACGTAGATGAGCTTGGCGTAGTAACGTTGCTTCAAATTGTGGAGGACCGAAGCATCGTTGAGGTAGGTCAGATTGGACATATCCTCGGCTTTCTCATACTTGGGCGGGTTCACCTGCTGCAGCTGGTCCTTCTTGAAGTCCTTGGTCTGTCGTCCCCAAAGAGAAAAGAAAGGGCGCGTTAGTGGCGTACGGTCACGACAATCGACTTACGTAGATCAGTTTGCCGTAGTAGCGCTGCTTCAGATTGTGCAACACCGCCGCCTCGTTCAAGTAGGTCAGGTCGGCCATGTCCTCGGCTTTCTCGAATTTCGGTGGATTCACTTGGGACAGCTGGTCCTTGCGGAACTGTTTCGTCTGTGCGCGAGCATTTTCTTTTTTTTTCTTCCTCTTTTTTCTTGTCGTCGTTACGTATCACACAATCGAGCGATTCGGTTGTCAATCTCTCGGAATTAAAAGCGAGAGATGGAAAACACGTATCGAAACTTGCGTACTTACTCTTTTGGAAAGACATATTTTGTTTTAAATTTAAAAAAAACTGAAATATCTCAATCTTTCAGATTTGTAAAGATAAAAGAAAATAGAGGAAGATTGAACTGATGAGCAATTGCAAAAATTGACAAGAAAATACTTAAAAAACCTGCCCAAAATATATTAATAAAATAAAACAGCTTATTCTCTCTCTTTCGCTTTCTACATTATTGTTCTACTTTTACAGTATTTAATATCTCAATTATATTAATACATATTCACATAGTATTTAATTTATAATTTAACGGATTGTAAGAATAGTTAGAGTTATAAAAGTAATAATAGTAACTAAAATATTTGTAATAATTTCAAAAGGAAATTAAAAACTAAAGGAAAACATTAATATTTGGCGTTTTGTTAAAAAATAAAGAAATGGATAAATTTTGTTAAGTTTATATGATTGCAGTTTAATTGAATTATGGCACACCCATCGAGACAAAAAAAAGAATACATAAAATAAAATAATAATCTATCAGCCACATTATCACAAATATTTCGACATATAGACAAATGGAAATATTATAATGCATCTCGTCTAATTCCCGATGAATTGATTTTTGTGAGATTAGATAAAGAATTTTAGGTATGAAAATAAGATATGAAAGTGGTCAAATCTGTGATCAAATTGTGCTAAAAATCTCGATAAAAAAAGCGGAAAGAGACGCGACATTTTTCCCCCGACGATTGCATTGCGTAAGGAGGTTTTTTGGCAACGACCAATGACACCCCTGTTTCTCCACATATCTCTCTCTCTCTTTCTCGCGGCGTTTTTCTCGGGCTCGGTTGCTGCTCTAAAAATACGTTGACCCGCGTTTCGAGAAGTGGCGTTTCGGCTTATTATTACGCCAGGCGCTAGCGACGGCGATTCTAACAATAGCGTTTTGGGCATACAGTCGTAACGAGGCGACGCGCGCGGCGACACGAGTTTGCTGAACCATTATGTAACGGATGTGCGTTACGCGGGGACGCGGATATCGGGGCCGTTTTGTTCGTGAGTTGCGGAATTCGGGGCGAGAATAGCGGGGACACTTTCGTCGAAGTCACGGAAAACAAGCACATTTAATGTTAATAATTGCGAACAAAATGACTTCACGCATCTGAAATATGATTCGTCGAACGTTATAATCCGTAATGTACAGCGAGGTTTATTAATTTTTTTTAAACATAAAATGTAAAAGAGAAAGAGAGAGAAGAAAACAAATATAAAAGATATTGAGCTATAAATAATAAAATTATATAATTTTATGTTATCTTGAAAATGTAGCTCTCACGAAAGAAAATATGATATACATTAAATTATATATAAAAAAAAATTGAAGTGGTATAAGAATGTGGCCAACGTTTTATACTTATTATTTTCCCTTCAAAATAAAATATTCTTATTAGATAGATTAATATAAATATCTAATAAAACATTCCTCAATCAATTCTTGACCTTTGCTTTCTGCCTTGCGACATTCATAAAAAAAAATTCTGAAAACATCTAAAATCTGAAAGTTACTCGATTCGTTAGATAATAGATACAACCTGTTCAACAATGTGATTTGAATTTGGTGAGAAATATTTTGGCAATTTAATAGATGTCAATCATACGTCTTCCTTTCACTTATTGTTAAAAATTTTATTTTTCGAATTACGTATCGACAAAACAATTTCAAATAACAGAGAGTTTGCAAGATGGAATTGCAGGAGCCTATAACGCCCTAACGATTTAATTGTCAGCTAGAGTTATATTCTAAAGAATTAGACATTTTTTGGTGAAACGAAAGTATAATATATAATTATCGTTCCGCGTTAAAAATTGTCTCGATTGTAAACGGGTGTCTTTCATTACGATAAACGAGAAGAGGAAATCGTTCTCCGACAGGGGGAGAATGCGTCGCTTTCAAGACAAATTGTATATTTCCGCCAACAGAACGGCGGCAGAAAATCGCTCTTTACGTAATGCACTTTTTGACAGGCTTCAAGCTCGAGAGAGACTTTATTTCCGTCCGAAAAGAAAGCCTACACCTTCGGCCGGATGATAGAAGGTCGTAAGTACTCGACGTCGTCGTCGTCGACGTCGACGACGACGACGACGGCGGCGGCGGCGGCGGCGGCAGCGGCAGCGGCGGTTCGTGGCCGGTTTTCTGTTCTCCGAAAATAGATCGTCAGCGAGATCTCGTTCCTCCCCCTTCTTTTTATATATATAGAAGCCAGCGAATCCCCTCTTTCCCTTTTCCTCTTGCTCTCTCAATCTCTCTCTCTCTCTGTCTTTCTATCTTTCTCCTTCTGTTTCCCTCGGTCGATTGAGCCGGCTAAAAAATCGCCCAGGCAGGCGGAGGGAGAGATCGCGCCTCGATCCTTCCATGGCGATCGATAGAAATCGCCGTGCCGTAAACAGACGCACCCCTTCCGCCGCCCCTCAGCACACCACAAAAATCGTACAAGCGAACGGATTTATCCGGCGAAATCGGAACGCAACTCTCGTATCAACGCCTACTTCCTCGAGCGTACGCAAATCCCGCGTCAACGCTTTTTCAGCGTAATCACGAAAAGTGTTACGTCACTTTCGAGGTCTAGTTCGCGAGAGTAGAAAGGAGAGAGATGACAGTAGAATGGAATCTGACGAACAATTTCATCGAATAATCACTTTTATACGTGTCTCTTTCACGACACAGATTGACTTATACTTGTCTTTATTCGGCAAACTGAGTTTTCATTTGGGTTTAGCTGACTTTCCCCTTTTTATGACATTTGCCGCATGTTATAAAATTTATGTAAAATGCGAAAAAATTTTTTAACACTTAAATAGCGATGTAAGATCGCGTTTAAAATGTCCACGAACGAATTTCCCGGCTAAAGAAATTTGCCGGGTATTTGCAGTAGAAAAAGCTGCGTCAGATAGTAGAAAAGGAAGACGTATGAACAGACCGCATGGACTGATTGCCAGACGTTTATTAAATTCCGATTACCTAACGTATACGTATTATTTAATTAATAATTGTCAGGTAAATAACTGTTTAATTAAAATTTGTAAATCAAGAGTTAACTAAATATGTGTTACAGTACCTCGTAATTATATGTAAATTAAGTATCTACATTTTAAAACATTATAAAACTAATATCATATTATATATGTATCGTTAAAATGGACTGGAGCACTGAACTCCAGTTTGACAAGCAATACCATTTTCTTGAAATATAGAATGCAAGTATAATTACATCCAGGATTTCAAAGCGTTATAAATATAATTTTAATTTCATCCAGGAGCAAATCGGTAAATCGCTCTTCCGCAAATCTTACCAAACAAATTCTCCGTGTCCAAAACTGATTCTACATTAGTCGCAGTGTCTCAAGCTAATCAACATCAAGCTAGCTCGACGCTGATTGGATCACAACTGAATCGCAACTAATGTAGAACCAGCTTAAGAAACAAAAGCGTAAAAATTCACATATCGGATGTTTAAATTGTTCGAATAATAGCCGACCTCTGCAACTCTTTAATTTTCTCTTCTTCATCGTGTTTGAAATTATTACATCTGAGCACAACGTAAATTTACTCTTGTAAATTTAAATTTAAATTTGTTGCAAAAAAGCAGAATAAAATTACGCAAACATTAAATCCCGTTGGGATCGCTTGTCGGCTATTTTTCGAACGACCTGATGACTTCTTTTTTTTTTGGAGTAACGGAAATCGGAAGAGCGGGGGTTACAGGAATGCACGGTAACTACTACACACCTCGCCGCCAGGCAAGCCGACGCTGACGACGTCGCCCTTGGTGGCTTTGATCTCACCGAGGAGGTAGCCCTCCTTCTCGTCGGGCACCCAGCATGCTTTCTTCGCGTCGTAAGGTTTCGTCTGATCGATTCTCTTCTGCTCAAGGGAGACGAAGAGGTACGGAGTCGGATCGGGATCCTCTCCCTCCTGGGGCTTCGGGGCTGGCATCTTTGGTTCTTCTTCTGGGCTCTACCGGCAGTAAACTGATGCCGTGGCACTCACAGGCTTTCTCCTGAGGTCTTACTTCTTCTCTTCTTCTTCTTCTTCTTCGGTGGGAGGGGAGGACTGTTCCTCTTCTTTCTGTCGTTTGCCTTCGGGGCTTGTTGTTGGTTCGGCGGCGGACGGACTACTTCTGGCGGCACGTTCTGGCGGCCCTGGGGAACGATCAGTTAGAACACATCTCGACGCATCCCGGTTGTCCGGGAATCCACTTCACGAAACCACGGCCAGATATATCAAATACTGATGCAAGAAAAAGTCTGATAGCTTTTCTATTAATTTCTTTTTTAATCTCTTTTTTTGTGCCTTTTAGAAAGACCTCCATTTGGAAGGATAAAAAGAATAACAATTAATTGTTATTTTGATTAACTAAAAGATTCCAAGTATGCACGCAAATATTATTCTCAATTAAATTAAAACAATAATATTAAATAATAAAAAATTTCATAAATGTTTCAGATTTATGACTAATATCCTTTTCAGTGGATTATATACGTTTAGAGTTTATTATGCTGAGATAAAAATATTAAAGAAATGTTTATCGCGAGTTTTTAATTCTCGATATATCTTTGTAATTCTAAATTAAAAATTATCTATATAAACAATGTTTATTTAAAAATACTAAGCGAAAATAATAAATATATATTAAAATGAATATAAAAATGTCTTTCTATACTTCCAAAGTTTATTCCTCAAAAAGCTTTTCGTCTCAGCCATTTGTAACTTAAAAGTTCTTTCAAGTTCTTGTAATTAAAAAAGAAACTAAATTTAATTAAATTTCAATATATTTAACAAAAAAGAAAAATACGAAGTCAATTGAAGTATTCGTAGACTGATATTAACAAAAGTCTGACACATTTTATTTAATAACAATAGTACACATTTCTTTTATATGTTTTTATCTAATTAATTTGTAAACATGAAATAATTATTGTTATAAGATTATTGTTGTGGTAGTCGAATGAGAATTTAGATATTCATCGATAACAAATTTGTCAAAAACTAATGTAAACATTATTAAAATTTATTTCTTCGGCATCGATTAATATTGTAAGTCCCGTAGTATCGTAAAGTGGAATTTAATGGTTTTTAGATTCGTCGCAGACAACCGCCGGCTTTGCTCTTTCCTGAATTTCACTTAAACGTTTTAGAAAAACGTCGCGAAAGTAGTAAAGATCCATCTTATATGCTTCACCTCGAAGCAGGTCGGTACGACGTCGTTATGTATCACTGACACTACTACTCGAAACGCGACGATTATGCGTGCATCACGGGAGATGAGTCGCGAAGAAGAGTCGGGAGAAGTGCGATAGGGTTGCATAATCAGATAAGAATACAAAATGGAGCAGGCACGAAGCGGTACTGGCGACCGGACCAAAAAGAGCGACGTATCGCGTTACAAGAAGTTCGATATTTTCGTTTCTTCGAAATAAGTGTAAGAAACACAAGGAACGATGCGATGGATAGGCATGTAAAAGACACATTCTTGCATGGATTTATTAGGATTTAACGAATGTTGGGAAAGCGTGCGGACTTTAAATAATAAACGAAATGAAGGACAGAAACGTGAATCATAATGGAGAACAATATTGGCAAAGGAAGAAACGATCTAAGAAAGATCTAAGAAAAGAAGAAAAACGAGAGAAAATATTGAAACTTTCAACTTTAAATTAAAAATTATCAATTTTTTACCCAGAAAATAAATATTTCATCGAAATTTGATAAATAAAGAATTGGCAGAAGAAAAATTAACAATTTTTAATTGAAAACATTTTCTGAATGGAATGAAAATAATTCGCATAATGAAAATTGATCATTTTCAATCTTTTAAATAATAACATTTTAATTAATTCTTTTGTTCCAATTTGTTAATTAAGTATTCGGCTTTTAATATAAAATCAGATTCATATAAAAATTATTTGAAAAATTATATTTCTTACAATGGCAGTTAAAATAAATAACCTTTCAATTTTTACTCTACTGAATCAAATTATCTAAAAAAACAAAATAAAACATTAAATTTTAAGTAAAGAGAAATTTTATTTAAAATTTGAATTTGTTTCATAAGAGACATTACTTTCTCTTATTAAAATGTTAATAAAACTTTAATTTTTTTATATTTCTGAAAAGAATTGAGAAAGAAAACTAATTTTTGATAATCTAAATAAACTTTTTTAGCCGATATTTGTATTTGTAAATTCAATTAACTATTATTTAACAATTGTTTAAAAATTGTTTTTGACAATGACATTAATATTATAAACCATAAATAAATATAGAAAAAAATAGATAAAATTAAAAAGAGAACGGCGCAAACACTAATAAGTTTTGACGACTCGTTTAAAATAAGTCCGGCTCGAATGCTGGGAGATATCCTCGAATTTGGTAGCGTCGCACAATGGTATTCCTGGTGGTTTGCACCTTGCTGATTTCATATATCGAAGGAAAAACTTTTTGATCGAAAATCGATCGACTTCCCGACACCCGGGAAAAAACTCAAAATCGCTTTTCCCTCCGCTCCAATAGGATCGGAGCGGTGGGAGGCGAAGGGGGATGAAGAAGGACCAGAGGAAGAAGTGAGAAGAAGCAACACACTATATCCGTACACCGTTCGGGGGATCGTATAAGCACACACAGGTAAAAAGCTCCTTTCAGAGATTCCTGACACAATCCTCTCGGTCGCACCTCGTCGGATTTGTTTCTCACACGAGTACTTCACCAAGAGTCGAAGGTCACTCCTTCTCGGAAGATCACCAGAGCCCGTTCGCCAGTCGGTACCACTTCCCGGTCTGTCCCGGCGACTCTTCCCCCCTTCCCCCCCCCCCTCCCCCCTACCGATCGCTCTCTCTCTCTCTCTCTCTTTCGGCACAGACACACACGCGATGTTCTCGTAGAGGAGGTTGAGCACGACCATCCGAATTTTAACTCGGTCCTCTCACGAGTTTCTTGCGGTCCTAAACTCCTCACCCTTAACTCCGCTTGTATCGTCCTTATATCGGTATCGTGTACACACGTGGATGTGTGAATTTGTTGCGTGTGACCGTCGTTTTCTCTGTGAGTAAGAGCGCGCACGCGCGCGCGCGCGCGTGCACGGCGGGTAAGTGTACGATCTCCAGTGGATGATACGGTGACGCCCGGTTATACACCCCGTTTATCAAATAAATCCGAATATACGAGAGAAAACTCACTTCCTTTCTCCTCGACGTACTTTCGCTTCTTTCGTCTTCCGCGGTCGATCGAGAGCAAAGAGAAGAGGAAAGAGAAAAGAAACCAAAAAAAAGAGGAAAAAAAAATAGAAGCCGGCGGCGTCGCGACGCGACGTGGTGCACTTACGTTAGAGAGCCGTTCTGTCGGGGAAACGAGCGGGGGCTCCCAATATAAGCGCGTGCAACGTGATCCTAGAGTGTAACACCGCGGTCGATTGGCCGGACGGTCCGACGAATCGCATATCGCGTTACTTCCACGACCAATCTACCTTTTTAGGCGGACGATGATACCGAGAACGCGGTGCGACAAGGGGTGGCCGCGACGCCGACGAGTGAGATGAAAATAGACGTCGGAGCGAGACGCCGCGCCGAAGTCCGGTTCCCCCCCCTCTCTCTCTCTCTCACTCTCGCAGCGGCCATCCCTCTGCTCGGGATACCCCCGGGGCTGCCCCCAGCCATGGCGACCGCCGCGGACCTCGAAATGGAAGAAAGAGGTGGCGGAATTTCGGAGGGTGCGCTTCGTTTCTCGCTTCTCCGTTCGGCTCCTTCATCGCTCTCGCGGGTAATCGTCGAGGAGAGAAGACAGAGGAAGAGAGAAAGAAAAAGAGAGAAAGAGCGAGAGGGAGAAGAGAGAGAGAGAGAGAGAGAGAGAGAGAGAGAGAGAGAGAGAGAGAGATTGAAGAGAAGGGAGAAGGGAAAGAGAGGAGCGCACCACGTGGAGGGCGCACGTGGACGCGAGCGTTATTCGGGGTGCGCGCCGGTGAACGATGATTCGCTCGTGAATCCTCGTTGCGTCAAAACAAATCGAATCAGTCAATCAGTCGGGATGAATGATCGATGGATATATCTCCCGGTTTTTTCTCTCTTCGTTAATTGTGCCTCAACTAACTTTGTGTTCGAACGATGTCGGTAATTGTTGAACAATTTGTTCCTCACACGGTTCCAGTGGCCAGTGCTGTACTTGATTTTTTTTGTTTTTTCTTGGAGTATTATAATAATTCTCTCTTTTCCGTTCACTTTGATTTCCTTAAAGCGAAGCTAGTAGCTCAAATAAGTATTGTAAAATGAGGCATACGTTGGGATGTCAAATGATAATCGTGGTTCGTGTTCTTCAACTAATTTGACTGCGATACAAATGAAACAAAATTTAAAATTTTGCGTCTGGATGTAAAAAAATAGTTTAAATTCTTTCTTGACCGTAATTCTTATTTCTTTCTTCTTCTCTACGGAAAGTTGTTTGCGGCAAAGCAACTGTGGACATTTGATCGATATCCGACGTGAATATATCCGCGAAGAAAATGCGGGAGAATTCAAGGAAGATCATCAAAAAAGATTGAGGTGTCTGAATAAAAACTTGGCGCGAATGGCATTTTTATATTCAGATTAACAAAGTTACTTTGTAACTTACAGTGTTTTGCTTTCCAAAAATAACTATTTAACATTTTAAGTTTCCAACTCTAAAAAGTAACATGTTACAGTTACTCAAAAAGTAACGAGTCATTACTTTTCAGTTTACCTCTCTTTACAATATGGATATTGTTACCGTTAAAATCATTAGAGAAAAAGATTGGTTTATGTTTATATGTTATACAATTTTATTTAAAGAATAGAAAATGTGATTCAACCGTAGCCTACATTGACAAATAAGTGTGAAATATATAAAGTAACTATGAAAGCAACTATTAAATTAGTTACTGGTTATAAAAAAATGTAATTAAGTTTAGTTGCAGTTAGATGAAAAAAAAGTTACGAAATGAAGTTACACAGTTACTGAAGAAAAAGTGACTTTAATTGTAACTTCGTTACAAATAACTTGTCAAACTTGTATATATCAATAATCCTTGTGTTAAACGACGAAGCTTCTCTCTTCAGATAGGCTCGGGCTGAATGAAAAGTGCGAAACGAACACGGACGAACGTGGCTAGCTTCAATGAATACGAATGACTCGTCGCGAGTACGATCGAACGAGCTCAGATTTGCACGAATACTTTCCGTCTCTTTTTGACTTACGTAAAAAAAAAATCGCTTGCTACATTCAACGAATCCATGTCTGCGAACGTCCGTAATCGTTCGTTCTCTCTCTCTTATCAATTCGGTCCGCAGCCATCCCTCTTCGAGCGGGCTCCAGAGCGTAAATGAATTCGCGCTCGCGCGGTGGTCGCGGCGGGCCTTGACGTTTTCCGCGTAAAATCGCCGCAGGAATAATATTTACGCTTGCCGGGCATAAACCGAATTCCATGCCGTCATCATCTTGATCGACATGATGCGCCCAAGTGCATCGAAATAGACGCCAATCGAAAGACGTATATACAGCAAAGTAGTATAAATAAATTCGCCTTATATCGACGTCGACGAGAGAAAATATTATTGTGACATTTATAGAAACTGTGAGACCAAAGAAATGCACAATGAGTAAAAATGAAATATTGTGTTATAACAGTTTTTTAAAATAAAGTTTTTTTTACTGTAATATTAACAGTAAAATAATATATTGTTTTTTCGAATATTAAATTTCATTATTTCAGCATAAAAGCAAATCTTATTTGTATGTACTTATATTAAAAATACTTTTTCTTTCTTTTATAAAAAAAATTCGAAAGTTTAATTGTTTTCTTATTTTTATAATTACAAAAAAATTAAATAACACAAAAATTAAAAATTAAAATAATTACCAAAAAAATTTTTCAGTTTTTTATTTTTATATAATCTTCTCAATTTTTATGTTATTCTAAAAAAAAAAATATATATATGTAAGATAATTTCAAGCATTCTAAATTTTAGCTAATATAATTCTAGCCTAATAATCTAATTTTCTGAAGTGTATTCTGACGCAAATTACAGTGTTTTTCTTTGCACCCATATGATCTCAAGATGCAACGGTTCAGTGCAGTGCAGCAATTTTCTCGCGGAGAAATTGGACCTCTTCCAGTCCTCATTAATGACAGGAAGAAACGCGCGGAGGACGACGATTCTCGGGCCGATGTGTCGTGCGACATGTGTCATAAATGGTCGATTGGGAAATATATTTCTCCCACACATTTCTTTCGAACATAAAAACATTCGAGTAGTTCGACATTAGAAGATTAAAAGTCCAGATTTTCAGGAAATTAGCGATTGTTTTTATTCCAAAATAAAAAATTATTTTCCATAGAAACCTACTTTAAGTGTTAAGATTAAAAAAGACACGGTTAAATATAAAAATACGTATTTGCAAAAACTAATCGTATATAATAAATATATGCTGAAATTTAATTGTGTACGTTTCAATTATTTTCTAGTGCCAGACGTATTTTTTATTAATAGTATATTTATTATTTTCAATATCAGACATATATTTCTATATTGGCATTCATTTCCGCGCGAGAGCTCGACGAATTTTCATTCATGCGGCGCTTATCTACCGGTCAGGGCGCGATCGCTCGCTCGATTATTACGTAAAATCATTACGGGCGATCGTGCGTCATTATAGGACGCTCTTATTCCGCGGGCGTGGGTGACCGACGTCGACGGCGTGCCAGGAGAGCCACGATAGTTACGATCGGGCAGTTCGGTGGCGTGCCAAACGTGTGCCGCTAGGCGAGGCTAGGCGAAAAGAGCGGAGCCCCTCTGAATCATTTAAAACCTTAAGCCCACAACCTCCCACCCCGCCCCTCCTGTCCCCCTTTAATCCCCTTGTTGTCGCATGACTTATCTCACGATGCGTGTAAAATTAGCGGATGAAAGATAGCACAGGAATTCAAGTGCGAGAGACACGCGTATTTTATGTACTCTCAGAGGCGGAAATCTAACTTCGTAAATTATAAAAGAAATGTCTGGAATATTAATATTATGAATATCATGGACTATTTAATGGAATATTTATGAATATTATGAAAATATTTAAAATTTTTGGTTATTCTTATATAAGCTCTTTAATGTTCTCTTCTCTCTCATCGATTTTATAATTCTATATTATTTTTAATATTTTTAATTATTGAAAAGTACGTTGAGGATTTTGTATTATTGAGTACACAGCAAAAAACATTTTGTATTAGAAACGGTCCACTCAAGTTGGCTGTTAAAATTTTGTGATAACATTTTTAACATACTCGAGTGTTAATTTAACATAATGAGTGATTATGTTATTTAAATATTTTGTGTTAAATTGATATTCTAACATTTCTTAGTATCAAAATAACACAATTTATGAGTAAGTAAACAAATAACATAGAAATAATGTGTTTTAAAACGTAAATTCTAACATAAATAAATAAAATACGTATTAATTTAACTTATCATAAATATTAATTTCGTTGAAAACATATGCTTCCACAATTTGCTTACAAATTGTGTCAGTATTATATATTTTGTGTTACTTTGAAACATATTCATCTTATGTTAAAGTAACACAAAAATTTAAGTGGACCGTGGGGACATGTGAAATGTATTAAATATAACACAAATTTTTCAACAGTGTATTCTAAATTTTGTAGGTTTTTTTTCTATTTTTTATTGCATTCCACATGCTTCTATCCAGTATCTCGAATTTTATTTTATGAAGAATCTGCTCTCCTGAGTATCACATCACCATTTCCGACCTAATTTACATTAATTAAAGCACGGTCATTCTTTAGAATTTAAAATTATTTTCCCTAAATCAAACCACATGAAATTCAGAAATCAGGAGTGATGAAAAATGACATCGTCCACGCTTGGCAAATAAACATGATTGGAGTCTCGCATGGTTGACACTTAAATCATCTAGCGAACGGCAATTTGCGAGGCGCGATTTATCGATGAGTTTTCTCGCGACGTCTGGCACAAGTTCAGCGGTGTTCGAACGGATAATGGCTACTCGTTAAATTAACAGATACATTTTTTTTCGGGACCGAAAACTAAACAAACAGCGGGTGAATCTTGCGACGGAATGGAACACCGAAATGCGGAAGCGAGCCGAGGCAAAACGACCTGATTATACAGGATATCCCAAAAGTTTCAATAATGTTTTTGTTTTATACATATAATTTTATAATTGTTGTAGCGTAATATTAATTTTACAATAAATAATTATATAATATGTAAATATTAGTTATTTTAGATAAATTAGAGAAAATTTAAAATTTTTAAAGAGAAACGTGAATTATTTTATAATGTTATCAAATTATTCGCTATAAAAAAGCATGGAGTTTTGTACAAATTAAGACACGAAGTTATAAATACATAGCAATGCTGACCTTTTTACCTAATTTTAGATAGAATTTATGTTAAAATTACATTGAAATTATTTCAATTGTTAAAACGTTTATTTCTGAAAATCTAACATTGCAATAATTTTAAATTCCTTTTCTTTTTATTCATTTTTCTTTTCTCTCTTCGTATTTTTCTCCCTTCTTCATCTCTCCGCAATTCATTCCAGCTCATTTTTACGATTATCGGATATTATTAACATCAAATATTATCGCGAGATGAATTCATTTGTTTCGTCTTTATTCGTAACATATGATGCTTATATTTCGCTCAGAGTATCTAATAAAATAAATAAATCTCTATAACTCTACTTCTCGCATTCTTTACTCTCTACTCGATATCTCCGCCCGTAATTTTTCGGCGATTCGCTCCACTTTACTCCAACACGGGCGATCGATTCGGATGACGTCGGCCGATGTTGGCCACGTTTCCGTGCGTAAACTCTTCTACAGCGGCTCGCACTTCTATAGTCCGAAGTCGTATTGGTATGCGCGACGAGGACGTCGGATATGAAGAAGCGTACGAGGGGAGGGTCCTCGAAAAACACGCGTGCACGTACGCACGATCGGCGGAGACCGAAGCGAGGAGCAGGAGAGACCGAATCTAAAGATTATTTCGGGATCGGCGGAGATAAACCGGGCCAACGTCGTGCGTGTATGCGAAAGAGAGAAACAGAGGAAGAGAGAAGAAGAAAGAGAGAGAGAGAGAGAGAGAGAGAGAGAAAGAGACCGGGCATACAAATGAAGCGAGCCTCGCCTTGCCTTGCCTCGCCGAAAACGTGAACGGAGCCTTGAGGCTTGAGTCACCGTCGTCGTCGCGGCGATCGTGAATTTGGCATTACACAAGCGTAAACGTAATAGCGGACAACGAGCGACGTGTCCAGATCTCTTGGGGAGGTCTGGATAATCCTACCCTCGTCGTAGTGTCTACCTGAATCATACCTTGGCGACTTCCCATGGACGGAACGAGTCGTGTCACGCCTCGAAAAACGCACGGGCGGAGTGTTTCCGTCCTTTGCTTCTTTACCTCAGGGGTTCAGAAGCCAAATTCCAATCGTTTCTTTGTATCGCGTGCGTAACTATGTACCAATTTCATTTTCATCATATTTTGTATCGCGCGTAATTATATGTAATATATGACTTTTAAGATTGAAATTATTTTTTAACGTCCTGACAACGGCGTTGGCTCGTATTGCCAAGTATTTTTGTGAATTTTATTTATATAGAGTCATATATAAATATAGTATATTATTTTATCCAATCTTTTCCTCTGATAATTTTTTGGCATTGGAAAAATTAGACATTTTCCTCTATTGTTATTTTTATTCAGTTTGAAATAGAGCTCTTCCCACTTTTGTATTTCGTTTGAAACACATGGGCCGACATAGGGGTGGCTCGTACAATTATTGTAAATAGAAGAGATTAAATATGGTACATTGAATCATATTCAAATAATTCGTCGTACATCTAGGACGTCTCGGTGTTTTATTTATCGCGTCATTTAGCTTTTGGATCGCTTTCAATCGCGAATAGAAGATATTAAAAGCTTCTGTAATGCACGAACATTCAAAGGAAATAAAAAAACAAGCCAAATATTCCACGTATAAAAAAATTTTTATCGTAGCACACATCAGCTGGATTAAAATAAGTTATAAAAATATAAGTATACCTGTGAAGTTTCGAAATACAGATTCTTTTTCGAATTTTTTAAATTCAATTGGAACAGTTAATTGATTTGGCGGAAAGACAAGAGGCGCGATGGTCAATTGATATTGCATTACGTCGATTGGCTTGCATTGCGCGCCGTGCCGATGCGTCAATAAATAAATTTGTATTATCGCCAATTGGGCCCCGAATTAATCCGAATAAATCGAGATCGAGACAAACGAGAGATTTCGGGATTTAATATCGATTGATATTCTCAACGTTTCTCAGTTAAGCCGGCGCGAGTCATCCTGTGTACGCGCCGCTAGTTTACCCGCTTCGTATATTTCCGCTATATGTATATTCGCGTTTGATGATCTTAGCTCGCTCGCACGCGAGTACCTCGCTCACTCCAATAAAGGAGAGCGCCCGAGAGTTTACGACGGCGGCGGCTCGATTCAATAAACGCGAAACAACTCGGGGAGGAAAATATTTGAAACTGTTACACGGCTCATATTTACACGGAAGGTTGCGGAAGGTAAGCAAAACTCGACCGTCCAGGCCACGATGATTAACGTACGCGAGTCTCCCGGGTTTCCGTTCTTTCTTCCCTTAAGTTCCGGGATACTGTTTTGGAAAAATGGTCGCAAAAATGGATCGATTTTTTTTAACGAGAAGACAGATGTGAAAGGTATAACTGAAAATTCATTTCGAAATCGACATGTTCGCGCATCTTTCGGTTATACAAACAAAGTTCATTACACGTGGTAAACGAGCTTCCTTAAGACGTATGGAAACACTTGGAATAATGTGGGAAAAGTGTCTTCCCCAAAACATGATACCCCGGGTCCGCGGCGAGGCCGACTTTTCCCGAGAGCTTCTTCTGACCGCGATTCCCGACGAGGAAGCTCGCTCGCGGCGCGGCGGCGGCCTGTAAAAGTGGAGGACCAAGAATACCGTCGCTGGACCGGCAGCATCATCTCGCGGACTCCGCTCCGCTCCGAATCGTGCCAAGCGCATGGCACACGCCGCCGCCGCGTCGCTCGACGGGCCCGAGATTAGCTTCGCTCGGGAATGCGCGCTATCGCTATCGTGAGGCGCGGTTAAAATCGGCGTTCTCTTTCCGCGCTCTCATCGCGAGCGCACACGAGGGACCGTCGTCGTTCATCGCCGCGCGGGGCATTGGCGCCGCGAGGTGCTACCGCTCCGCCGAGCGAGGATCGGGTGCCGGGGAGGGTCGTCGTCGACGGTGGGAATACACGATATACTGCACGGCCGAGTTCGCCTCGAACCGCGCCAAATTTCCACATTCGTCGAAGTGCCCCGGCGTAATATCTTGCGCCAGGAACGATCATCGGCGTCGTCGATGGCACCGACGCGACGACGTCTCCGAGTGAGGGATGGCCGACCGGCGCTTGCCATTATGCGAACGGCGAAGCAAAGTCGCCCAATGTGAAAAGTAATTTCGAAGAAGGAATAATTCGCTGTCGTGGCAACAATATCGCACGTTCGCAGTGAGAGAGCAAGACTAAACTTCGCTGCCGCGTATCATCGATTTTATCCGCGGCGAGATCTGCATGCGTTTCGTAAAACGGAGGAACCTTGTCGAGTAAACTGGTTCGCAGAAACAAGAGTTTGTCGCTGTAATTACTTCATTCTTGGCAAACGTGTCCCTGTTTTCACAGCGGAATGAAAATTGAACGGACATACGTATAGATATTGGAATTATTTGCGTAGATTCAGTGAATAAAGCCAGCATTTTCAGAATCTGTTTTTTTTTTTGGGCTGAAACTATAGAATACGTATGTAAAATCACACAGAAATTTTAGAAGCATCAGGATTCTAGCTGCTATGACCGTTTATTGGCCTTAGAATTCAATTTATTATATATACAATATAATATGTAATATACATAATAATTTATTATATATATATATATATATATATATATATGTAATAAATTGAATTCTAAGGCTCCAATGAAACACAATTATAGTAGGATTTTGATGCTTCTAATATTTCTGTGTGTTTTTACATACATATTCTAGTTTCAACAAAAAAAAAAACTGGAAATGCTGACTTTATTCGCTGAATCTGGTATTACGCAAATAATTCCGAATTCTGTAACATCCGTTCAATTTTCATTCTGCTGTCAAGACAGGAACACGTCGTAATAAATTGAACTAAATTTAAGAGCGCCTTTCCGCGGTCAAGGCTGAATCTTACAATTAGATGCCTATAACGAATTCTATATGAATTTTCTTAACTCCATGATACAGTCGTTAAACTGCACGCTGATTAAATGTTTAGACTTGTAACGCAATTATTAGCTGAGACTGGAACAGAAATATTATATTGATCTTCCTAATCAATCGATGCTTATGAGCATCTTAAAATACTGAAAAAAACTTATTGTCAAAAATATTACCTCAGCAAGGATACTAATATTTAGTAATATTTTTCGCAATAAGTTCGTTTCAGTATTTTAAGATGCTTATAAGCACCGATTGATTAAGAAGATCAATATGATTATATATATTTCTGATTATTTATATTGATTATCTGATATCTGATATCTGATATCTGATATCTGATATCTGATATCTGATATCTGATATCTGATATCTGATATCTGATATCTGATATCTGATTATTTCTGATTATTTATATTTTATATATATTATATATATTATTATATATATTTTATATATATATATTTCTGTTCCGGTTTCAGCTAATAATTGCGTTACAAGTCCGAACATTTAATCGGCGCGCTGTTTAACAGTTATACATAGAGTTAAGAAAATTCATATAAAATTCGTTAGACATCTAAGATCCAGCCTTGACCGCGGAAATTAGGCGCTCTCGAATTTAGTTGTGTTATTCACATAAGCGGTCTTATTCAAATTATTATATAATTATTATAAAATAAATTGAGTTCTATATATATATATAATTTTTTTTGTTTCAATCAATCGATTGGAGCTCGTTACGCACGAAGTACGCCTACGAAATCTTTTCTCCCCGGTATGAAAATCGAAGGGGAACGCGATCGGTCGAGGACGCGCGCGCGGCGTCAAGTGCAAGTTCACCGGAACCGCGGTGCCACCGGGGTTCCTCCGGCCTCCGCCGCTCGCCGCCGCCTCTCTCGGGACGCACCTGACGCACCGGAAATTAAGTTGGCCGTTATAGAGGAAGGCTCTCGCGGCCTCGGTATCGCCAATTCGGCCATTATTAATCGGCCGTCGCGACGGCGAACGTTTCGACGCGTTTCCTTCTTCGACGCCGAGGCAGAGACTCATCTCTTGGCATCCGTCGTCTACGTCCCGCTGCGACAATAATTACGAGTTATGTTGTGTAATTTGCGAATATATTCGTTAATTCAGCCGACGACGCCGCGGTCTAATTCCGGCGAGGATATTTGGACGGGATCCGCGCGAAACTTCGGTAATTAATTCTTCGCCGATGAGTGACGGCTCAATAGAACGCGAGTGAATTTTGCTGGCAGTCCAACGGTATGCGGCGACGCGATAAGTCATTATACCGCCAGATTACATTGTATTACGTTACATACAAAATTCTTGCCGTTCGTCAAACCATCGACTCGATCGTATCGTCAAAAAGATATATCTCGTAGCAATTCCAACGTCTAGCCAGATTAATTTGGCTAAATTAATCGAGTCCTATATTAATATGTCCGCATTGATTAAACAGCTTAGTATCTGACTTGAGGAAATATCGTTAACATATTAAATGCCGTATAAATTGTTAAATATTACTAACGCTTAATTGACTTCTTCAAATTGATGATTGTCGTCAGCGTTATCATTTATTTTTTTCTTCTTCTATATATGTTCTCGTGCGCGTAACCAGATCTTTGATTTGTTCGCAAAAATATATTCGCGTTCCAACGATTCCAATGATTTCGTGTACGGATCGGCAAATATTAATTATTGTCTTCCAGAATCTTCGAATTTTCGATTAAGCTTATTTTTCATTATGAATCATTGAGTTTTCAATCAATCGTATATTGATATGTACGTATTTCTATCACGTCGGATCTTCAATTTCTTTCGCGAGATGTCATAACGCGTAGCGAGTTTGATCAAAACTAGCTTGAAGAAGACGAGGCAGAAGAAGAACAAGAACGAGAAGAAGAAGAAGAAGAAGACGAAGAACAAGAAGAAGAGAAGGAAGAGGAAGAAAGGTTACGTAAGGAATAAGTTCGTTCGGTCAAGTCGGTTCTTCATTCCAGATCCTATACAACACTCTCTTCGCCGTCGCTTTCCCTCATCGCGCACCCTCCTCGTCGTTGCGCACCATGCGCCGCCATGCCACCTCAGGCCTTCATTCGCCGCCTTCCTCGCCCTCCCTCGCCCCGCCATGGCTTTGCTTGCTTCTGGGGGCTAACAGCAGCTATTTTCGTTTCCCAGCGACAATATAGCAGCTACGGCTTAGGCCGCGCTCTTTACCGAGCTGAGCTGCGGAGCCACCTCTCCCCGGCTCTCTTTCCTTCGGCAGTTTCAGCTTCTTATATTTATGGAGTTCCCCCTTACCTCTTCTGAAATTGTTCCCTCGCCCACTGCATCGCCTCCTCTGAATCATCGTTACGTCGATGGCGGCGAAGGTGCAGAATGCCACCTTCGGCATGCGAGGGTTAAATAACATCATTTCGCGATGGATCGTTTCACGAAATCGCGGTCGTAACTTTCGTGGGCTAAATGAATTTAGCCCACGAAGAAATAGTGGGAAAGGTTCGAGCAAACGTTTGTTTCTTATCTGACCTAGTTACAGAGGCGACTCGCGTGGTTCAATAATTCTCGCAAGTCGCGGGCTGGCATAAGCGGAAGGCGTTGAGGCAAAAACAGAAATGGGAACATCTTCGAAGTGTCGTTTACCCAGTTTCTGTTCTCGGTACCTCCTATAACGTTCTCAGTACTTCCTAGCTTATTCTTAAATATATGCTCAAATGTATGAACATATCTAACATATCTAAGTAAAATCTAAAGTATAGTTCCGTATGGGGACCACCTCCATTTAAAATGTTTCGTCTGACTAAATCGATGAGTCTATCACATACTAATAAAATTATAGGTTCTGAAAAGATTAACAAAGACCTCTACGCAAACTTTAAGTGTGATTTTATATACATGTATTGAGTTATTTTAAATTATACATTTTTTTTTAATTTTTTATCTTTTAAATTATACAAAACCCGAAGATAAGATCTTCACAAATAATCATTATGTATCGTAACAATATCACTTGTAAAGTTTCAGCTCAATCGTGATATTGTTACGATACATAATGACTATTCATGAAGATCTTATCTTCGCCTTTTGTATAATTTAAAAGATAAAAAATAAAAAAAAAGAAAATTTATAAAAGACAAAAAATAAAAGTGAGAAAATTTTATGACTTAAAATAACTCCATGGCAACATATACATATATAAAATTACATCTAAAGTTTGCGTAGAGATCTTCGTTAATCTTTTCAGAACCTTTAATTTTAGTATGTGATAGACTCATCAATTTAATCAGACAAAAAATTTTAATGTTAAGTATATTTACTTTATACATACATATATAAAATTACATTTAAACTCCTTGCGTATAGGAGTCTTTGCTAATTCTTTCGGAACTTTTGCATGTGACTCATCAAAAGATGAAGTTGATAGACTCATCAGTTTAGTAAAGCGAAAGATTTAAACATTAAATATATTTATTCCGTACGTATGTATACATAGAATATTATACGAAAATCTTGTGTTGGAATCTTCGCTAATCTTTTTAAAATCTATAATTTTAGTATATGAGAGATCTTTAATTAGTTAGATCATTAGTAAGGCAAAAGATTTATACGCTAAATATATTCAAATGTAAATATTTCTTTCTGGTAAAAAAATTTATTACGTATGTAGTGGACTAGGCAACCGTCTGTCCATACATACGCCTGCATTATATGCAACCGCGCGTAATGCAAGCGTATACACGGAGAGAATTTTTTTTAATTTACCCTGAAAATCATGTTAATCGTAGGACAACATAGTAATTTCAACAAATTTTATGTAATTTTTTCTGTTTTTTTTTTACTGTGCACTACAACAAATTTATTGTAGTATATATTTAAAAAAATAATGAAAATCACGTAAAATTTGTTGAAATACTATGTTGTCCCACGATTAACATGATTTTCAGGGTAAATCTTAAAATCAAATTCTCTTCATGTATGTGGCGAACAATCACGAGAGGACCATCGGGAGATTCATTTCTCGTAAGAGAAAAATAACATGGATTCCTATATAAAGAGGCTTGGCGGTAAGCGAAGTTTTAGACAATAGAGCTTATCAAAAAATTTTTTTGTAGTTTTCTTAATTCAGTTTCTGATAGTTACTATTAATAAAACTAATAAAAATTTTTTATGGGCTTTACGGTCTTATAATATGTCCATTACTTCATTTAACTGTCGCTAGATGAAACATATTTGATGATATTCAAGAAATCTACAATACATACGTAATGTATGTATTATATTATAAATTGCCTTAGAATTTTTATATGCGAGATTTTTCGAGAATAAGACTCCGGAATGTTCGACTCGTTTTGACAAACGAAGTCAAAATGAGTCAAACAAAAATCTCACATATAAAAATTAATACTAAGGCAATTTATAATATAATACATACATTACGTACGTATTATAGATTTCTTGTACAATATATGTTTTATCTAGTTACACAGTTTTTTTTTAGTCAGTACTTCCGTATCGTGATCACACGGATGTTCTGATGTATAACCCGTTCAGTCCGGAAATATATCACACCTATAAGTCGCCAACGATGGATGGATTCAGCTAATGCGATAATAATCGGGATTCCATCTCTTCGCTCTGTGTCGTTCCGGTTTCGCAGCTGGGTGCAACCGGGCGATGTGAGCGTCGCCTTATTCGTGTACGTCTCGCGTTCCGTCGACGCGTATATTTGCGTATGTCGCGTTATAACGCACATTCATCCGCCCTGAGCCGGACTATGCGCGAGCGAGCGAGCGAGCGAACGAATGACGTCCAAGTAATATACAGTCATCGTCGAGAGATGCAATTTCCTCGACCCCCTTTTTTCCTTTACCCTCTCGCAAGAGACGCGCGATCTTCCTCGTCCTCCTCCGCTTTCCGTTACGGAGTAAGCGAGATTTACGGTCTTCCTTCCTTTCCAGCTCTCGAAGTCGATGCGCCCGACGTGTCATCGTTGCGTACACGCGGGCCATCAAAGACCGGATGTACTCGCCAATGTGCACACTTAGGCGGATGTTAGGCATCCCATACCGTATTTTCGCGGAATCTCGCTACGTGAAAAATAAATATTTGCGGCCTTTTTAATGTCAGCGAAAATTTAATGCGGTTAAAAATTCTTCTAGCTATATTAAAAGCAAGAATTTAAAGTTACCATAGATATCTAGATTTCCTCTAATCCACGAATTACTGACATACAAATAGTTTCTATAATTTGTTTCTGTCTTGTTGTATTGTAAGACAATATGCATCTCTGATCGAAAATATAATCATGTTTGTCTAATTTTTTCATTTATATTGGTGTTAATTTTCAATACATATATTTATATTCAATCTTTCTATCTTTTAGAAGCGTACACTGTTAAATCTATTGTGTCAAATTGAACCTTATTTAAGTCGCCACTGCTCCTACTTAATAAATAGTTATTTTTAACTAAAACAATATGATTACTTTTAAATAAAACAATAAAAGATCGGAAGAGCACAC
>NW_012026909.1:235409-249122 GCF_000956235.1 Wasmannia auropunctata | reverse complement strand
TGGCGACTTAAATAAGGTTCAGTTTAACACTATAGATTTAACAGTGTATAAAAGTAATGAGAAAGTTTTTTTTAGCGATACATTATTCGCAAGTCCTTTGTTTTTTAAGAAATATTAAATATTTAAAATATAAAATTTTTATCATGGAAGTTATTTATTGTCAAGTAATATAAATAAATTAATTTAAAAGTTAATCATGTTTATTATATACTTTGAATTTTTGGAAAAAGCTATATATATAAAAGATTAGCGCAAAGTCGAATTTCAATATATATATACCTCGATATATATATATATGTATATATATTTCGATATATATATTTCGATATATATATATCTCTTGGTGATTTCATTTATTTTTTACACAAATTAAATATTAATTTTTAATTATTATTTTTGTAAAATATTATTAGACAATTATCTTTTGTACATACATATAGCGACGAGATACTGTTATTAAAAACCGTCAACCTTGGATAAATTTTCGTGCCGGCCAAAGGGCCTGGACGACCCGGAGGTAATTGTAAAGTGTCGATGTTATCGATTATTGCCATAAATTTGCAATTATTAACATAAATATTTGACTAATAAGTCATTATTAAAATTATGATTTTTATTATTACATAAATGCTTTATAAATAAGTAGTAATAACAAATACTTATAATGCTATAATATCATATAAATTGCCCCAAAGTTACAATTCTTTTCTACTGTTACATTTATATCTTTCTGGATAATCAAACACGGATGATAACTATAAAAATACAATTTTAAATAAAATTTACTATTAGCAAGATGTAACACAGATGAAATACAGTGTACATGTCTAAAGAAAATAAAGAACATTAGTCTATAATAATAAATCATAAAATTAATATTACATTATTGACTAATTGCTTAAATTTTAGCAATTGCTAAACAGCCACGCTAACTCCCGTAAGAATAACAGTATCTCGTCAATGATAAAATTTTTATTATTGAAGTTATTATCAGGTAATATAAATAAATTAATTTAAAAGTTAATCATGTACTTTTCCATATACTTTAAATTTTTGAAAAAAAAACTTAAAAAAGTCGAATTTCGATGTATATACATAAGTCGATAATTCCTTGGTGATTCCATTTATTCTTTACATCATTAAATATCAATTTTTAATCATTATTTTTGTAAAATATTATTAGCCAATTACCTTTTGTGAACACACAAATACATATAACACAGTCCGAGATTGAAAACTGGGGGGGCTATACAATAATATAATACTAAATAGTAAATAATACCTGCCAGAAATATTCGCGGCTACGTAGTTCAAAAATGCATATTTTGTTCGTGTAGAGGCCGCCAGTTGACGGCACCTCGTCTGAAGCGCGAGTGCCGCGCAGTTCGCTTGAATTTTTTTAAATTCCCAAATCATATGATAAACCCGTTACACAATGTATGTTTACTCGCCGAGCATATTGAGCATACTTACATTGCCGATTCCCCGTCTTGGAACCGAAGATTCGAAATGATGCGCCCGCGCGAATTTTTTTATGCTGCCTTTTCAGCTTGCAACTGCGCGCCCTTTGGCCTTTGGCTTGAGCCCTCGCTCCCACCTCCTCCCCCTCCCTCTCCTACCCGCCGCACTGTATGCTTATTTTGCAAAGAAGAGAAAAAAAGAGAGAAAAAGCCGGAACACGTTCTCGCCGGTTTGTCTCTCGAATCTCGATTCGTTTTGTCCTGTCATGCTTCGTTCTGTTTATATCGTCGCGCTCGACGCGGTACGACCATAACCTCACGCGGATCGCTCGTGTCGCCGCTGGTCGCCGCGCGAGCTCGCGTACCTGACTCGATTTGCGACCCGAGAAAAGGATATACTTGCCGGCGATTGCTCGACAAAACTCGATCGCGTCGTCCGCGTGAGTCTCATCGTCGTCGTCGTCGGGTGCGCCTCGGAGGGCCGAGGGCTCGGTCGTCGCGGAAGTATGCCCGGACGAGAGTCGAGGGCGAGCTGCATTAGCCGGAACGTAGGTTAAAGCGTTCCGTCGCAGGTGGACTCTTGGAGGAAGAATAACCGCGGTCGACGCCGACTCGGTTGCGCGATGGACGTGGAGAAGATCGCGATGTTCGCCGGCGTCGGCTTCGCCATCGCCGTCGGCCTCTTCGTCCTGTGGGGCCCGTCGCCCAAGCCCAGGAAAAAAGGTGACGGCCCCGAGGGGGATTACATTTGTCGAACGCGTTTTTTGTCCTTCGTTGTTTTTTCTTTCTATTTTTGTAATAGAAACTAACGTGTGGAGAGAGCAATGTAGTTACGCGTTGTCTCTCTACGGCGATCATGCGTTCTTTGTTGTAAAGGACAGTCCTTTATTTCAGGTAGCTGTACTTAGATTTATTTATTTTTTCAAAACCCAATTTTGTCCTTTATTTTAACAAGTAAATATATATGTAATTTACCTTTTGTCCTTTGTTGATTCTATTTTTTTTATTTTTTTTTTAGTAAAATTATTCAGATTCTGTTTTCATTTTTTATTATTTCAAACCTATTTCAGATTTAAACCAAGGACTTGTTCCACTAAAGTCGAATCAGTTTCAAACTATCAGTTTCACTATCAAAACTGTACAGTACCTTATTTTGGTATATTACGCAAGAAAATTTTATAATGTGCAGACTAACAGTCGTAAACTGGTTTAGAAACACGTAGAAACGAAGTCTTAAAATTTTCAAGTTCTTTTATTCTCTCTAAGAAGATATGGTCATTGTAGTTATATCTCGATAAAATGTAAATGTTTTACCACACTGAATATAAATTGTATTCATATAAATTATATAAATAATTATAAATAGTAAACTATATAAATTATAAAAAGTAATTATATAATGAATTAGTTAATTCCTTTGGAGATTTCATTTTAATTATCCTGTCACAGGTTTATTATTAAAGGCAGAATTACTGTGTTTTTTGTTTTTACATTCGATTATTTTATATATTTTTATCTCTTAATTATTTTATCTTAAGAAAAATATGAACCAAATTCCAATGTTTAATTGTGACTTTTACTGCCTGCTTCTAGGTCAAGTTGTTGGGATTAACAATTTGGGATACACATGTTTCTTGAATTCCCTTTTGCAAGCGCTAGCTGCTTGCCCCTGGTTCATCTTCTGGCTTCAGAGACAGCAAGAGAAGAAGGATAGAAATTTTGCCGAAACGCTGCATTCTGTTCTCAAAAGTATGGCCTTGATCTGACGTTCAGTATTTTAATTCTAGATTAAAAATGGCAACATATAGTCTCTAAATGTTAAGTTTATTTCTCCTAGATTTTGTTTTTTTTGTCGTTTAATAACCTCAAGATATTCAAGTATTTTTTATATTAAATTAAAAATTTTTTATTTTTGTATTTATTTTTGTACTGTTACATTCTACTGACTTATGTACATGTATCTGACAGAAATTAATGGTTTTGCGGATGATCTGTACGGCAATGTGACACCCGTCGAAATCATCTCTTCCGTCGGTTCCTTGTGGAATTTTGGACCTGGTCACCAAGATGCTCACGAGCTATTCCACGTGGTTCTCAGCGCGTTAGATGCTGAGATACAACCTGCTAATAGGGTACGCAACATTCCGCATTATTGCGTGCAACAAAAATTCTTGACAAAACGTTGCAAAAAAATTTTCTTCCAGATTTTTATGGCTTGATTGAAAAGTATTTATTCGTGATTTCAGAAAGGTTGTTTGTCTGACGCACTGCCACCAAGCCCGATTAACAAACCAGACGTAAGAGGAACGGGCGATACTCTGAATCTCAGAAGCGCCTCTTGCAATGACATCGCGTCAGTGGAGAATAATTCCGATAATCCGAAGGGCTTCGACAAGAACTGCAACAATCAAGTGATGACCTCGACCTTGTCCGTATCTAGCGTGTCTCCGAGCACGTGCAAGCCCGGTATGATCCTCGCTAGATCCTCAGAACTGCTATCGCGAAGCATTCAAAGCAACGGCGACTGCACGAGCCTCTTCAGATCATGGAAATCTCTCTGCGCTATGCCATTCATTAACATTCCTTCGGTGTCAGTGGAGACGCATCCGTTCTCAGGTCTTATCACTAGCCAAGTTCAGTGTAGCAACTGTTTCTGGAAGGTATTGTCGCGAAAACGAGACAGAACTAAATTTTCTTGTTATCAATTCCTTTATGCACAAATCCTATCTTCAAATATTAATTGTTAAGTCAATCATTTGCATGTTTCTTTTAAATCGATCGAAATGCTTATCAAAAGTGGTATTTTTTTTTGGTTCTGTTAAAGTAATTTATAGTTTTAATAATCTTAAATTTTATTCTTAATGTTAAATCCTATCCTTAATAGTGCTGAATTTTAATCCTATTTCTTTTTTTTTTTGCAGTCTTCAGTGCGTTACGATAAGCTGGAGACTTTATCGTTACCATTACCGCCGTTCACCTCGTCGTTCGTGTCGCAGCATCACACTTTGGAGCGGCTGTTGTCGCGTTTTGTAGACAGCGAAATTGTGCGCGACGTGCATTGCGAAGGATGCTCGTCACGTTGCACCGCCATCAAAACACTTACCCTCGGCAAACTGCCCAAGTGTTTATGCTTACACATTCCGAGGACCACGTGGAGCTCCTCGGGCGTGCCAATTAAAAGGGACGATCAGATCACTTTCCCGGAATTTCTGGTGCTCGATCCCTACACTTATACGGAGACAAAAAAGAGAAGCGCGCAGGTGATTTATAATAAACATTTAATAAAACTTAAGTAAGGAATTCCAGAGTTGGGAACGTTATTCTAAAAAAACTAATGCGTTACTGTCACCATTATTTTTGGTAAAAAGGTTCTCGTTACTCCTTATTGATTTTAAAAAGTAATGCTTTATCGAAGTAATGATTCGTTCCTTCTTTTTGTTACTTTTTTTAATACTACAATAAGCTCAATTAGATTATATTATTTGCTATAATGATTATTAAATGTAATAAATTTAAAAACTTGAAATTCTCTAAATTAGTTTGTATATAGAGTAAATTTTTCTTTATATTATTTATATTCATAGAAAGTTAAGTTTATTTTTTTGTTCTTAAACATTAATGTTATTATTAAAAGTGCATTCCAAAATTTACTATTAGTATTGAAAATCTGTAACATATAGGTACATATATGTAATGTGAATTATAGATTTTCAATACTGGTAATGATTGTTGAAATATAGCCTATAAAATATAGAATACTATAAATTATACAAAATATTTTCATTTCAAAGTAAATTAAAAATATATTATAAAATAAACAAGAGTATAAAAATGTAATGTGATAAAATAATGGTAAAAGTAACGGTAGTACTATTACTATTAATAGAAGAAAGTAACAAAAACGGCGTTCTAAGTATAACGCGTTACTTCCCAACCCTGAGAAATTTCAGGAATAATTTACAATCCTATAACTATCAGTCTAAATGTATGATTGGCTAGGCAATTCACTTAATTTAATCTGAAATCTTTACAGGGTGACGCGGCGTTTCCTGGTAATAGTTTCATGACGATACAGGGTAAGCACAAGTACCGGTTGTGCGCGGTAATCGAGCACCGCGGCCCGGTGGACTCCGGCCACTTCGTTTGCTTCAGACGCGGAAACAAAGCGGATCAATGGCTGTACACATCCGACGTCATTGTCGAGAGCGTGTCGTTGACGCAGGTGCTGCTTGCCAGTCCGTACCTGCTCTTCTACGAGCGCGTCAACAGCGTCTATCCTAGCTAGGAACAAATTTGCGAAGGTGATAGGCAATCTATAGGAATTACTAAATAACGCGTCGATTGATAACCGGACCGCTCTTTTTAGCCATGCTTTCTCTCTTATGCTTTCGACATTTCGAAGCAGAGCGATTACGTATGCAGCAATCGGAAATCGTACTGAAGAATAGAATTTCAATTATAAGCAAGCGTAGAAAACACAGCTAGAAAGAACGATGCGAAAAAACAAGAGACTGTCGAATTTTCCATAATGAATATCGTTCGATGTTGCGCGATAATACTTTGTTATAATATACGACTATGAAGCGTGTGTCTCTAGGTGATATTTTATAGCAGCAGCGAAATATATCGAGTATATATGTATATGTATAATCTAAAATTCAGAAATATTTAATTCGCGACGGATGCGTTAATAATTGCCACTATTAAACGCTGACAAATCTGCCGGACGTTAGTTTCGGGAAAATTTCTTGCTTCTATAACACATAGCGATAGTAGATTTCTATCAGGGGAGATTGTCAATTCTTATTATTTGATCAGTTTGTCATTATATCTTTATTTTAACAAGGACTAAGATTGTGCCAATATTCGTCGAATTAAATTTATTGAAGCGAGATAAGCGCGAGATGATCTTGTATTTTTTATTACATTTATATTTGGGCCCTCTTAGAGCCCTCGTGTATAGTGCAATTGTTAAAAACATTACTATTGTCGAAGACTGCAAATTTGTTAATTTGTATATAATCGAAGAATCTTTTTTTCCTTTCTCTGGTTAGCATAAAAGAATATGCAAATCACCAGAATAAATTTACTTTAAGGATATTAGATAAGTAAACATGTAATTTAAAGTCTTATAAAAACATATTAAAATGGAATAAAATTTGAAAAGCAATATTTGAGATTTATTAAATTTACCTTATTTAGATATACTTTATTGAAAACCTTAGTGACTTTCCTCAGCTTAATTTTAATTAAAAATATTTAATAGATTCTATTGAAACGTCATTTTAGTAGTAGATCACTAGATTAAAGTCGGATTTTTTAAATTGCACATATATTTTATTAACTTAAAGTTTATTAAGTCAAAGAATTTAATATATTAAACAAGTTTACATTAAATATTTTTCTTAAAAATAAATGATAATAAATATGTATGGACATATTTTGCATTTAATTATATATAATTATATATAATTATATATTAAAGATAGACAAATGTCTGCGAATGCAATTAGATCAGAAGCAGAACGATGCAGTCTGTACAGATAAAAGTACGAATAAACTTACAGATGAATACTATATACCTATGATTACGAGTTTACATTTTAACAGTTTTATCAGTTTTTACGCGCCGCTGTACACTATTGTCGGAGATTTGTTAGGGTATGAGGTGAAAAATAAAAGAGAAAGAAAAATGTACGAAATTGTCAATCCTATCGTCACGCACAAAACAATGGTAAGAACGCTAAGATTGCGCATAAATTAACGAGATTGCGCTTTTCGTCTTTTCTACATGAAGACAACTCGACCTTGCCTGGTGTACCTGTAGAATATGCAAGTCGTGTAGAAATATAAGATGATAACTGAGACGATATTACAACAAATATTATCATATTATTATTACATGTTACTGAGCAATATCTCCAAATATGTGTCTCTGTCGTACACTTTTACCGAGATTTCGCTTTTCATCCTGCTTCTTGCGATCATAAAGATTCTACACACAATAACAGCAGTTCATGTAAAATATTGTTAAATGTATTTTAAAATTTTATTATTGAAGAGAATATATATTTAACATAAAAAATTATAATCTTTCTTCTTTTTAACATTACATTACAAGAAAGTTTTTACTACGGATAAACAAGAATAGATTGGAATAATTATTAGCGTAGGTTTGATAGGGAAGAAATTACCAAATAATATCTGAAAACGGACATTACAGTTTTAGAATATTGAGCAATATGTAATAGAAAATGATGCACCTTAATTGAATTGTACACAACTTATTTTATTGATATGTATAGATATAATGTATAATGTATAATTTATATACATACTTAGAACATATATTACTGTTACATGTATTACATATATATATTATTAATATATGTTCTAAGGTACATACGTAACGTAATACATATTTATGAAACATCTATTTATTAAACACCTGTTTATGAAAAAAGACATATAATTTGCATTTAACATTTAACTGGTCTTATAATATAAGACAGATAAAATCAGTTTTTATATTTTTTAAAAACGTTTATTTTTTGAACAGAGCATTTACTGACTTTGTTTAAATATAAAATCTTCGAAGAAAGACGCGACAGTAATACAGAAGTAATACAGAAGTAACGCGTAATATATCGAATTACATTTTGTAAAATCTTATAATTTGTGAAATTAATTTGTGAAATATAATAAACTTAAAAGGCGCACAATAAAATACTACATTGATGTCCCATTAAATTTAATAAATAATACCGATAATGACGATATTTATATCACGAATATAATCCGCACGTTCGTATTTTAAACGCAATTATTTCGAAAATTGACAATAACATATATATTGAAGTGCTATTCTATTAAAACGGCATCTTATTCTTATAAAGATGACATCGCGTATCGTTATATTTTCAGATAATCACGAGGGCGAGACTATGCGATGCATTTGTTACAAGCTTTGTTAGCAGAAAGGCGAGCTGCGATAGATTGCAAGAATCAATAATGTTGCAGAATTTCGGCAAAAGCGTTAATAAGATTTGCCGGCAGAGAATAGGTATATGACGAACATAAAGTAATAGATCTACAATATTTTTTAACAGCAGATTTAAAAAATCGAGCGAATATATTGTGCCGTGATATTATTTAAATTGTATACCAAACTACCGTTACTATAATTATCTATAGCGTCCGCTAAAAAATATGCCAATATTCTCGGTAGTATAAATATGTTAATGCTTTAAAGTTTGACGATCGATATCCCCGACATTCACGTGTCAAAGAAATTTGGCAACATTATTTTCTGAAGTTCAACTTTATTTTAATAGTGTAATTTGTTTTTATTAACAATTATTGTAATTCGACCACGGCAATGATTTCACGTTTCGTTTTTTGATACTTTGCGACTCTTCGTGGGCTGTATTCACTGTATTCACCACATGGCTTTGTAACCAAGATGAATAAAACACTCGATTTTATGCAGATTTTCATTGATTCCCGCTTTGAGATCGTGAAATATTTTAATTTTTTAAAGATACTGATGGTGACTCGAAGATGAATTGAAACGTTTGTAAATTTTGTAAATTTTGTAATTTAGTTGCCACTATTATCATAAAAAGATAACTTTGCGCCTCACTAACTATACGCTCTTATTTGCACGTTACATTTTAAATATCGTGTATCCTTTCTAGATTTTATTTTAAAATAAGTTAATATTCTCGAAAGTTTGTTAGCAACCTTATCAAAGATTTCGAAGAAATATAAAGAGACGCTGCGCAGCGCAACGGACGCGCGTTATCGTCAACATCAAAATTTCGATTAACACGCACCGCAAATCAGGATAATACCACAACGAAGCTTTGCACGTTTTATCGAAGGATGATCGCAAAAAGTGGTACACGCACGTCCAAAACGGAATAATATTTTTACGAGCATGGCCTGGGAGAAGTCCTGTCCAAATATTTAGACTTGCTTCGGCCAGATAATTCGAAGAGTCCTTTATCGAGCGAGACGGTGGTGAATTTTCAAGGATTTTTTTCTACCTCTCGCGCGCACACGGATTTTATTTTTTCTCTTACAACAAAGGATATTTTGTTTGGACGCGCCGCCGCGCCGGGGATTCTAACTTTCACCGTCGAAACTTCCGAAATAGGGGATGACGCCGAATGTAAAGACATTCTTCGCGGCGTTGCCGCATGACGTTTTTATGCAGAACTCATGTAATATACGGGCGTTGTAGAAACACTTATGGCGCGGTATACAAATGCAAATATATGGGATTGTTGCGCGGCGCGCGACATAATCGCGATTAATTGTGGGAGATCTAACGAGGAAGTTAATTCAAGAGCGAGTTAATTCGCGATTTCAATTAGCCGTCGGTTATTGAAGCGGAGCAGATTTATTGACTCACATTTAAATATTGACATTATTGATGCGCTTATCGCAAAAATATCTAATTATCGAAATTTAATTTTTTATTTGAAAACATTAATGATTTTATAAGTTAATAACGCTTTAAGTTTAAAAATCGAATTTCGACAGTTAGGTTACTTTTGCTGTAGGCGTCTCAATTTTTCATACAATGACAAAGAAATCGCTTTTAAACTATGTCTCGTTTATTTATGATTACTTTTAATATCAGTATAATATTACAAAATATCAATAAATAAAAGTAAGATAAGAGAAATGGTATTAATTGGTATTAATGATAATCACGACCAACCGATCTTTCTTTACAACAGATTTGCCATAAGTAATTAATAAATAACATATCACAGTATTCGTTATATGTATAATTTATTTTAATTGAGTAAAATCGATGCATATTTTCGCAATCGCACGTGCAATGTACCATGCCTGAGCGCGCGAATTTCAGACGCCGTAATAGGATAACTTTAATCGTTTATGATGGGAAAAGTATTATAGCCTCGACATTTTTGTATAAGAGTTTTCGACTTAGAATGCTCTTTAAAATCTGCCAGTGAAAGGACATACGATCTTTCTGGGACACCCTGTATATATATAATATAGATATATATATGTATAAAGAGAGAGAAAATAACGCTCTGAAAATATCATGTGTCATTAATACCTAGGAACGAATGAACCTCTGACAAATCGGAAGGCGAATTCATTTGAGGGCCCGTGGCAAAAGTTGCACGACTCGATCGGATAGGAGAGACCAGGGACAAAAGTACTCTGTTAATTTTGTCCCTGATCACCCTTATGCCACCGATCCGCGCGCGATTCTGCATTCGCGCGTGACACTGATATACGCGGCAAAACATGAAAATTGTTTTAGGAAACGTTACGGGATTATATTCGTCCCAGTATCAAAACGCAAGCTGGATATACTATACTATCTGTATAAATCTCGTGTCTTCCTGAAATGGACATTGGAATTGCATGGAATTAAATTTAGCGCAACATCTTAAAATTTTATCAAGACGAGACGATTTTAAAGCAGCAGTTATTTGAAGCCATCAAAGTTGAATTTTGTCATCAAAGATCGCAAACATTAACGATTGCCGCTCGTTAACGAGCGACAATTTTAAATTGATTTTTATTTTCAATGTTGTAATTTCGATGAAATGCTTGGAGTATTACATATTTCTGATTATCCGATATTTTGAGGAAGACATTAAGAACAATTAAGAAGTAATACTTCATGGTTTTTATGCCATATTATTAAAAAAAATTGAAACTTAACGATTGATGATTTGATGTAAAATTATATACACTTAAAATTCATTAAAATAAAATCTTCGTGAAAACGTAAAATGACTACAAAGGTAAGAGATAAGGACTGTATCGATAAAAATACAATATTTCACGAAAAAAATTGAAGTATGCATCGTTTATGTGGAGAAGTATCCCTAAATTACATTTCAATATATTTTAAGACAAAGATAACAATATTCTTGGAAAAATAAGTAGATGTTTATTAATCAAAAGTTTAAATATGTTTAATAGTTGGCCCGTTAAAAAATTTTATATGAACAGTATTATATTCCTCGTGTTTCTAGATTTCTCCGAATGATGAATTCGACGTCGTTGCGCGCGTCGCGATGCGTAACTGACCGCGCCGATAAGGATGAACCTCGAACGGTGGGTGGGAAGGTTAGCTCAGTAGAAAAAGGGGCGATTTTCCTGCACTCATTAGCAACAAGCGTTACCGAACGCCAACCGAACGCCAAAGTCAAATCTTGCGAGTCTAAGCGACAGATCGAGCGCGTAAGAGTGCGTTGTCGAGCCATTCGCGACTCAGGGCCACAGCCCCAAGGCATTGTCGCGAATCCGTAATAAGTGACCCAAGGCATAGTTATACGTAATTATGTGGATTTAACCCAAATTGTAGCTTTCATAATATCATAAAAAATTTTAATTAAAAAATAATTTCACTTTAACAGTATAAAAAATTTGTTAAAAGATTTGGCATTGCTAGACGGAATAATAAGGAAAATTTAACAAAGTAAGTACTATTGTAAATCTTAATTAAACAATGTTTTACAAATCTTATAATAATTAAACTTTATTTTTATTTAATGTAACATTTGGATTAAATTTTATTTTTTTATTCTGTCTAACAATGCCAAGTTTTTTAACATAAAAATTTTTTTTATTTAAATAAAATTTTTTTATACTGCTATAGTAATATTATTTTTTAATTAATTTTAAGATACATTATTATGAAAGCTACTACTTGAGTTAAATATACATAATTATGTATAACATAACTTGTATGGGACTTGGCACCAGTTATTGATTTTGACCAGTTGTTGATTAATTTTGGATACACAATGGGTGCGCGCTGATTGCGCGAAAATTGACCGAGTCGGGAATGTTTCTGTACCAGTATGGTCAATCTTTTAGACAACTGTCTCGCGTGCCGGATGTAGTATCAAAATGTGCTAGACGTACAGAAGAATAAGCTGAGAGTGCTGAGACGACACTGCAACGAATATCATCGCTTATACTACGACCAACTTTTGCATGTAAGTGTCTTTTACTCCGTCATATGCCTTTGCCAGATTTCGCTTCTGATCCTATAATAGTCCAAGAACTGGCTACACGGATTTCAAAATTATTCGGTACAAGGCCAGTTCCTACCTAAAATGTTTGATTAGTATCGCCATTAACGAAAACGCTCGTGAAAGCGCACTTCTGTCGCGCCGCACCTGCGAAGACGAAAAAGTAAACGGGTCGGACAAACATTTAAATTTTCATAGCTTATTAGAAGTATTAGTACAAGGCTGAAACTTTGTAGAATGTTAATGTCTAATGTCCCGAACAACGTATCAACTATACGTAATGTCAGAAACCTAAGTGGAGGACAAAGCACCGGCAGAAAGGGTTATTAAAGTTGCGCAAAGTTGGAAATTTAAAGTACTTGGTACTAGTCTTAAATAAAGGACTGCATTGTTTTTATTTTTTAATTGAGTACTAGTTTTAAAAATAAATATTAATTATTTATCTAAATCGACATAGAATCGATGTCTATAGACGCCGAATCGACGTGTCTATGGACCAATCTGTTCTGCCTGGAATAGTAGTGTTCAACCGCGGTCAATGCACCAAGCCGGCGTTTTTTGCAGGGCACTTTAATGCTCAGTTCACTGGCTCCGTCGTGCGCGTTCATCCATGTACACACATGGGGCCGTGCGCCGCTGGGTACGTGCGCGAATTACACCGCAAAATACCGGATGTCCGTAAGGTACGCTTTTTGCACGCGATGAGAAAACTCCCGAGATCTCGCGCGGATCGTTTCATCTCCGCCATCGTTACATTATCGGCTGTCGCGACTTTAGCAAATTCCCAAAAATTAATAAGATATAGCTTGTGGTGATTGTGAGATCCTTCAAAAAAGTATATAAAGTAGTTTTGCAAATATGTATATAAATATAATATATAAAAAATATATTAATAAATAATATGTATTAATAGACAATAAATAATATTATAAAATAATTAATAAATTATTAAATTATATCAATATATATAATATAAATAATATATATAATATAATAAATTATTATATTAATAGAATTAATAATTGAGATAGATTGCTAAATTTGTACCTATTGTAACCCGAAAAGTTTTCTTTCATTTGCAGAGGAAAATCGTATTGCATAAATATGTTTTCTATATATATATAAATATTTATTCTATCGTAAAAAAGTTACATTTTTGCAACTTTATTTTTACTTTCTTATGTCACGATACAGAAAATTATATTAAATAAAAAATA
>NW_012026909.1:234192-235389 GCF_000956235.1 Wasmannia auropunctata | reverse complement strand
AATGACAAAGAAATCGCTTTTAAGCTTTGTCTCGTTTATTTATGAATATTTTTAATATCAGTATAATATTATAAAATATCAATGAATAAAAGTAAGATAAGAGAAATGGTATTAATTGGTATTAATGATAATCAGACCAACCGATCTTTCTTCACAACAAATTTGCCATAAGTAATTAATAAATAACATATCACAGTATTCGTTATATATATAATTTATTTTAATTGAGTAAAATCGATGCACATTTTTGCAATCGTGCGCGCAATGTACCATGCCAGAGCGCGCGAATTTCAGCCGTAAAAGGATAACTTTAATCGTTTATAATTTGAAAGGTATTATAGCTTTGACATTTTCGTATAAGAGTTTTCGTCTTAGAATGCTCTTTAGAATCTGCCAGTGAAAGGCCATACGATCTTTCTGGGACCCTGTATACATATAATATAGATATATATAAAGAGAGAGAAAATAACGCTTTGAAAATATTATGTGTCATTAATACCTAGGAACGAATGAACCTCTGACAAATCGGAAGGCGAATTCATTTGAGGCCCCGTGGCAAAAGTTACACGGCTCGATCGGATAGGAGAGACCAGGGACAAAAGTATTCTGTTAATTTACTCTGTTATAAACGGTACTCTGTTAAACGAGAACCCATCGATGACGTACGACGTCGTTGCGCGCGTCGCGATACGTAACAGACCGCACCGATAAGGATGGTTCTCGAACGGTGGGGCGAGTGGCAAGCGCAGTAGAGAACGGGGCGATTTTCTTGCATTCGTTAGCGACGGGGATTATCGGACGCCGACGTCAGATCTCGCGAGTCTAAGTGACAAATCGATCGTATAAGAGTGCATTGCTGAGCCGTTCGCGACTCAGGTCCACAGCCTCAAGGCATTTGCGAATCCGTAATAAATGTTCCAAGGCATGGTTATACGTAATTGGGTGGATTTAACTCAAATTGTAGCTTTCATAATATCATAAAAATTTTAATTAAAAAATAATTTCATTATAACAGTATAAAAAAATTTGTTAAAAGACTTGGCATTGCTAGAATAATAAGGAAAATTTAACAAAGTAAGTACTATTGTAAATTTTAATTAAACAATGTCTTACAAATCTTATAATAATTAAACTTTACTTTTATTTAATGTAACATTTAGATTAAATTTTATTTTTTTATTCCCGTCTCTTATACAC
>NW_012026909.1:231090-234172 GCF_000956235.1 Wasmannia auropunctata | reverse complement strand
TGGAGTTCAGACGTGTGCTCTTCCGATCTTGTACGAGAGTTTATAATTTTCCGATTATAATGGCTTTTAAAGGAAAAAAAATCAATATTTGACAGTGAATTATTTATTGCATACATATAATAAATGTAATCATTATAAAACAAAATACCAGGCTATTGCTTATGATTACATGTAGCTAAAACTTCCAATTATAAAGGCAACGACAATAGAAGTTCAACTTATAGAGGTGAACTTCGACTTTTAGAGGTCTGGCTACTTTAAATTCGAATTGCTAAGATAAAATAATACATCTAAATATCTAACAAATAATTCGAGTTAAGGTAGGTTTTATTTCAATTTATAGAGGTTTTTCGTAATGGAGCGGAAGGGAAAGAACAAATTTTTCATCTTATAGAGGTTTTCGAGTTGTAGAGGTTCGAGTTATCGAGGTTCGGCTGTACTATTATTAATATATGAATAACATTATATTCTTCGTGTTTTTAGATTTCTCCAGATAATAATCTGCCAATCAATGTATGCAGACGATGTTCAAATTATTTAAATATAAAATAAAACTACAGATAAAGATACAAATAAAAATACAGAGAAGTGTCAAATTATTAAACGAGAAATTATAGAGAAGAACGCTCAGAATTATCAAGATTATCACATACAGAAGATGACAGATAAGAAAAATATTCAGAATGATTGGAAAATAAAGCTAGAAGATATTGACGAAATTAATTACGAAGAGGAAGCTGTTACTCTAACGGAATGTAACGAAATGGCAGCGTCAGTTGACTTAGCGACGGATACTAAGATAGATATTATTAAAATGAAATATGAAGATCTGATGCAAGCCTCGATAGAACAAATTGATAATAGCCTTGATTTTGTTACAAATAAAACTACAGATAAAGATACAAATAAAAATACAGAGAAGTGTCAAATTATTAAACGAGAAGTTATAGACGAGAAGAACGCTCAGAATTATCAAGATTATCATATACAGAAGATGACAGATAAGAAAAATATTCAGAATGATTGGAAAATAAAGCTAGAAGATATTGACGAAATTAATTACGAAGAGGAAGCTGTTACTCTAACGAAATGTAACAAAATGGGAGCATCAGTTGACATAGCGACGGATACTAAGATAGATATTATTGAAATGAAATATAAAGATCTGATACAAGCCTCGATAGAACAAATTGATAACAGCCTTGGCTTTGTTACAAATAAAACTACAGATAAAGATACAAATAAAAATACAGAGAAGTGTCAAATTATTAAACGAGAAGTTATAGACGAGAAGAACGCTCAGAATTATCAAGATTATCATATACAGAAGATGACAGATAAGAAAAATATTCAGAATGATTGGAAAATAAAGCTAGAAGATATTGACGAAATTAATTACGAAGAGGAAGCTGTTACTCTAACGAAATGTAACGAAATGGCAGCATCAGTTGACTTAGCGACGGATACTAAGATAGATATTATTGAAATGAAATATAAAGATCTGATACAAGCCTCGATAGAACAAATTGATAACAGCTCTGACTTTGTTACAAATAGTAATAAAGAGGATGATCAAAGTTTTTTAGAAACAGTTAACCAAAATGGTCAAATATTTTATTGTGATGATTGCAATATTTACTTTGGAGAGGAGCAATATTTCAAAGATCATACTCAAATACACGAGAAAAGAGCTGTAATTTGTAGGACATGCTCTGCAGAATGTTCATCTCCGTACGATCTATTTCTTCATAAACGTGAAGAACACAACAAATTTAAAAAAATGCAATTAAAGTACGTGTGTACGAAGTGTGACAGATTCTTTGCATGTCGCTTTACTTGGGAAAATCACAATAAGATATACTCCAATACAGCCGACAATTGTTGCAAATATTGCAATGCGGTATTCACGACACGTAGAAAACTGATACTCCATTTACAGGTACCTTTATTATTGTATATATATATATATATATATATATATATATATGTATATATATATATAAGGAATTGTGTATAAGAAATTATATAATGCTCTAACGTCCTTTCAGAAGCACAAACGGGAAAAACAAATTTACATCTGCAACATCTGCAACAAAAAGCTGATAACGAATGAATTGTGGGAAAATCACAAAAGAATTCATACGGGAGAAAGACCGTATAAATGTCCGATATGTAAAAAATCCTTTCGGTAAGTCGCATACCTTAATCACAAAAATTTGTTTACTTTACGCTTGTCTACTTTCATAATTTATATATATATTTTTTATTTTTGTTTTTTACTTTAATTTTATTGAATCTTTTTTAGAAGTAAAAACGTGGAACGGCGTCATGTTCAACTTCATAAAGAACTAAACTTGGTGTGTAATTACTGTGGAAAATGCTTCAGGTAAAATTAAATTTTTAGCAAACTCAGTCATAAATTAACATTATAATTAATATGATATCAAACTCTATAATATAACTGTTAAGCCGTAAGCACAATCGAAGAAATATCAAAAATAGGAATTAATATAAGAATTTCAAACTATCGTACGTACATGGACTGTGGAATACACGATTTCTGATAAGTAAAAATTTTATATTTATTCTTAACAATTTCTCTGTTGTGCTCACAGCTATACATACATATACAGGGTGGACCATTTTAATCCATCCAGTCAAATATCTCGAAAATCAAGCCCGGGAGAGAAAAATTTTTCAGACAAAAGTTGTAGGGTTTCGAGGGGGACATAAGATGATAACATTGGTTTGACCCCGAGTGGCGTCGTCAAGGTCAGGACAAGGTCACTTTGAATTTTTTAAATGGAACCCCCAATTTTTCATTACATGTTCTTATAGCACGCCTCGAGAACTTTCCAAAAACACATAAATAAAATATTTTTTTATGAAATAAATCTTGAGTTATAAAGCTTGAAAGTTGGAGTACTGTCGGCATTAGCATCATCCAAGGTGTCCAAACATTAGCTAAAGATGGCCAAGGTCGTTGGCCTTTATCAATGTCATGATCCTGAACACATTCAAAAGGTTTCAAGCTAGTGTTTGGACACCTTGGATGATGCTAATGCCGACAGTACTCAACTTT
>NW_012026909.1:226827-231040 GCF_000956235.1 Wasmannia auropunctata | reverse complement strand
AGATGTGTATAAGAGACAGTTTTTATACTGCTATAGTAATATTATTTTTTAATTAATTTTAAGATACATTATTATGAAAGCTACTACTTGAGTTAAATATACATAATTATGTATAACATAACTTGTATGGGACTTGGCACCAGTTATTGATTTTTACACAGTTGTTGATTAATTTTGGATACGCGCCCGAATGGGTGCGCGCTAATTGCGCGAAAATTGACCGAGTGCGCAAGTCGGAAATGTTTCTGTACATCAGTATGGTCAATCTTTTAGACAACTGTCTCGCGTGCTGGATGTAGTATCAAAATGTGCTAAACGTACAGAAGAATAATCTGAGACGACACTGCGACGAAAATCATCGCTTATACTACGACCAACTTTTGCATGTAAGTGTCTTTTACTCCGTTATATGCTTTTGCCAGATTTCGCTTCTGATCCTATAATAGTCCAAGAACTACACAGATTTCAAAATTATTCGGTACAAGGCCAGTTCCTACCTAAAATGTTTGATTAGTATCGCCATTAACGTAAACGCTCGTGAAAGCGCACTTCTGCCGCGCCGCACCTGCGAAGACGAAGAAGTGAACGGATCGGACAAACATTTAAATTTTCATAGCTTATTAGAAGTATTAGTACAAGGCTGAAACTTTGTAGAATGTTAGTGTCTAATATCCCAAACAACGTATCAACAACATAATGGCAGGAACCTAAGTGGAGGACAAAGCACCGGCAGAAAGGGTTATTAAAGTTGCGCAAAGCTGAAAATTTAAAGTACTTGGTACAAGCCTGAAATTTTATTAAATATTGTTCAAAACTCTTTGTAAAATTGTTGTAAATTGTTGTCAATTAAAAAATAAAAACTCAAGTAATCCTTAATTAAAAATAAATATCTATAAATTTCTATAATATTAAAAATAAATATATAATATAAAAATTAATTATCTATCTAAATCGACATCGAATCAACGTCTATAGACGCCGAATCGACGTCTATGGACCAATCTGTTTTGCCTGGAATAAAGGTCAACCGCGGTCAATGCACCAAGCACACAAACCAAGGTTTTTTGCAGGGCATTTTAATGCTCGGTTAATTGGCTCCGTCGTGTACGTTCTACATACACAGGGGCCGTGCGCCGCGGGGCATGTGCGCGAGTTACACCGCAAAATATCGGATGTCCGTAAGGTACGCTTTTTGCACACGATGAGAAAACTCCCGAGATCTCGCGCGGATCGTTTCATCTCCGAGTCACCGTCGTTACATTATCGGCTGTCGCGACTTTAGCAAATTCCCAAAAATTATTAAGATAACTTGTGGTGGTTGTGAGATCCCTCAAGGAAGTATACAAAGTTTTGCAAATATGTAATATAAATATATAAGAAATATATTAATAAATAATATGTATTAATGGACAATAAATAATATTATAAAAGAATTAATAAATTATTAAATTACATTAATATATAAAATATAAATAATATATATAATATAATAGTTTAATATATTAACAGAATTAATAATTGAGATAGACTGCTAAATTTGTTTTACCTATTGTAACCGAAAAGTTTTCTTTCATTTGCAGAGGAAAATCGTATTGCATAAATATGTATTCTATATATATAAATATTTATTCTTATATCATGAAAAAGTTACGTTTTTACAACATTGTTTCTAGTTTCTTATGTCACGATACAAAAAATTATGTTAAATAAAAAATATGAATAGAAATCTCCCTATAACGATCTTTGATATCCCGAGTTTACGATACATACCAAAGGCAACGTTTCAAGATTTTACTTTTAATATTATAATATTAAATCAGCAACTGATCAGCCTCTCAGGTTTTCTCGACGCTTAGGACGTTCTTATATCGAGAAAGTCTACCCACGCCCATCGGTCCACACCTATACGACCGTGTAGGTGCTGGTCGACTAGTAGTAAGTAGCGCGAATTATCGGACAAGTAGAAAAGCCCGCTATGTGGTTGGCTTGCAGTCCTGACAATCAATGATCACACACGTGCACGTGCACGCGCAACCCCCTCCGATTGTTTATGTAAAAAGAAAGCACACGGTCGGATTGTGTGTCGATGCGAGGAATGTAACGTGCCCCTGCGCTACTAATTGGTAATTTTCTGAAATTGCGCGGAGATGCGCGCAAAAGGTTGTGCTTTACGGACACGCGGAATTAATAGTTTCGCTACTGTCGCTAACGATTTCGCTTCGTAGGGATAGAAGCAACTGATATACTTCGTACTAAATCAATGAAATGTTCTGCCATTAAGCTGCATAGCTGTCACTCTTGCACAGCGGCTACCCTCACCACGCATTTTCTTAGGGAAGGCTCACTCCAGTATATGTATGTGTATATCTCACTGTATAAAACGATTACAAAGATAAAAGACTGTATCGATAAAAGTACAAACACGAGAAAATTGAAGTATATAGTTTGCGTGGAGAAGAGAGCCTAAACTATATTTTATTATTTAAAAATGAAGATAATAATATTATTTAAAAAATTATATAAATATTTACCAATCAATGTAAGTTTGAGAATTGTACGATATTTTTTGGCATGTTTAAACTTTTGAACTTATACACAGTTGAACCTCGATAACTCGAATCTCAGGGGAACAGAAAAACGCTTCAAATTATATAGAGTTTTCGACTTATCGGAATTCGAGTAAAAGAGGGTTAATATATGAAAATTCTTACGGAGGCTTTGTACGAGAGTTTATAATTTTCCGATTATAATGGCTTTTAAAGGAAAAAAAATCAATATTTGACAGTGAATTATTTATTGCATACATATAATAAATGTAATCACTATAAAACAAAATAGTAAATACCAGGCTATTGCTTATGATTACACGTAGCTAAAACTTCAAATTATAAAGGCAACGACAATAGAAGTTCGACTTATAGAGGTCTGGCTACTTTAAATTCGAATTGCAAAGATAAAATAATACATCTAAATACCTAACAAATAATTTGAGTTAAGGTAGGTTTTATTTTGATTTATAAAGATTTTTCGCAATGGAGCGGAAGGGAAAGAATAAATTTTTCATTTAGAGGTTTTCGAGTTGTAGAGGTTCGAGTTATCGAGGTTCGGCTGTACAGCTATTATTAATATATGAATAACATTATATTCTTCGTGTTTTTAGATTCTCCAGATAATAAACTGCCAATCAACGTATGCAGACGATGTTCAAATTATTTAAATATTAGTTACAATCTGATTCTTACTGCAATAAAAATAGACAAACGTCTGCAAATGCAATTAAATCAAAAGCAAAACGATGCTACCTCTACAGATAAAGGTACGAATAAAATTAAAGAGATCAACTGTCAAAGTATCAAACGAGAGATTACAGATAAAGAGAACACTCAGAAATATCAAAATGATTGGAAAACAGAGCAAGAGGATATTGACGAAATTAATTACAAAGAGGAAGCTGTTACTCTAACGGAACAAAACGGAATGTCAGCGTCAATTGACTTAGCGACAGAGATAGATATTGGTGAAATGAAATATGAAGATCTAATACTAGACTCGACAGAACAAGTTGATAACAGCTATGACTATATTACAAATAAAATTACAGAGAAGTGTCAAATTATTAAACAAGAGATTATAGACGAGAACGCTCTGAATTATCAAAATGATACACAAGAGATGACAAATGCGAAGAATATTCAGAATGGTTGGAAAACAGAGCAAGAGGATATTGACGAAATTAATTACAAAAAGGAAGCTGTTACTTTAACGGAACATAACAAAACGGCACCGTCAGTTGACTTAGCGACGGATGATTCTGAGATAAATATTACTAAAATGAAATATGAATATCTGCGAACCACAGAAGAGTTAATAAAATCTCTGCTTTTGTTACAAATAAAACTACGGAAGGACGCTCGGAATTATCAAAACGTTACACAGAACGTGGCAGATAAAAAAAATATTCAGAATAATTGGAAAACAGATCGAAAAGATATTAACAAAATTAATTACGAAAAGGAAGCTATTACTTCAACAGAACATCTCGAAACGGTAGCGTCAGTTGATTTAGCGACTGAGATAGATATTATTGAAATGAAATATGAAGATCTGATGCAAGCCTCGATAGAACATATTGATAACAGCCTTGACTTTGTTACAAATAAAACTACAGATAAAGATACAAATAAAAATACAGAGAAGTGTCAAATTATTAAAC
>NW_012026909.1:225765-226777 GCF_000956235.1 Wasmannia auropunctata | reverse complement strand
GCCTTGCACGAAGTTAGTGCTGAAATTACGTATATTTAACAACAATAATTATCACCCAACGTTTCGGCTCCGCATTGAGCCATCTTCAGTGGGTAAAATTACAAAATTCTTTTCTTTTATACTTTACATTAGCGCTTTGTTCTTTTCGCTCGCACTAAGGTCGCTTATCGCTAGTTGTGAGATCGTTCGTTGGAAAATTGCAGTGTCAAGTGATCCCATCCCCAGGTGACAATTTAACGGATCGCATCGGAGGAAAAACTTATTACATCTTGAGTCAATGTATAAAAACCGAGATGTCAGGCGGAACGTTAGTCAGATGAGGGACAAGCACAAAATGCCCTGGGGATGGGATCACTTGACACTGCAATTTTCCAACGAACGATTTCACAACTAGCGTTAAGCGACCTTAGTGCGAGCGAAAAGAACAAATACGCTAATGTAAATGTGTCATTAGTATAATCTGTTACTAGTTTAATCAGCGAAATTTTTACTGATCTAATTTATGAAAGTAGTAAAAAGATTTTTTTAAATTAAAAATACTGAGTTTAAGAAAGAAAAATACTGAGATAGAAATTAGAATTAACGTTGCAATAAAAATCAAAATTGAAATTAGAGATTGTACTTCAAATAGACATTTATAAAAGTGTTAAAAAATATTGAAATACTATTAAACAATTAAACAATTAAAAAACTATTGAAAAATTTAAAAAATTATGATAAAAGATTTATAGAATGTTTAGGTAGATAAGAATCGACGTTATTAGTTATGCGTGACATTATTAGGGGAGACCGGGGCTCGTTGGCACAGTTTTCACAATTTAGACATTCCTGTTTCTAAACAACTATTTATTATGATTAAACTATATTAATATGATAGAATGAACCTTTCTCTACATTTTCATGCCAGGAACGATTCTGTATACTGTATAGTTTTTTTATAGTAAATGAAATACGAACATGCTGCAATGTAGCCAATTTACCCCGATAGCCGGGTAAGTTGACACATATCATA
>NW_012026909.1:223765-225715 GCF_000956235.1 Wasmannia auropunctata | reverse complement strand
TATAATATGTTATATTTATGTTGAATGGGAAATTTTAATATTAATGTAATGTCGCTATACATTAATTGGTGTTTATCGGTATCAAAACTACGTTACGTGGATAAGATAGTACATTATACTTGTATGTTAATAGTTACAAAACTGATTTACGTCAGCACATTTCGACGCACTTACCAAAGTATCAATGCGATGTATGCGAGAAGAAGTTTGTACGGAAAGCGAACCTGACTATCCATAAACGTCTTCATAGTGGAGTACGGCCTTATAAATGCGATGTATGCGAGAAGAAGTTTGCAAGGAAAAAATATCTGACTGACCATGAACGTGTTCATAATGGAGAACGGCCTTATAAATGCGATATATGCGAGAAGAAGTTTGCAAGAAAAGCTTATTTGACTGTCCATAAACGTGTTCATAGTAAAGTACAGCCTTATAAATGCGACGTGTGCTCATCCAGTTTCAAGCATTTGTACAGTATGAAATGGCACCGGATGCATTGCGATGGCATTTTAAGAAAAACGAAAATGTAAAAAGTACATGATTTTAAAAGCAGATTGAAGAAACTACTAATTGACTAAAGTTTTTTATTATTTATAAAATATAAATAATAGGTTGGTATTACCAATAAATAGGTAATTGAATAACACATGAAAAAAGTAGAAAATCGATTATGTTTGACGGTGCAATTCCAATTCAATGAAATTTGTAATTTAAACAAGGATTAGTGATCGAAAATAAGTTATTTGAAAAGTAATAAATTTGTCAAGTGTTTAAAAAATTATAAATATAAATCAAGTATGTATGTATATAAAAATGATAATGTCAAGCCATGCCGGGTCTCTTAACGCGAGCCGTCGCGTTGTGACACCCGAGATTTTGAGATCTCAATAACGGTCGAACCGATTAAGTTCTAACTAGACTTAATCGATATATTATATACCTATGATTACGAGTTTACATTTTAACAGTTTAATCAGTTTTCACGCGCCGGTGTACACTATTGTCGGAGATTCGTAGGGTATGAGGTAATAGAAAAATAAAAGAGAGAGAAAAATGTACGAAATTGTTCAATCCTATTGTCACGCACAGAACAATGGTAAGAACGCTGAGATTGCGCTTTTCGACTTTGATACAAGTTGTTCATTTCTACATGAAGACAACCGTGTCTGGTGAACTTGTAGATTGTGCAAGATGTGTAGAAATATAGCTGAGACGATATTACAATGAATATTATCAGAATATTATTATGTACTGAGCAATTTCTCCAAGTATGTATCTGTTACTCTTATTTTGTCATACACTTTTAGATTTCGCTTTTGATCTTGCTTCTTGCGATCATAAAGATTCTACATACAATAATAGTAATTTATGTAAAATATCGTTAAATATTTTAAGATTTTTTTTATTAAAGAGAATATATACACTGCTCAAAAAAATTATGGCATAGAAAAATTTTGAGCAAAAATTGGTCAACTTTGGTTAACGGTAACTCTACGAAAAATCATCATAACATGATGAATTTTTTTTCAAATGAAAGTTTGAAATCTCTACTTTAAAATACCGTGAGTCGATTTTAAATTTAACGCACTCCTGTGGCTGTAAACTCTTAAATCTGAGAGCATGTTTGCCACACTGAAAATTGCAAAATTTGAACAAGTGCACGGACTTGCTAAAATTTTTCCCGGGGATGCGGTTTCCAGCGTAAAGTTTGAATCTTTCTCTTTAATTTGAAAAATAAAACAAGTCGCTACGATTTTTTTTCACAAAGTTACAGCATTTTGAAGTAACCCTCGTATTTTTCTCATGTATGTTTGGCATTCTCATGTATGTTTGGCATTCTCATGTATGTTTGGCAAACGCACGCACGCACGCACGCACGCACGCACGCACGCACGCACGCACACACGCACACACACACACACACACACACACACACACACACACGATACA
>NW_012026909.1:221791-223715 GCF_000956235.1 Wasmannia auropunctata | reverse complement strand
AAAATTAATAGCTCAAAATTAAAAGCTATTCATGAGCTTTCAAACCCTGCAAGTTAAAAATTTTGAGCTCGTCTGCGTTAGCAAGAATTTTAATATAAAGGTGGGGGGGCTGAATGGACGTCCCCCACCTTTATATTAAAATTCTTGCTAATGCAGACGAGCTCAAAATTTTTAACTTGCAGGGTTTGAAAGCTCATAAATAGCTTTTAATTTTTTTATTCCTGCGTGGTAGGGGGGGGGGGCAGCTAAACAGGGGTACTGCAAACTGGATTTTGAGTACGTTACTAGCAACTACATGTTTCGCAAGTGCCAAATGAATATCATCGTGTCGAAGATTTTCAAGATGAACTTTACCAGGGTAAAGTGCCAGAGGGCGGAGATGATATCACAGAACTACTTGGTGGAGATTATAATTAATTGTTAGTGTGCTGGCTCCCAGCGGGTAGGACGCCATAGCAGAGAACATAAGGATATTCGCGGAACAGCTGTGACCTTTCCAAATGGAAAAAATACGAGTAGATTACATGAGACTGGTCCATTAATCATGAGATTTTTCTATTGCAAAGAATCACTTATCATAAATATTTTGCATAAATTTAATGCGTCAAAAAATATTCGCCATGTATTTGATTTAAAAGAGTAAGGCAAAAAAATTTTTACGATGTTGTTTTGATCGTCATATTTTAATATTCATCGTAATTTGACATAAGATTTGACTTTGCCTTTTAAATCTTCACTAGACTAGAGATTGGAATCTATTAAAGATTTTCCAGAGTTCATTCATTCATTCATTCATTCATTAAGAAATAATACGTGAAAAGTATTTTTTATAAAATGCATAAATGTTAAGTTACACATTCTAAATAGAAATGCTGATGACGAGATTATTTGTGTATAAATATCTTAAAAATTAATAATGTAATTTTTATTTTAAACCATGTTCCATCATTCTGACTAATTTAAAAAATATATGTAATTTTACAGTAATAAATTTAGAAATGTTTTCGTGAAAATGAAGAAGTGGTCACTCAAAAACATTATTAAAAAAAATTCATAAAAGTTAAAATAATTTTTTTATCAGTGTTTGTCATTGTAAAAATTATAAAAAAATTTTATAAACTTACCTAAACGATGTTTACAGCATATATTTTTTTTATTATAATTGGTCCAGGCGTTTTCGAGAAAAACAATTTTTTAAATTTTACTTGCCCCTTCCATAACTCCTCAAAAAATGCAATTTCAAGATAATATTTGGGGAAGTTTTACATCTCAGAGATGCCAACTAATGACACTAATTTGAGCTCGATTGGTGCGGGGACAGATTTTACCTACTTATTCCGCTATGCCCTTTGCGAAGATGATAGGAAATCTGTAGAAATTACGAAATGACGCGTCGATTGATAACCGAATCGCTCTTTTTAGCGATACTTTCTCTCTTACGCTTTTGACATTTGGAAGCAGAGCGATTACGTACGTAGCAATCAAAAATAATTCTGAAGAATAGAATTGCAATTATAAACAAGCGTAGAAAACACAGTTAGATAGAACGGTGAATTTGCGAAAAACAAGAGGCTGTCGAATTTTCTATAATGAGTGTCGTTTGATGTTGCGCGATGGTACTTTGTTATAATACATTGATGAAACGTGTGTCTCTAGGTGATATTTTATAGCAACCGCAAAATGTATCAAGTATATACATTTAAGGATGTTTAGTACCTACAATAGTAGCAAAAAGTTAAAGGACTGATTTCGACGAATATGCTCTTCTTATATATAGTTTGAGTAATAAGGATTGTGCAGATTGTTATCATTTATTCAGAACTAGAACGCAGAAATGTTTTTGTTGCTTTTTTCCTAAGAATTTTCGAATTCTATGACCAAATCTAACCAAAAAATTCAAATTAAAATACATCGGAAGAGCACA
>NW_012026909.1:217435-221741 GCF_000956235.1 Wasmannia auropunctata | reverse complement strand
TTAAATATTGTTATATAATAATCTTAAAATAATTGTTATTGGAAATACGTGGTCACATATTTTTGTTGTATTTTTCTTTCTGTTTTGATTTTTTTCTATACCAGATCTATGAATTCACGCAGATTAAATTTAACAGAAATAACTTCTAAAACTTCATAAATTCTAAAAATAATGATAAATTATCTAATTTTTATACATTTTTATAATAAGAGTACAAAAAAAAGAAAGAAAGATGTAGAAACATAACTGTATAACTTGAAATAGATATGACTTATAATATAGAGTATAAAGTATAGAGTATAGACATAACTTGAATCATTGCTCCAACCGCGTATAATAATTACTTTACAATAAATTATGTTATAGTTTGAAGATTGATGTATGTGCACGAGATTTCATTGCTCTATCGAAACTCTAACGTCATTTAACATCTAACGTTGTTTAATCGACCTTTCGCTCGGTCAAATATTACCTTGCACATAATTGCGAATACATTACAAACAAATAAAGTCTCCTACTACCTAGTCATCAACATAATTCATAAGATCGAATATCAAAAATATTCATATATAACTTAAAGTTAAAAATTTTATTGAGGATTGAAATGCTACTAAACTCATTTTAAAATAATTGAATTTAAAGTAAACATAATATCAGTTACTTACGAATAAAAGGCCGAATGTGGGTTCGCCAGTAACTACAGTTGCCATCAACATCGCAATCGCCCCAAAGATGATTATCAACTTTATGGTTTTGATACTTTCTAGTTTAAATTAAGTTATTATAAATTCACATCAAAGGTGATGTCCTGTGTTCAATATAAAAAACACATGACTTTATATACATGCATAGGGACATATGTATATATGTACATACACATATAATGTATGTATGTACGTATATCAAAAATCGTGTAACCTAACGCGATAAAATAAAGTATCGCTTTTAGGACACATATATTCGAATGTATCAAACATCGCATTGAGTTTAGTAATGCACGTAAAATATGTTTTGTATATTAAATGAAAGCTTTGAGAAATGTGTGAGAATGTGTTCGTTTACACATATCTAAATATTTATTTTTTTTTATCAAAGTCGTGTACTATAAAAAAAGAAATAATAGCACAGTTTCAACAGTTGAAAACTTTCTTAAACCCACAATTGAGATATTTGCAAAAAAACTATATTATAGTTTTTTTGCGCATTAAATATTTATTGAATAATCATTATTAATTTAAACTTTTAAAAGTTTCTTTAAGAATCACTTTTAAGATTATATAATTCGCTAATGCTTTCACAGAAAAAAAATTGTAACAGACTTACAATAATTTATAAATAGATTAAAAATAGCAATACCAGAATACTATATAAAACTTATTATTCGAGTGTATCTAACATAACGTTGAATTTAGTAATACACATAAAATGTATATTAAATAAAAGCTTTAATGAATGTGTGTGAGGATGTGTTTGCTTACACATATATCTAAATATTTGTTCAAGATTGATTTTAATACATTCACGCAGTTGTTCCTCTTGGCACATTGAAAGTTGTTCTTCTTTTTTATAAAAAATAGAAATAATTTTCAAAAATGAAAATAAGAGCAGTTTTCAATGGCCTTGACATTGACTTATTTTCAAGGTCATGTTTCTAAACAATATTCAAAAGATTCTAGACATTATTCGGACATCTTATGGATAATGCTAATGCCGGCGATACTGTACTATTCAAGCCTTATAACTCGAAAAGTGCTTAATGGAAAAATATTTTATTATAGTGTTTTGAAGAGCTCTCAAAATAAGTTATATAAGAATATGCAATAAAAAAGGGGGAGTTTCATTTAAGAAATTTAAAGTAATCTTTTTCCTGACATTGACAATACCACCCAAGATCAAACCAATGGTACCATTTTAAGTGGCGCACTAAAATATCTCAAGAATAAGACATGGAATTGAAAAATAGTTAAAATAAAAGTTGTATAACTTTAAGGGGGACTTGAAATGGTACCTTTGGTTTGACCTTGGGTGGTATTGTCAAAGTCAGGAAAAGATTACTTTAAATTTCTTAAATGAAACTCCCTCTTTTTCATTGCATATTCTCACATAACTTATTTTAAGAGCTTTTCAAAACACTATAATAAAATATTTTTCCAATAACATATTTACATTACCATTAACATTTACATATATCTATATATATTTACTATTATCAAATGTCGATTATCAAATAAGGAAGTGACAATAACAGCTATGATAAATTGATCATTTTTATGGACATACAATTGAGAGATACGCAAAAAGACAAACTTTTTTGCCTAAATAAGTTATTCACCTTATATATGAAATTTTTATCAAGCAATCGTTATTAACTCAATAATTATATGTAGTGCATTGGAATAGAAATCTCTCTGTGTTTCTAGGAACCAACAACTTGCACTAAAAGATTTTCTATTAAAATCTAGAACAGGATGAGATTTTATGAGATTTGTAATAATACAAAGACATTTAAAACGTAAATTGTAATTGCAGGCTTATATGTACAATTAAAGTATTTAATGTAAAATTTAATTACCAGAGAAAATATTTGAAAAGTTAACAGATGCTGTAATGAAATAATATAAATTCTTTCATTATACGTTCTTATCTTATTTTTTATTGAATTGTAACATAATTTTTTTTACACATAAACTTCTTACTTTTTATTTTTTTTTATTTGTATCAAGAGATCTATAAGAATCTTAACAAAAATATATTATAAAAATTATTAATAACACTTTAGAATGAACCAATAATTCTATTTATTGTGCGTGGTTCTCCAAGAAAAAAATTATACTTTTCTTCTCTCTTAATATTTTTTTGGTAAAAAATGTCTGCTCTCTAGTACTTTTACTCGGAGAAAATTTTTGTAAATTACGTATTAATAATATTTCAATGTCTTATACATACTACATCTCTTAGTGCATTATATTAAGTAAAAAGTAGTGCTATAGGTAAACTATATTGCATCGGTAAGATCTCCTTTCGAAAAAATGCGGTTTAAATACGCAGAGCAGTTCTATATTCAAGAACTTCCGATTGACAAAAGTGAAAGCAGAAATGATGGAAACGTAGGCTTTACGGAATTTGTGAATAGACAGCAGAATATAATTCAAAAGAAAAGAGAGATCTGTTCTTCTCTTCATTAATTGACAAAAATTCTCCTGATTTTTAATTTCTAATTTATTATATACGTGAATGTACATAATAGATTTATATTTATATAAAAATTTTATTAGAACACATTAAATATTTTATTTAATAAAACTAAATCTCTAATTGTCACATTGAATAAAAATTTTTCCACATAAAATGTTCACCTTTAAAATATGAAAAAATATGAGGATTTAATTAGAGAGTTAAAAAATTTTTAAAAATTAAGTTTTTTATATCAACTTATCTAGAATCTTAATAATAAAATAAAATAAAAAGAAATTTATCATATTTTAAAATATCTGTAAAAATATATTATATTTAAATATATTGTAAAATCAGTAAAATAAAGTCAATTAAGACGCAATTGGATTAATTTTAAAATTCGTGGTTTTATTATAAATATAAATTAAAGAATAGGTAAGATAACAAACTAAATACAACGTTATATATGTAAATGCAAATTAAATTTTATTATTTGTGATTAATTTTTTTATTGATACATTCACGATTCACACAATTTTATAATTTTGCATTCATTCGCGATCCAATGCCCAGATTTATTTTTCTCTTTTTGTGTAATCCCATACAATAAAGGGCTGAAAAAAATATATTTATATATAAATTTATAATAATAAAAATATACCATATTTGATTAAAATATTGTCATGTAATAATCTTAAAATAATTGTTATTGAAACTACGTGGGCGCATATCGTTGTTATATCCTTTTATCTGCTTCGATTTTCTTATTTATATAAGATCTATAAATTCACACAGGTTAAATTTAATAGAAATAACTTCTAAAACTTCATAAATTCTAAAAATAATGATAAACTATCTAATTTTTATACATTTTTATAATAAGAGTACAAAAAAACGGAAAGATGTAGAAACATAACTGTATATGAATAACTTGAAATAGATACTTGAATCATTGCTCCAACCGCGTATAATAATTACTTTACAATAAATTAAATTATAGTTTAAAGATTGATGTATGTGCACGAGATTTCACTGCTCTTTCGAAACCTTAACGCCATTTAACATCTAATGTTATTTAAACGACCTTTCGCTCGGTCAAGTACTATCTCGCACGTAATTTCGGAAACAATAC
>NW_012026909.1:216924-217385 GCF_000956235.1 Wasmannia auropunctata | reverse complement strand
TTTTTCATTACATGTTCTTATAGCACGCCTCGAGAACTTTCCAAAACACATAAATAAAATATTTTTTTATGAAATAAATCTTAAGTTATAAAGCTTGAAAGTTGGAGTACTGTCGGCATTAGCATCATCCAAACACTAGCTAAAATCTTTTGAATGTTGTTCAGAATCATGACATTGATAAAGGCCAACGATCTTGGCCATCTTTAGCTAGTGTTTGGACACCTTGGATGATGCTAATGCCGACAGTACTCCAACTTTCAAGCTTCATAACTCAAGATTTATTTCCATAAAAAAATATTTCATTTATCGTGTTTTGGAAAGTTTTCAAGGCGTGCTATAAGAACATGTAATGAAAAATTGGGGGTTCCATTTAAAAAATTCAAAGTGACCTTGTCCTGACCTTGACGACGCCACTCGGGGTCAAACCAATGTTATCATCAGATCGGAAGAGCACACGTCTG
>NW_012026909.1:215840-216874 GCF_000956235.1 Wasmannia auropunctata | reverse complement strand
TTTTGAAAAAAAGTTCATCATTTTACGATGATTTTTCGCGGAGTTACCATTAATCAAAATTGACCAATTTTTGCTCAAAATTTTTCTATGCCATAATTTTTTTGAGCAGTGTATATGTATATATATATATATAATGTTTATATTTATATTGATAATATAATATAAAATATAATATGTTATATTTATCTTGAATGGGAAATTTTAATATTAATGTTATGTCGCTATATATTAATTGGTTTTTATCAGTATCGAAACTGTTACGTGGATAAAATAGTACATTATACTTGTATGTTAATAGTTATAAAACTGATTTACGTCAGCACATTTCGACGCACTTACCAGAGGCTTGCAAGTATCAATGCGATGTCTGCGAGAAGTTTGTATGGAAAGCCAACCTGACTATCCATAAATGTCTTCATAGTGGAGTACGGCCTTATAAATGCGATGTATGCGAGAAGAAGTTTACAAGAAAAGATTATCTGATTCTCCATGAACGTGTTCATAATGGAGAACGGCTTTATAAATGCGATATATGCGAGAAAAAGTTTGCAAGGAAAGATTATCTGACTGTCCATAAACGTGTTCATAGTAAAATACGGCCTTATAAATGCGACGTTTGCTCATCCAGTTTCAAATACTTGAACAGAATGAAACAACATCGAATGCGATGGCATTTTAAGAAAAACAAAAATGTAAAAAGTACATGATTTTAAAAGCAGATTGAAGAAACTACTAATTGACTAAAGTTTTTTGCTAATATAAAGAATAGGTAAATGAATAACACATGAAAAAAGCAGAAAATCGATTATATTTGACGGTGCAATTACAATTCAGCGAAATTTGTAATTGAAACAAGGATTAACGATCGAAAATTAATTATTTGAAAAGTAATAAATTTCATTTTATTTCAAGTAAAAAATCAATTTCTTATAATATAAATATGTAAAAAATACATACAAGTAAGAAAAATTCCATAATTATGCTATTCGTAAATAAATTACCTTTCTTGTAATATATAATTATCTTATAAATAA
>NW_012026909.1:213328-215758 GCF_000956235.1 Wasmannia auropunctata | reverse complement strand
TTATATTCTATAACTATTAGGCCGTGAGCACAATTAAAGAAATATCAGGAATAGGAATTAATATAAAAATTTCAAACTATTGGAACCGTACATTTATTCCTAACAATTTCTCTGTTGTACTTACGGCCATACATACACATATATATATATGTATAATGTGATAAATGATATTTATATTGTAATATAATATAAAATATAATATTTATATTTATGTTGAATGGGAAATTTTAATATTATTAATGTAATGTCGCTATACATTAATTGGTGTTTATCTGTATTGAAACTACGTTACGTGGATAATTAGATAGTACATTATACTTGTATATTAATAGTGACAAAACTGATTTATGTAAGCACATTTTGTCGCATTTGCCGGTAGAGGCTCGCAAGTATCAATGCGATGTATGCGAGAAGAAGTTTGCAAGAAAAGCTTATTTGACTGTCCATAAACGTGTTCATAGTGGAATACGGCCTTATAAATGCAATGTATACGAGAAGAAGTTTGCATGGAAATCGAGTCTGACTGTCCATGAACGTCTTCATAGTGGAGTACGGCCTCATAAATAAGACGTTTGCTCATCCAGGTTTAAGCACTTGAACAGTATGAAACAACATTGGATGCGATGCCATTTTAAGAAAAACGAAAATGTAAAAAGTACATAATTTTAAAAGCAGATTGAAGAAACTACTAATTGACTAAAGTTTTTTTGCAAATATAAATAATAGGTAAATTAACAACATATGAAAAAAGCAGAAAATCGATTATGTTTGACGGTGCAGTTCCAATTCAATGAAATATATAATTTAAACAAGGATTAATGATCAAAAATTAATCATTCGAAAAGTTATAAATTTCATCTTATTTTAAGTAAAAAATCAATTTCTTATAATATAAATATGTAAACAATACATACAAGTGAAAAAAATTCTATAAGTATGCTATTCGTAAATAAATTACCTTTCTTGTAATATGTAATTATCTTATAAATAAATAAATAACATTTCTTATAATATATTTTGTCTTAAAGATAGTATTTTCCTACTCTACGTTTTAATTTGTACTCTTTAATTTGTTCGATCGTTATTGGTTGTTCATGTATGCGTATGTTTCAATTATAAAACGCATTTCTACGTATGTAGATTAATGTTAAACTTGGCCCAATTTATTCTTTAATTTTATTCTAACTCTTTTGTCTAAAAAAATTCAAAAATAAATTTAACTAAGATTAAAATTAATTTATTAGTAGAAATAAATATATGAAGTTGAGAAAACGGAATAATAACTAGATTTACACTTGATAATCAATATGTTTATGCGGTTATAAAGAATAAGTCCAATTAACCGTTCAGATAACATTTTAGACTCATCTCAATGCCTAGAAATTTTTTACTACAACTAATACGAACCTTTTGTATTAAATTTACCAATCAGCTATATATGCTTTCGATTCTCGCTCAATTGGAATAATAAAAGTTATAGTTTTTTTTTGTGATATATGTTATACTTGTACTATATTTATACTATATATATCTATGATTACGAGTTTACATTTTAACAGTTTTATCAATTTTCACGTGTCGCTGTACACTATTATCGGAAATTCGTTAGGGTATGAGATGATAGAAAAATAAAAGAGAGAGAAGAATGTACGAAATTGTCAATCCTATCATCACGCACACACAATGGTAAGAACGCTGAGATTGCGCATAAATTAACGACCTTGCGCTTTTTGTCTTCGATATAAGTTGTTCATTTCCACGTGAAGACAACTCGACCGTGCCTGGAGCATCTGTAGAATATGCAAGACGTGTAGCTAAAAAATATGCCAATATTCTAGGTAGTAAAAATATGTTAATGCTTTAAAGTTTGACGATTGATAATCCCGACATTCACGTGTCAAAGAAATTTGGCAACATTAATTTCTAAAGTTCAAATTTATTTTAACAATGTAATTTATTTTTATTAACAATTCTTGTAATTTGACCACGACATTGTGTTATGTACAAACATCTGGTACACATAAATCATTCTACCGTACACGAAACCGGATGACGTGTCTCTGTTACCGTCGCCAATAGGCGACACAAATATGCGTATTAGTGCACGCGTATTAGTAGACGCATATTTGTGTCGCAGATGCGCATTTAGAGTCTCACTGTCGCCAGTAGGCAAATATGGTTTCAAAGGAAAAGATATCGATCTGTTTGTTTAGGTCATCCGGTCGTCTACGACGAAACTCATCCCCCCCCCCCTCCCGGGACTCACCAATAGGAAGTTGGATCCACAGATTCGACTTCCTATAAAAAGGGGTCTCGGGATCGATGCAAACACAGTCGATCAACAGATACGATACGAGTTAGTCTGTACGACACGACTCGAACCACGAAATACGTATCATATAACATATATCAGGACTCAGGGTAAATTCG
>NW_012026909.1:212455-213278 GCF_000956235.1 Wasmannia auropunctata | reverse complement strand
AAAATTTGTTACGAATTTTGTAAGATTCCTCGACGTGAATTAAAAATCGCACATAAATGCGGTTTACAGCATTCGAAAGCGTGAATCTTTACCTTTAATTTGCGCACTCATTGAGCATTTTGCGATTTTTTTGACCGAGTTATTCAATGTTGAAGCATAAGGATCATTTTTACTTCAATGTTGAATAACTCGGTGAAAAAAAAATCGCACAATGCTGATCGGGTGCTCAAATTAAAGCTAAAGATTCACGCTTTCGAACGCTGTAAACCTCATTTGCGTGCGATTTTTATTTTACTTTTTGGAATTTCGCAAACTTGATAAAAAAATTTTAGATTTGATGCATCTCCATTTGCATCCGTGCAGCTTTGTAAAGAATCAGTAAATAATTTAATGAATTATGGACGTTGAAAGTAGAGACTTTAAAATGCATTTTTGATCATTCCGATACGATCATTTTTGACGAAGTTACACTCTCTTGAAATTTGCCTATTTTTAGTGATCAGAATGGGTGATGCTTTAATTTTGCTGTCGAGTGTATATATACATATATGTGAAGTGGCGAGTGGATAAGTGTGTATGCATGTGCGCGCGCGCGCGCGCCTGTGTGTGTGTGTGTGTGTGTGTGTGACGTGTGTAGATGTATGATTGAATGTGGATGGATGAGTGAGTGATTTGGTGTGTGCGTGCGTGCGTGCGTGCGTGCGTGCGTGCGTGCGTGCGTGCGTGCGTGTGTGTGTGTGTGTGTGTGTGTGTGTGTGTGGTGTGAATGTATGTGCATGGGTAGACGTGTCAAATTAATAATTGTATAATTTTGAATTTCGAA
>NW_012026909.1:207406-212405 GCF_000956235.1 Wasmannia auropunctata | reverse complement strand
TTACAGTCCATGTATAAATCATCAATAAACAATTTCAAGCGAAACTACGCGTGTGATCTTAACACATCCCACCGATACACATAACACATTGATTTCAATGGTTTCGTTTTTTGATACTTTGCGACTCTTTGCGGGCTTTATTCACTGTATTCACCACATGGCTTTGTAACCAAGGTGAATGAAACACTCAATTTTATGCAGATTTTGATTGATTTCCGCTTTAAGGTCGTGAAATATTTTAATTTTTTTAAGATACTGACGATAGCTCGAAGATAAATTGAAACGGTTGTAAATTTTGTAATTTAATTGTCACTATTATTATAAAAAGATAAAGACTTTGCGCCTCACTAACTATACGCTTGGCTTTTATTTGCACGTTACATTTTAAATATCGTGTATCCTTTCTAGATTTTATTTTAAAATAAGTTAATTTTCTCGAAAGTTTGTTAGCGACCTTATCGAAGATTTCGAAGAAATACAAAGAAACGATCAGGCACGCTGCGCTGCGCAACGGACGCGCGTTATCGTCAACATCAAAATTTCGATTAGCACGCACTGCAAATCAGGATAATGCCACAACGAAGCTCTGCACGTTTTATCGAAGGATGATCGCGAAAAGTGGTACGCGCACGTCCAAAACAGAATAATATTTTAACGAGCACGGCCGGGGAGAAGTCCTGTCCAAACATTTATGTAGACTCGCTTCGGCCAGATAATTTGGAAGAGTCCTTTGTCGAACGAGACGGTGGTGAATTCGGAAGGATTTTTTCTACCTCTCGCGCGCGCGCGCGGATTTGACTCCTTCTCTTAGTACAAAGGATATTTTGTTTGGACGCGCCGCCGCGCCAGGGGCTCTAACTTTTACTGTCGAGACGAAACTTCCGAAATAGGGGATGACGCCGGATGTGAAGGCATTTTTCGCGGCGTCGCCGGATGACGTTTTTATGCAGGACGCATGTAATGTACGGGCGTTGTAGAAACACTTGTGGCGCGGTACATGCAAATACGTTATATCGGATTGTTGAGCGGCGCGCGACGTAATCGCGATTAATTGTGGGAGATCTAACGAGGAAGTTAATTCGAGAGCGAGTTAATTCGTGATTTCCACTTGTCGTCGGCTATTGAAGCGGAGCAGATTTGCAGTCCCCTCCTTTCGGCGTCCTCTACTTTTCTTCCGCTATTCTATTAGACGCTATCCTCCGCTGAATATTTTTGCTACTATTTGCGCCGGCGGATATTTTCGGTTCTACGTCGGCGTATATTTTTGCATAAAATCATATGTGGCTCGCATCTAATTATTCTGCATATAAAAATGTGAGTTTTAAGATAAAGTTATCAAAAAATAACCAATACTTTATGAGATATTTAATATTTTATGATGCTCTATTTTGACATAAAAGACACGAAAAAAATGTTTCAAGCAAAAGTTGTAAGTCTGTAAGATATGAAATATGATATATCCCCTAAATTATTGATTTCTAATTCATAATTGTATAATACCTCAATACTTTTATGCACAGAATAATGATATGAATCGATTAGTATAGAGAAAACACACAGTTTCCTATCTAAAAAAAGGCATGACATCGATAACTCTCATCTCTCGAAAATATTGTCGCTTTTCCGCGATGCTGATTGGTTGTCTCGCTGCGCTAACTTCGTGTAAGCGGCTGTGCATTTTGATAGTTGTGTATATTGAGGTTGATGTTATTTTAAATTATAATAAGAAGTATTAAATAGCGAAGCGCGCGTCTGTAACGCTAGTTTTAAAAAAAATATATGCAATTTTTACATATTTTTTTGCATATATATGTACATAATATATATATATATATATATATATATATATATATGTAAAAATTGTAATATTTTTTTTAAACTAGCATTACAGACGCGCGTTTCGCGCGCGTTATTTAACGCTTCTTATTACTATTTAAAATAACATCAATATACACAACTGTCAAAATGCAATGACACAGTCGCTTACACGAAGTTAACGCAGCAAGACAACCAATCAGTTCCTAGTATTAATGACACATGATATTTTCAGAGCGTTATTTTCTCTCTCTTTATACATATATATCTATACCAGGATGTTGTTATAGATATATATATATTATATAAAGAGAGAGAAAATAACGCTCTGAAAATATCATGTGTCATTAATACTAGGAACGAACGAACATTCGGGGAATCGGAATTCATTTGAGAGCCCGTGGCAAAAGTTGCATGGCTCGATCGGTTAGGAGAGATCGGAGACAAAAGTACCCTGTTAATTTTGTCATTGGTCACCCCTACGCCACCGATCCGCGCGCGGATCCTGCCTCCGCGCGTGACATTGATATACACGGAAAAACACGAAAATCGTTTTAGGAAACGTCATGGGATTATATTCGTCCCAATATCAAAACGCAAGCTGGATATATACTATCTGCACAAATCTCATGTCTTCCTGAAATGGACATTGGAACTGCACGGAATTAAATTTAGCGCAACATCTTAAAATTTCATCGAGATAAGACGATTTTGAAGCAGTGCAGTTATTTGGAGCCATCAAAGTTCAATTTTGTCATCAAAGATCGTGAACATTAACGATTGCCGCTCGTTAACGAGCGCCAATTCTAAATTCTATTGATTTTTATTTTCAATGTTGTAATTTCGATGAAATGCTTGGAGTATTACATACTTCTGATTTTCCGATATTTTGAGGACATTAAAAAAAATTAGGAAGTAATACTTCATGGTTTTTGTGCCATATTACTTTAAAATATTGAATCTTAACAAGTGATGGCTTGATGTAAAATTATATGCACTTAAAATTTGTTAAAATAAAATCTTAGTGAAGACATGAAATGACTACAAAGGTAAAAGATAAGGACTGTATCGATAAAAATACATTATTTCATGAAAAAATCGAAGTATGAATTGTTTATGTGGAGAAATATCTTTAAACTACATTTCAATACCTTTCAAGACAAAGATAACAATATTCTTGGAAAAATAAGTAGACGTTTATTAATAAAAAGTTTAAGTAATTTTAATAATTAGCCGTTTAAAAATTTTATATGAATAGTATTATATTCTTCGTATTTCTAGATTTCTCCGGATGATGAATTGTCTTTCAATGTATGCAGATGTTGTTTAAATCATTTAAATATTAGTTATACACTGATTCGTACTGCAGTAGAGGTAGATAAGCATCTGCGAATACTATTAATCAATTAGATCAGAGACGATGCTGTCTGTATAGCAATATAACTATATAGGTATTTTAAGATAAGAGAACCAGGAAGAATTCTGTGAGCACTTATGTTTATTATGGCTAAGTTTTATTAGGATACGGACCCAAACACATGGGCACTTTAGGGACTCAAGAGAACCCATTGATGACGTGCGACATATAACAGACCGCGCCAATAAACATGGACCCCGAATGGTGGGGCGAGCGGTGAGTGCAGTAGAGAAAGGAGCGATTTTCCTGCATTCGTTAGCGACGGAGATTATCGGACACCGAAGTCAGATCTCGCGAGTCTAAGCGACAGATCGAGCGCGTAACAGTGCATTGCCGAGCCATTCGCGACCACAGCCCCAAGACGTAGCCGCGAGTCCGTAATAAGTGACCCAAGGCATGGTTATACTTAATTATGTGAATTTAATCCAAATTGTAACTTTTACAATATCATAAAAAATTTTAATTAAAAAATAATTTCACTATAACAGTATAAACAAATTTGTTAAAAGACTTGGCATTGCTAGATAGAATAATAAGGCAAATTTAACAAACTGTAAGTATTATTGTAAATCTTAATTAAATAATGTCCTATAAATCTGAATTAAACTTTACTTTTATTTAATGTAACATTTAGATTAAATTTTATTTATTTATTCTGTCTAACAATACCAAGTTTTTTAACAGAACAAATTTTATTTGTTTAAATAAAATTTTTTTATACTGCTATAGTAATATTATTTTTTAATTAATTTTAAAATACATTATTATAAAAGCTACTTGAGTTAAAAATGCTTAATTATGTATAACATAACTTGTATGGAACTTGGCACCAGTTATTGTTTTGTTGATTAATTATACATATAATACACAATGGGTGCGCGTTGATTGCGCGAAAATTGACCGAGTGCACAAGTCGGGAATGTTTCTATACATTAATATGATCAATCTTTTAGACAAATCTATCGCGCGTTCACGCCGGATGTAGTGTCAAAGTGTACTAGACGTACAGAAGAATAAGCTGAGACGACACTGCAAGGAATACTACGACCAACTTTTGCATGTAAGTATCTTTTACTCCATCGTACGCCTTTGCCAGACTTCGCTTCTGATCCTGTATATTGATTTAGGTAAAAATAATTATTTATTAAGTAGGACCAGTGGCGACTTAAATAAGGATCAACTTAACACAATAGATTTAACAGTGCGGTTGGCTCTAGCGATTCATTTTTTATATCTTCTTTATTTATTGCAATACGAAAGCTCATATTCAATAAAAACGTTAGCAAAGGCAGCATTGTAACAAGTTATTCATAAAATTACTCTATTTTATTTATAGTAAAACGAATGAAAGTGTATGTCATTTACACATATAAAGCACGTCAACGGAATAATAATTCAATACTTATACTTTATATTTATAATTACAATAATAAATGCACTATTTAAATAATTTAAAAAAAGGTATAAGAAGATGATAAGTAGGGGTCCTTTGAACAAAAAATTGTTGTACCAAATTAAAAAATCTAAGTGGTTCTGTCTTTAATTAAACAAAATATTAAAGTGATACGTATCTTTATAAAACTGTTGTACTCAATTAATAGTATATTACGTCCCAAGGCCAGAAAGTTGGATTTCCTGGCGTATGTGATATGATGGCCGAGGCGAAGCCGAGGCCATCATATCACATATGTCAGGGCATCCAACATTATGGCCATGGGTCGTATACTATTTTTCTTGATCCTCTTGCCGAAAGTACATTAAATAATA
>NW_012026909.1:205516-207356 GCF_000956235.1 Wasmannia auropunctata | reverse complement strand
GACTGGAGTTCAGACGTGTGCTCTTCCGATCTATTTTTGAACAATTTTTATTTGTTAAAATAATATTTATGTTTAAGAAAGATGTAAGGTACGATACTTTTTTAAATATTTGGCGTAATTTTTTTCTTTTTGTTAAAAGAGTTTTGGTAGGATATAATTTATATGGACATCTGTAATACATATTTATTATTAAGATATCTATTTATGAAAAAAACATGTAACTTGCATTAAACATTTAACTTACAATGATAAAGCAGATATTGAATCCGTTTTTATTTATTTTCCAAAACATATTTGTTTTGTGAAACAGTATCTGCTGACTTCGTTTAGATATAAAATCATCGTGGAGACATAAAACGATTACAAATGTAAAAATCTGTCCATAAATATATAAACATGTCTCACGAGAAAATCAAAGTCGTTGGTGTGAAGAAGGGAACGTAAACTATATTTCAATATTTCAAGATAAAGATAAAGATATTCTTGAAAAAATAAATATTTACCTTCAATCAATGTAAGATTGAGAGTTGTACGATATTATTTGGCATGTATAAACTTTTGAACTTATACACAGTCGAATCTCGATAACTCGAATCTCAAGGGAACAGAAAAACATTTCAAATAATTATAAAGTTTTCGACTTATCAAAATTCGAGTAAAACTAGAGAGTTAATATATGAAAATTTGACTTACGGAGGCTTTGTACGAGAGTTTATAATTTTCCGATTATAATGGCTTTCAAAAGAAAAAAATTAATATTTGACAGTGAATTATTTATTGCATACGTATAATAGATGTGATCATAAAACAAAATACCAAGCTATTATTCATGGTTACACATAGCTACAACTTTAAATTATAGAAGCAAAGACAATAGAAGTTTGACTTATAGAGGTAAACTTCGACTTGTTGAGATCTGGCTACTTTGAATTCGAGTTGCAGAAATAAAATAATACATCTAAATACCCAACAAATAATTCGAGTTAAGCTAGATTTTATTTCGATTTATAGAGGTTTTTTGCAATGGAGCGGAAGGGAAAGAACAAATTTTTATCTTATAGAGGTTTTTCAAGTTGTAGAGGTCCGTCTGTACTTATTACATAATATATGAGTAACATTATATTCTTCGTGTTTTTAGGTTTATCCAGATGATAAACTGCCAATCAGTGTATGCAGACGGTGTTCAAATTATTTAAATATTAATTACAATCTGATTCTTACTGCAATAAAGATAGACAAACGTCTGCGATTGCAATTAAATCAGAAGCAAAACGATGCTGTCTTTATAGATAAAAATACAAATAAAATTACAGAGATCAACTGTCAAAGTATTAAACGAGAGATAACAGATTAAAAAAACACTCAAAAATATCAAAATAATTGGAAAACAGGGCGAGAGGAAATTAATTACAAAGAGGAAGCTGTTACACTAACGGAACATAACGAAATGGCAGCGCGGTCAGTTGACTTAGCGACGGATACTGAGATAGATATTATTGAAACGAAATATGAATATCTGCAAACCACAAAAGAATTTAAAAAATCTCTGCTTTTGTTACAAATAAAACTACAGAAGGACGCTCGGAATTATCAAAACAATACACAGAACGTGGCAGATGAAAAAAATATTCAGAATGATTGGAAAACAGATCGAAAAGATATTAACAAAATTAATTACAAAAAGGAAGCTATTACTTCAACAGAACATGTCGAAACGGCAGCGTCAGTTGATTTAGCGACTGAGATAGATATTATTGAAATGAAATATGAAGATCTGATGCAAGCCTCGATAGAACATATTGATAACAGTCTTGACTTTGTTACAAATAAAACTGCAGAT
>NW_012026909.1:201888-203915 GCF_000956235.1 Wasmannia auropunctata | reverse complement strand
TCGGGGCGCGCATACAAAAACAGTATTATTATTTGATTATTATTATTATACACAATTTGTTGTTATATTATAAGATGTTGTTATTATATAAGAGCATGGGCTTTGCTATACTACCGGCTACAGAAAATAGCTCGTCAGAGTGCGCTGCAGTTCGAGCAGGCCCTAAAAGTCACTCTTTCTGGCGTCTCGGGCGGCCAGAATAACCATACTTTCGGCGGGTAGATCAAGAAAAAAATAAAAACTCAAGTCATGCAGTCTTTAATTAAAAATAAACATTAATTATTCATCTAAAATTATATGTTTTATTTGTATGAAAGTTTTAATATTAATAAATGGTAATATTAATAAATGGCCAAGTTATAATTCCATAAGAATATAAAATATCTTACTCAACTCTAGTAATATGTTATGTAATTGTACCAAATTAAAAAATTAAACTCAAGTATATAGTATATAATTAAAAGAATAATTTCTAAGTGATACGTATCTTTATAAAACTGTTGTATCCAATTAAAAAGTAAAATCCAAATGGTAGTGTCTTAAACTAAAAATAAAAATTACGTTAACTTATTCGATCCAAGTGATATGCATTTTTTTTCAAAATGAGAAGATATAAAATTTGTAATCAAAGATTCGAATTTGCGAAGATGCACGGCGTGAATCAGGTATCGCAGCCCAATGGGACAAAATGCACATGAAAGTATGGAGTGTGACCTTTAAAATGCTTTTTGACCGACCTCAATACGATCATTTTTCGCTGAGTTATGCAAATTTGAAAAGACTTGCTTTTTAATTAAATTTGGCATCTTTCATCGAAAAATGATCTCGTATTGAGCTCGATAAAGAAGTATTTTAAAAATGACACGTTGACTAAAATTCAATCTCATTGCGTGTGTGTGTGTGTGTGTGTGTGTGTTTGAATACACAAAAATAAGGATCCCGTTCGTTATAGCTCCACAGTATTTTATGATTCCTTTTTTTGTGTGGTGTGCGAATTGTGTGCGTGCGAATGATTCCACATATCACTTAAATTTTTAAAAATTTTTTAAATTTTTTAGTGTAACGGTTTCTTGTTTGAGTAGCGCAATATTGAACGCCTTTCCTTTTGTTTGAAAAAAATGTTGCAAGATGTATGTTTTCTACAAATGATACATATCACCTGAAGAGACACAGATCGGTCTCACGACTCGTATACGGGCGCGCATACTTGACGTGAGACACTACCGTGCCTCTTGATATATATATTTAACATAAAAAATTAAAATCCTTTCTTTTTTCAATGTGACATTATAGGAAAGTCATTGCTAAGATTGAATGAAAATAGCTTGAGATATTGACGTCCATATAATGGTTAGCATATTCTTTATTAGATATCTATTTATGAAAAAAACATGTAATTTGCATTAAACATTTAGCTAACAATAATAAAGCAGATATTGAATACATTTTAATTTATTTTCTAAAACATGTTTGTTTTGTGAAACAGTATCTGCCGATTTCGTTTAGATATAAAATCTTCGTAGAAACATAAAACCAGTGAGATATATAACATACTGGAGTAAGCCTTGGGGTAGTGGGGATGATGGCCGAACTGTGCAACAGTGACGCGAGAATGACAATCATGCAGCTTGGAGACGTCTGTCTCACTTCAATGACATTATTAAAGTGAGGCAGACGTCCCCAAGCTGCATATGGCTGTCACTCTCGCACAGCGGCTATCCTCACCACGCATTTTCTCAGGGAAGGCTCACTCCAGTATATGTAAATCTCACTGCATAAAACGATTACAAAGATAAAAGAATGTATCGATAAAAGTACAAACAAGAGAAAATCGAAGTATGTCGTTTGTGTGAAGAAGAGAGCCTAAACTATATTTTAATATTTAAAAATGAAGATAATAATATTATTTAACAAATAAATAAATGTTTACCAATTAATGTAAGTTTAAGAATTGTAATTTTTATACGATATTCTTTGGCATGTTTAAACTTTTAAACTTATACACAGTCGAACCTCGATAACTCGAA
>NW_012026909.1:197122-198138 GCF_000956235.1 Wasmannia auropunctata | reverse complement strand
ACAGAACAAGTTGATAACAGCTATGACTATATTACAAATAAAATTACAGAGTGTCAAATTATTAAACAAGAGATTATAGACGAGGAGAACGCTCAGAATTATCAAAATGATAAACAAGAGATGACAAATAAGAAGAATATTCAGAATGATTGGAAAACAGAGCGAGAGGATATTGACGAAATTAATTATGAAGAGGAAGCTGTTACTTTAACGGAACATAACAAAATGGCAGCGTCAGTTGACTTAGCGACGGATGATTCTGAGATAAATATTACTAAAATGAAATATGAATATCTGCAAACCACAAAAGAATTAATAAAATCTCTGCTTTTGTTACAAATAAAACTACGGAAGGACGCTCGGAATTATCAAAACAATACACAGAACGTGGCAGATGAAAAAAATATTCAGAATGATTGGAAAACAGATCGAAAAGATATTAACGAAATTAATTACGAAAAGGAAGCTGTTACTTTAACAGAACATGTCGAAACGGTAGCGTCAGTTGACTTAGCGACTGAGACAGATATTATTGAAATGAAATATGAAGATCTGATGCAAGCCTCAAAAGAACAAATTGATAACAGCTCTGACTTTGTTATAAATAAAACTACAGATGAAGATACAAATAAAATTACACAGGGGTGTCAAATTACTAAACGAGAAATAATGGACGAGAAAAACGCTCCGAATTATCAAGATGATACACTGGAGATGACAGATGAGAAAATTATTCAGAAAGATTGGAAAACAGATCAAAAAGACATTAATGAAATTAATTACGAAAAGGAAGCTGTTACTCTAACGGAATGTAACAAAACGGCAGCGTCAGTTGACTTAGCGACGGATACTGAGGTAAATATTATTGAAATGAAATATGAAGATCTATTAAGAGTAACTGTATTATATAAATTGTTTATAAAGGAATTGTGTACTATATATGGCGCCCTTACGTATTTTCAGAAACATAAACGGGAGAAAGAAATTTACATTTGCAACTTTTGCAACAAGAAGCT
>NW_012026909.1:132192-195565 GCF_000956235.1 Wasmannia auropunctata | reverse complement strand
GTTCATAGTGATGTAAGGCCTTATAAATGCGAAGTATGCAAGAAGAAGTTTGCATGGAAATCGAGCCTGACTGTCCATAAATGTGTTCATAGTGATGTAAGGCCTTATAAATGCAATGTATGCGAGAAGAAGTTTGCAAGGAAAAAATATCTGATTCTCCATAAACGTGTTCATAGTAATGTACGGCCTTATAAGTGCGATGTATGCGAGAAGAAGTTTACAAGAAAAGATTATCTGATTCTTCATGAACGTGTTCATAATGGAGAACGGCCTTATAAATGCGATATATGCGAGAAGAAGTTTGCAAGGAAAGATTATCTGACTGTCCATAAACGTGTTCATAGTAAAGTACAGCCTTATAAATGCGACGTGTGCTCATCCAGTTTCAAGCACTTGAACGGTATGAAACAACATTAAATGCGATGGCATTTAAAAAAAAACGAAAATTTAAAAAGTACATGATTTTAAAAGCAAATTGAAGAAACTACTAATTGATTAAAGTTTTTTTGTTAATATAAATAATAGGTAAATGAATAACACATGAAAAAAGCAGAGAATCGATTATATTTGACGGTGCAATTACAATTCAGTAAATTATGTAATTTAAACAAAGATTAATGATCGAAAATTAATCATTTGAAAAGTAATAAATTTCATCTTATTTTAAGTCAAAAATCAATTTTTTATAATATAAATATGTAAACAATACATACAAGTAAAAAAAATTCCATAAGTATGTTATTCGTAAATAAATTACCTTTCTTGTAATATATAATTATCTTATAAATAAATAAATAAAATTTCTTATAATATATTTTGTCGTGAAAATAGTATGTTTCTACTCTACGTTTACTTTTTAATTTGTTTTATCGTTATCACTTGTACATGTACGCCTATTTGTTTCAATTATAAATCTCATTTCTATGTATGTAAATTAATTTTAAATTCGGCCCAATTTATTTTTAAATTTTATTTTAATAACTCTCTGGATAAATTAAAATAAAATTCATATTAATTTATTGGTAGAAATGAATATATAAGTTGATGGCAAAAACAAAGCAATAACTAGATTTACACTTGATAACCAATATGTTTTTGAAGTTATAAAAGAGTGAGTCCAATTAACCTACGTTCCGACAACATTTTAGACTCATCTCAATCGATGTCTAGAAATTTTTTACTACCACTAATGAAAATCTTTTGTATTAAATTTACCAATCGGCTATGTATATGCTTTCGATTCTCGCTCAATTGGAAGAATGAAAGTAATAATATTTTTACTGTGATATATGTTATACTTGGTCTATTTACACTATATACCTATGATTACGAGTTTACATTTTAACAGTTTTATCAGTATTCACGCGCCGCTGTACACTATTGTCGGAGATTCGTTAGGATGAGTTGATAGAAAAATAAAAGAGAGAGAAAAATGTACGAAATTGTCAATCCTATCGTCACGCACAGAACAATGGTAAGAACGCTGAGATTGTGCTTAAATTAACGAGATTGCGCTTTTCGTCTTCGATGTAAATTGTTCATTTCTACGTAAAGACAACTCGATCGTCTGGTGTACCTGTAGAATGTGCAAGACGTGTAGAAATATAACTGAGACAATATTACAGTAAATGTTATCATAATATTATTACATATACTGAGCAATATCTCCAAGTATGTGTCTCTTACTCTGACGTACACTTTTACCAGATTTCGCTTTTGATACTGCTTCTTGCGATCATAAAGATTCTACACACAATAATAGTCGTTCATGTAAAATATCGTTAAATGTATTTTAAGATTTTTTTATTGAAGAGAATATATATTTAACATAAAAAAATAAAATCTTTTCTCTTTTTAACATGACATTACAAGAAAGTTTTTGCTAAGGATAAATAAGAATAGATTGAAATAATTATTAGCATAGGTTCGAAATAGCAAGAAATTATCAAATTACATCTGAAAACGACATTACAGCTTCAGGACATTGAACGATGTAATAGAAAATTATGACTTTGAATTGTACAAAACTTATTGTTATTCAGTTATATCTTTGATATCTATAATGTTTGTAATATATATATAATATAATGTAAAATTTATATAAAAATAATACATATTTATTAGATATCTATTTATGAAAAAAAGCATGTAATTTGCATTTAACATTTAACTTATAATAATAAAATGGAATAAATTCGTTTTTATTTGTTTTCTAGTAGAAAAAAATTTGTTTTATAAACAAAGCATTATTGATTTCATTTAGGTATAATCCTCGTAAAAATAATAAAATACTACAAAGGTAAAGAACTGTTTTGATAATTTATAAATATGTCTCATAAAAAAGTCAATATATGCGATTTATGTGAAGATGTGTCTCTAAACTTATATATTTTAATATTTCACAAAGATAACAATAATATTTTTGAAAAAGTAATAGATATTTACCAATCAATGTAAGTTTAAGTGTTTTACGTGCCTTTGGCATGTTTAAAATTTTAAACTTGTATATTTATTACGCAATATATGAACAATATTATATTCTTCTGTTTTTACATTTCTCACGGATGATAAATTACCTTCCAATGTGCGGATGTTTTTAAAATCACTGAAACATTAGTTATATCTACATTGAATCCAAAATTCACCAGATGCAATATTAATATTGATAAAGAAACGTTAATTTTTGACATGCAATTAATTCGCATCTAAAAACCAGAACATTATTGCGCTTTATTTGTATATTTTGATTGCTAATTTCAAACTTCGTTCATTCTACTGTACCGTAAAATAAAGCGCATGCGTATGTGACGCTGACCGCTGACGCGCATGCGACCACAGAGCATTCTATACTTCTATGTGTTGACATTTCAATATGACAAGTTTCTAACCTTTTAACTGTCACATTCTTTCATTTCATTCAAAAACGCATAATTTGAATATTGTTTTGAGGTGTGTGCTGAATTAAATAATTATCCTCTTTTTTTAAATTCATATTTGATTGAATATGAATTATAAAAAATGCGGAATGTAAATTTATTGAAATAGAAGGGTACTGTTATATTTCGACTTTCATAAGTCCACAAATATTTTATTCTGATGTTAAATGTAATGTAGAGAACAAAACTTTCCCCCCCGAGAGAAAAGAATGTGCGAAGGTTCAACTGGGTGTCATAGATAATATACAAAAGCAGAGGTATGCAAAAAGCAAAAAGCCGTATGTACAAGTTGCGCACAAAACAAGTATCAGTAATTTCCATTTTTAACAGGGATTCATCATTTTCTCTTATCTCATCAGAAACAAGTTCCGAGTCTGTTTACTTGTCGTCGAAGTTGATATAAGCCAACATGACTGCTCCGATCAGTACTGCCATGGACAGTTTGACCGCTGCACTGAAGTCGAACATTATTCCCAATCAGGAGTATCTGCTGCAGGGATCGGTGTTGGATACCTCCGTGGAAGTACTGCTGCACAGACTCCGTGGTTTGTGCGACAATGTGGATCATGGACCAGAGGGCTTCTACGACCACGAGATGTGTTTCAGCATTCGCAGGTACAATTAATTTCTTTCAATTCCATGTTTTTACATATGTGTTGTAGCTATGACAAATCTAATCTGAGTCGACGTGTGGCAATTATTTGCTTGATTTTCTTCAGAGGCTCTCCGCAGGAACAGCCGCTACTGCTGCGAGTGCGACGTACTCTCGATCCCAACAACGCGGATATGCCATGGCAGTTACGATACATCGGCCAGCCCGAGTTAGGCGATAAATCACGACCCACAATCGTTCGCAGCAGCATCGACATCGCCACCAGCAACACCGTGGTGGAGTTTCTCACCGAGCTGGGCTGCAAGCTGGACTTCGAGTACGTTACTCGCGGCTACATGTTTCGCAAGGGGCGAATGAAGATCACCGTGTCGAAGATCTTCAAGGTGAACCAGGGTAAGGTGCCAGAGAGCGTGCCGGAGATGATATCACAGAGCTACTTGGTGGAGCTTAGTGTGCTGGCCCCCAGCGGGCAAGACGCCATAGCAGAGGACATAAGGATATTCGCGGAACAGCTGCGACCTTTGGTGCAATTGGAGAAAATAGATTACAAGAGACTGGTCCATTAATCGTGAGATATTCCTATTGCAAGGAATCTTTTCATCATAAATATCTTGTATAAATTTAGTGCGTCGAAAAATGTTCGCCATACATTCGATTTAAAAAGGAAGGCAAAGAAAATTTTTAGGATATTGTTTTAATTGTCATATTTTAATATTTATCGTAATTTGACGTAAGACTTGACTTTGCCTTTTAATTCTTCACTGACTAGAGACTCACTGGGATTTATTAAAGATTCTCCAGATTCATTCATTAAGAAATAATACGAAGTGAAAAATATTTTTTATAAAATGTATAAGTGTTAAGTTACAAATTCGAAATAGAAATGGTGATTACGAGATTATTTATGTATAAATACCTTAAAAATTAATAGAATATGTAAACTTTAGTAAAGACAATAAGCAAGCTAATGTATAATGAGAGTTTAAAAAACTTGGAAACACGATTTTCTTTCTAGCGAGAATTCTGACCAAATGTACGCACGCAGACAGAAATGCCTCGTCATTTGAACTTATAGTTAATTTTCACAGAAAACGTTATAAAATGCATTTCACTTCGCTCTACTTCAGGTTCGAAATTATTAAAACAGCAAGAGATGAATTTCATATAATAAGATCATACGTTTTATTTCTTCGCATTATTTTTTTTACGAAAATTCGATAATTTCGACAAAAAGTCGAAAATTGAATATATAATATAAAATTCTTTTCTATTCTAAAAGAGAAATTCATTTACTGTAGAAAATTTTTTAGATTATTGTAGAATTTATAATATATATGTTTGTGAATATATATTTTTCCATATTTCTATATTATATATCTCTTGCAAGTATAGCAAAAGTTCACCTCAATTAAATGAAATTATTATTAAATTTGAATATCAATTTGGCTAACATTTCACAGAAAAATTGATAAATATTGAAAACAGTTGTTACCTAAAATTGATTTATTATATGGGAGTTGTATACACTGTATGTATGTACGCATTGAAGGCTATTTCATTCCTTTTCTCTTTAACTTAAGTTAAAATAAATCGAATTTATCTTAACTTGTAAGGATGAATTAAATAATATGAATAATGAGACACAGCGCCGTCGGAATCATTTTATATTTCGATTCATCGTTCCTTTCTTTTCATATAGATCACTTAATTTTTATCTTATCTTGTAATTGGCCAAATTCACTAAATGTAGTGCAATGCAATTTACGTGTATTGTAGATAATTAAACAATTTGATTTGGCTGGCACGAAAATTTGCCCAGGACTGACGGTCTTTAAGTCCCGAAATACAATAGGTGTTGTAAGCCTTAAATCGTAAGAAATGGACCAATCGCAGTCGAATATGAAAAAAATCAATTACGATTGATCAATTTTTTACGGCTTAAGGGCGAATTCACATCTTGACAGAAAAGCGGAAAACAGAAAAGCAGAAGCCAATCAGAATTCGAGTTGGTAGTCAATAAGTTTTTGCTTTCTACTTTTCTTGCTACCAGTGCGAGTTCTGATTGGCTTCTGCTTTTCTGTTTTCCGCTTTTCTGTCAAGGTGGTGTGAATTCGCCCTAATTGTCGGTAATTCCGACTTTTCAGCATCCTCTTAATTTCGCGCATGCGCACTCCATTTTGACGAATACAACATCCGGTACTGTGGCGCCGCCGAACCGCGATGAGCAGCGAAAAATAGCGAGGGAACCGCTTCGGCTTGACGGCTGGCGCTTCGCTTCGATTGTTTGCAAGTGCTGCTTCTTGCTACTTCACAGACGCCATCTTGTTATAGCACGGTGCGGAACTTTATCCAGCGGCTACTTCACTCCAGGTAAATATCCGTTCGATCTGTTTAACGAATCCTCGCGAGGAGCATTTGTAGGATCGCGCTCGTTCAATCGATGGCTGGAGACTCACGAATATGTTGAAATCCACACAAAACCACGCGGGCACTGACTGCCATTGCGCCGACAGTCACCGACCGGTATAGGCGTGTAGGCATATAGGTATAGGCATATGACGCCGTACAACAAGATTTCGTAAAACTGAATGCAGAGAACGAAATGATTAAAATCATCTCGTTCTCTGCATTCAGCTTTATCGTTACAAAATGCTCTGTACGGCGTCATACGCCTACACCTGTACACCTACCGGTCGGTGCAATGGCGGTAACAGAAATGACAGGATATTATTAGAAGAAAATTTCGAAGAAGGGAACTTTTAAAGAAAAAACTTTCGACCTGTATCGCAAATTTTTATTTACGGAATTGATCGGCAATATATCGGCAGATAGGAAAAGGGGCAAAAAAAATGGCAAATCTAATCTTGAGAAAATTAATTGAGTTGCTGCAAAACTGCGATTTTCAATTAGACGGATTAGCAATATTTAATCTTTCTTTTTTTTGTTGTTTTTTGGAATTTTTCAAGATTTTTTGGGGGTTTGTTATGTCCAGGCTTACTTTGTTACTGGGCATGGGTGTTTGTAGCACATAATGAAGAAAATAGATGTATTTAGGTGGGAAGCTGAACGCCCTCGAAAGATCGATGATGGATTACTGATTTATAAATAACGTCTCTTTTTCGTATAAATATTTCGAGTTTATTTTGTCTTTTGTTTACTTCTCTTAACAATTTAGACTGAGAACATATAAACTGGATGTATTTCCTGTATCTTGTATTTTCTTACATTTGTACAGTCATGGACATATAAGTTGCGACACTTTTTTTAAATTTGGTTTTGGAACGCACTAATATTTTGCAAATGTGAACCACGATTGGTGTACTATCTTTAATCTAGAGACAATACCATGACTGTACTATACTCGCATCGCGTCGAAGAATTTTTTGGAATTATGTTGTTATTTATGACGCTTGTTTGCAGATTTGAAAAATGTCACGCTATCGTGAATGGGATCTGTCCTGCAAAGTTTACGTTGGTAATCTAGGCAGCAGCGCTAGTAAACATGAGATCGAGAGCGCCTTCAGTAAGTATGGTCCGTTAAGAAATGTATGGGTGGCAAGAAACCCCCCTGGCTTCGCATTTGTGGAGTTTGAAGATCCAAGGGATGCTGAAGATGCTGTGAGAGGATTGGATGGGACGTGAGTATTTAAGAATTACTAATTCTTATATCATGCTAATTAAATGAGATTGAAAAAGTAATGTCAAATGATAAATCATGCCAATATGTCTGTTCGAGTTATGTGCACTTTTTGCAATTGGATCGAGGGGTCAACCACTATGAGAGTTAGCGTACATCCATGATAATTGATTCTGTCCTTTAGAAATTTTCACGAACTCAGAAGTGATTACTTTTCTGTATCAATGTTCATAGTCCATGCACGATTTCATTTCGTTAATTGTGCATGGACTATAAGCATTAATGTAGAAAAGTGATCATTTCTGAGTTTGTGAAAATTTCTGAGAAACAGAATCAATTACCATGGGTGTACATTTCTTTAGGAATATATTGCTAGTATTGCGGCAGTACAATACTAGCAATATGCTATCAATATATAGCAATAGTTTGCAGGTATATAAGTTAATAGATGGCAATACATGAGAAAATACAGATAGCAATATTACTGATAATACGAAAGAAAAGAAATACAAAAGCAATGCTAGCAGTAAAGTGTGTTGTATTGCCATAATTAGTAATCGCTGTACATTTTTTTTGTAGTGGTTGACTCCTCGTCTCGGACTCTCGAAGTTATTGCTTTCTTTCTTTCTAACCGCCGAATATATATTTATCTTATTTTAATGTTAACATTTTTGGGGATTTTAAACAATACGAACAGATCTAATAATGACAAACTGATAAATTTTCTAGTAACGAATTGTACAATGACAAGGAGAAATTATCATAATCTCTGTCTCATGAGCTCTGATTAGCTTGATTGACATTTAAGATTTGTCAAATGCAAAATAAAACTTAAAATTAATTGTATTTGTTTTTCTTGTTCATTTTCTGCAAATGTAATTTATGTAAAGTGTATATTTTTAATTAGTAATTAAATAATGAAAATAATTTAATTTTAGTTTGATTAAAATAATTAAGAGATTAGGGATAAGCACTTTTAAATTTTGCAATTGACAATTTAGAAATGTAATCGGCCGATCAAGTTAGAGGAATTCTAAACTGGATTGATCATGTAACTTTTTCACTAGGAAATGTGAAAAGTGAAAATTTTGATCTTTGAAGTTAATAGAGAAATTTTTTATTTTTCATAGTTCCTCCTTCGGAAAGAAGAAGTTACATGATCGACCTACGAAAGCGTTTTATCAATTTATGTACATGTATGCATGCGCTGTTGTCCTAATATCACCAATGAGATACTATTAAATGACCATTAAGACCGTCGAGCAAATATCGTGTCCATTAGAGAGGCCCGAGAGGCCCTGAACTAATTAAAGAGTGTCGATATTATCGACTATTGACATAAATTTGCAATTGTTAACATAAATATTTAAATAATGCATTATCAAAATTATAATTTGTTATTATTCAAATGTTATATAAATAATGAATATTTATAACGCTATAATATTATACTTATATATTGCTGCAAAATTACAATTTTTTTTACTGATACCATCTTTATAGAGAATCAAACACGGATGATAATTATAAAAATTCAGTTTTAAATAAAATTAATTATTAGCAAGTTGTAAATATATGTACATGTCTAAAAAATTTGCCTAATAATAAATTATAAAATTAATATATTATTGGCTAATTGCTTAAATTTTAACAGCCACGCTAACTCCCATAAGATTGTCGGTCTTCAATAGCGTCTCGTCGGTGACCTAGTTTACACACATATTGAGCTCTTGATGCACGTATTAACTAATAACTTTCTATTAAATTATCTTAATTTCAGCAATTCATTAAAAAAATGTATTAATCTTATATAATATGCATCAAAATGATTAATTAAATACACATATACGCACATCGCCAAAATTAAGATAATTTAACAGAAAGTTACTATGCGTATCAAGTGCTCAGTGTAAACTAGGTCATTAATGTAGTACACATATACATAAGTTTTCAAGCATACCAATCTTTCTTATTAAGTATCTGAATTTAATTCTCAATAAATAAAAACTCAATATTATTTCTTTAGCGTGCAATTTGCAGATCATGCCATTTCCATTTTATATAAGTACACTTTAGAATCTTTGTATGAAGCAAATATTGGCTCTAGCCATTGTTGAACTGAGAGCTGTATGTAAAGCGATTTGAATTTCTTAAATTTTTTTTATTTTCGGCATAAAGTTAATTGGTATGACTTGATAGTAGATTAATATCTATATATTTTAATTTTAAAAATAATTTGTAAATCTGAAAAGAGAATTAGAAAAATTTTAGACTGAAAAATAACCGCGTTCAACAATAAATAAAACAGACGAGGATCCTTTTCATCAGAGATAGTGAAACCGGTCCTGAGTCTTCTCAACTCATTATTAAAGCTCACATATGAACAAAATTTATAAATAGTATGGGAAAAAAATAAAAATTATGTATACAATTTATTATTTGTTATTTAAAAAATTCTGATTATTTGTGATTTGATTATTGACAGTTACTCGTCTTGTAATTGTAATTATTTTTAGACTTGATACAGTCTCTTTTGATTTTTGTTTATTCAAAGTGAGAAAAAAAATAATGTTATATTATAACATATATGTATAGAGTTACCATATCAGAATTTTGTTGTTGTTTGTAAGTCAAAACTACTTACAGGCCAGAAATCCTCGGACATTTCGCTCCGGACGCTTACAAAAGTGCATGTAGATTAGTGAAATTGATCAGAACAGTTAATGAATAATTACAATTATTATTTAACATTGTTTATTGATAGATATAGTAAGCCTTAGAGATTGGTAAGAAACTGATCAATCATAGTCGATTATTTTTCTCGCACTTAGTTATACTTAGTTATGCTTACCGCACCTATTGCAGATCAGAATTAAAAACAGTACAGCGCGGGAAGAATCGATGCAAAATATTTAGATTTTCTTAAAACCTGAACGTTATCCTGGGTGCCTTAAAAAAAAAGAGGACGATGTCCAGGGAAAAGAGGACAATCGACAACGACGCAGTCTACATACACATATATAACATATATATCTCAGCTACATACTCTCTATTCACCGCTTTACAATGTCTATTTATTATTATTTATTATTTAAAAAGCTCATTTGCAATGCGTTATTGAGTATCAATTATTTATCTTGCAATTATCTTTAAAATTGATACAGCCTCTTTTATTTTTAAGCTTTGATTTATGCAAAGCGAGAGAAAAATAATTTTGACACAGCAAGATCATTGTCTCACAAGTGTCGAGAATGCAAAATGTTTCATCTTTTTTCAGACGATGTTGCGGCACTAGAGTGCGAGTCGAGATGTCCTCCGGAAGAAGTCGACGTGGTGGAGGAGGCCGCAGACCAGGTCCTCGTTATTCCAGGTAAGGGATACGGTATTTCGCAGCAGTCGCGCATTTCACAGCGAAAACGAACATTAGAGCTGCGACGTGACTAAGTGTTCCTCAACAACGTAGGTATTTCATGGTGGGCAGAGGAGCTTCCCTCTTGCCCACGGACGCAAGGGTACGCTCTTATCAGCAAAACGAAGCACTGATCAGTCTTTTTTCACTCCCCAGTGAATACATTTTCGTGCACATTACCATCGCGAGACTCGATTGTCCCTTGTATCTCTGTCTAGGACTATCGTTATATACATATTTAGTTTTTGCATATTTATATTATTATATATCGTGTTTTTTTTTTCTTTCGTTGTCGTGTGTCTGGCTAATCCTCCTCCTTCTCGTTCACGATCGTGAGTTCGCAGTTTGAGATTGCCGACTGTTTAAATTTAAGTTAGGCCGCACAACGTCTCTAGAGATTATATCACCGTAGATGTGTAAGCCTGCATGAATATGGTGGAAGGTTAATTCTGAGGATTAGCCAGAGCGCGGCTAAATCCACACTGCATGTTCGCGCGGACCAGGAAATATTGCACTAAATACGAATTTTTCAAGGCAAAAGATTGTGAGGAACAAGTCGGATTTCTAACTGCTCTTAAGAATTAAATATATCAAGCACAATATTAATATTAATTGCTTCCAATTATGATGTCAGATATTAAATCTTTTGGCGCAATTTAAAGAATTTAAACGTTAATGATTAATGAATTAAGGGGGGAATCTTTACAAGAAAACTAAAAAAACAGTGATTTTTAAGAATGTTTTTTTATCTAAAATGAAAGTGAATAATTTCAAAAGTTTAACAGTATTTTACTGTATATTTGAGCATTGAAAAAAAATGGAGTTGTTCGATTGTGTACAATCAAGGAAGCGTAATTTTTGTCTGACACACAAAAAAATCAAGTTTTTTCTTAATTTTTATAAAATTATCTTCTATATGAACTAATAAAACTTTAAAAATTTCAAAAATTGGATAAGTTATGGTGATTTAAAAAAAAGAGTTAAAATTTTCAAGAAAAAATTTAATTCTTTTTTGCAAAAAAAATTGTTTAATTTTTTTTGTAGTATTGTTAGTTCATATAAATTAAATATAATTTTATAAAAATTAAGAAAAAATTTGGTGTTTTTATTTCAAACGAAAATTACGTCTCTTAGATTGTACACAACTCCTGCGGCGCGACGTTAACGCAAGACATTCTGTTATTTGTTAATCAAAAAATTTTTAACTGCTTAAATATACAGTAAAATACTTTTAAACTTTTCCCTCTTAAATTTGATTTAATTCTATGCTGTCCAGAATTTATAATTTCAGATTCAGGCTTGAGTTCTTTCATTAGATATTTTCTGTTTACGCTCAATTTCGGGGACTTAAGATCTGAGATCATTAAAAGTTTTTTTGACATGCGTCATATCACTTCAAAAGAAAAACGCATTTGTAATAATACTTCGTGGATGATGCGGAAAACTATTAACAAGCTATATAATATATATATATTTTTCATTTTATTATATAATTAAAATACCAAAATATACTTGTTACGTAAATGTGAAGCATATATTCTCCACATGTTGGATCGTTTTTTTTAGAGATTCCTACAGTCTTTTTCTTCTTAGCACTTGGTTGCCTTGGGTATCAACACTCATGTCTTGCTATCTCTTTCTATCGCTCTGTTTCTCTTTTCCATTGCAATGCTCTCGTATTCCATATGCTTTAGCAAACAATCGGATTTGTATGATACATCTTTTTTTTTTTTAAACAAATTTGTAGGTCCAGGTCGCGCAGCCCCCGTAGGAAATCCCTTGGTCGTTACCCGAGGTAAGACTCCCGCTCCTCTTAGCTCCCGGATTCCCCTTTACAGTCTTTGCAGATAAATACGTCGCTTCTTTCACTCTCGCTTCTTTCTTTCTGTCCCCGTCTTGCCGTCGACCGCAAATTTTCAGGTGCTAAGACAAATGAAAATCTCTCAAAGTGTGACGCGAGGCAACTCACTTGGCAGACATACATTGGTTTATTCTTAATCTTTTGTAGGTCCTGGTCGAGAAGTCCGCGGAGATCATCGATTAGCCGCTACTCAAGGTAATTGATTCCTTCTCTTTTTCTCTGCTAGTTGAATATTTTTTTTTTTTTTTACTTAGCTTCGCAAAAGTTTTCAGAATCCTGGCGAAACGGGATGTCAAGTCAGTAGGTATACACTATCGCTTGCGTATTGTGTAGTATACATATATTTGCACTCATTATTTTTATCACGGGATTGTAATTATATTCACTAGAGGCGTTTAAAGAACGGAGAACGATGATGGAATTGAATTAATTGGCGAAATTTGCAAATTTAATTCAATAAAATTTCCATATAGAAACTGATTTCGCTATTTGTTTCGTCACCGTTCTTTCCGTAAGCGGCCGAAAATCGTAATTGAGAAAACTAAAGGAAGTCTTAGAGAGTAGATTACGTTTTCGGCGAATCATAGGTACTCGAGTGGCGATAAAAGAAAAAGAAAAAATAGTACTTAATGGGTATTTGAGTTGAAAGTGGGAGGAGAGGACTGAACGAACTGTGCGATGGTAGACGAAAATGAGGAGGGATTTATATAGAAATAATAATTATAACAAAGCAGAAGCAGGGTCGCGAATTGCAGAAATGTGTGATAGCGTCGGAAGCAACAAAACCGCAACTTCGGAATTTTTGCGTATGAACTTGCGTTCACTTATCGTGCTATTGTCGATTTTACTCTTTACTTCAAAATGGGAGACTTCTCGGTGTCTAAATTGATAAGAGGGAGTAAAATTAAATGCATTACTTTAATCTTTTATCGTGAAGTTACTAGAAAGGTTTAGCATTTTTTTAATGACTTCATGATAACTTGACTTCAAGATTGTTGAAATTACGAAGACAGATTTATTTCTAGTAATAATAGCGAAGAATGACTTCTTGTTGGCAAAAAGCATAATATACGTTTCAGTTTAATTAATTGAATGTATGCTGAATTAATTTGAGTGTCCGATACTTGTTTAGATTTTTTATTTTAGTAATATATATTAAAAAAAAGGATAAGGTAAGATAAAGAAATTTATTGTCGCTGTCGGGACTTTTGATATCGAAAGAAGTTAAGAAACACTGCTTTCATCACTTCTCATCGCACACGCACCGTGGCATGAATGAGGCACGCTCAATAATTCAAACGTATGAAAGTGTGATTGGTGTGATCTGTACTTACTATCTACTTATCAATTCATTTCGTCACAATACATGCTTGATGCGTCGCGACGAGAACGTGGTGCGGAAGCGATATATACATCCATCACATTATAGATATTCGAGTCAATCAGCACGGAAGCACTCAAGAGAGGTCCTCCCTTCTTTTTTTTTTCTTTTTTTTTCTCTCGTACGTACTCGAGTGGGCAGTCTAGGATAAACGAGAATGCAAGAATCGATCGGTGAAAACGGCGAGAAGCGAGCGCGCGTGCAATTGTACGGTCGTGGACAAATAGGTTGCGACACTTTTTTTTTTCTTATAGGTTTCGAGACGAACTAATATTTTGCAAATGCGAACTACGATTGGCGTAGACTGTCTCTAGACTAAAGATACATCAATTGTGGTTCGCTTTTGCAAAATATTAGTTGCCTGTAAAATATATATTATATATATTAAATTTATAATTATATTAGAAACCTATAAAAAAAAAAGTGTCGCGCAACTTTATTTGTCCACGACTGTACATTTCGTTTTTCAATTCGCAAATTCTTGTTATTTTTTTTTATCCTGAAATGACGAAAGTTCGCGAAAACATAAGAAAAGAATTTGAAACGTAAGAGATACGCGATAGTGGCCAGGAGTATGATAATGTATGATTATATTGCTAAAACTGACGTTTGCAGATTCTACCAGCGTCAGCTCCTAGCTCTGCTCGTCTCCCCGCCACTACTACTACCACTACTTCTACTTCTACTGCTACTACTTCTACAGCCGCCGTGAAAAAAGCGTATGCGTACGCGACCAAAAAAAAAAGCGAATCGTCAGTCTCGCAATCGTCAATCAAACAAAACTGAACAAAAAAAATATGCCTGCCTGCCCACTAACTTCCCAACCACCAAGTTCATCACCAAGTTCACCGAATATATAGGAAGTCGTCCGTACGTCTGTCACGTCACGTCACGTCACGTCACGTCACGTCGCCCGTCGATGTTGTGCGTTGTGGTGTTGCGACCTGCACACAGCACACAACGGTGCAACAACCGAAAACCAACAGTTTCCGGGTGCCGTCGCCGCTGCCGGAGTAGCGCCTGTGCTCGAGACTGCCACCTTCGGAAAAAAAAGAAAAAAACAGCGAAAAAACTTTGCTTCTTTCCGTTGCTGTCCCCCTCCCCCTCGTCCGTCGTCGTTGCACTGCGGGAAATAAAAGTCGTCTTGAACCAAAAAAAAAATCGTCCGTCGCTCCACTGCGGGACTCTCCCCTTCGATCACCACTACTACTATTACTACTACTCTTCCACCAACCACCACCATCACCACCACCAACCACCAACCGACCAATCAACCGACCACCGGGTGTTGTTGTGATCCACCTTCTTCGACTCTTCGTCTCAGCTTTCAGGGGGACGGCGGCACACATCGAATCAATCGTCAAAAGTAAAATTCGTCACCGTGAGAAAAATGTCACCCACAACCGGCCTTCACCACCAGTTCGTGAACGAAATCAATCGCGACGCAAATTATTAAACAAAACGAAAAAAAAAGAATTTCTGCATAGTAATTCTATCCACCGGCGCCGCGTCTCTTCATTTGACTACGATCGACTGTCTTCCCGACTGTTCGCCGTTTCGAGACCGACGTTTCTATTCTGCCACTGCCACTACTAGTATTACCGCTACTACTACTACTACCTACTACTACCTACTACTACTACTACCACTACTGCTACTGCTACTCGTCGACCATCACTTAGGGACGTGTGTTAGCCGCAACAACAACTGAGCTCGCGAGAGTTGCCGCCGAGAGATCTTCTCGACCTTCGACTCCTCGAGCAAAATGATCACGCAAAATAAGCGAAATCACCACCTACTACACACCATCCCACCACCACCCAACTACCACCACCAACCACCAGTACATGTTCACAGTTCTGGTATTTCACCGATTTTCAAAGATTTTTTATCTTTATCTTTTTTCATTTTTCATTTCAAAAGATATATATATATATATATGTATATATATGTGTATATATATATATATATATCTTTTTATTTTATTATAATTCTTGTTTTAGATTTGTAGCTGTTTCGGCGAGGAGTTCTGTCTGATTTCGACAATTAATGCATTTTGTCGGGATTGCATGAACAAAAATCTCCAAGAAATTGATTAAGGAAGTGAAATTGTTTTTGACCGAATTTTTATAAACGAACTGTAAAAATGTAATCGAATCAGAGAACTTCCAGCTGATACACATAATATAAATAAAATCGATATATACGAGATGTAACATTTGTTGATAAAATTTAATGAAATTTAATTTACTACTAAAATTATTGTTTCTACTTTCTTTGATTTAGCATTTGATTGGTGAGACGTCATTTTATATTAATTCATTATTAATCGTGTCTAACTATATAGTTTTGATACATCACCCTTTAGATAAAATAGGAACTAGATAATCCTAATTCTCTTACAGTTGTCTTGCGATGATTTTTCGTATCTGTGTTTTATCGCTCCGCTTCGCTCCATCTCGAACAAATTTTGACGTTCTAATTTTACAAATTGCAAGCATTACCATTTATTTATCGTTTCTTTGCTGTAACAATAAATAAGTGATAATTGCGAAATAAATAAAGTGCACAAACAATGTTAATTAGTAAATGATTAGAGAATAAATATTAATTAGAAAAATGATTTAATACATTAAATTCATAATTTGCATTTTAGCAATTTAATTTGAGAAAAAGTAAAGGTATAACGATTATTTATCACGATTATTATAATTATAATGTTTTGAACATTATTATTTAAAAAAGAATATTAACATATTTGTTTGCAAAGTTTGTAACGGAGTGAAGAAACGCGTTCTAATAATCTCGTTTGCTATTTCAAAATGAAGATGATGTCTAACTGTTGGTAATCTTTTAGATCGAGATCACGCAGCCCCCGCAGGAGGTCATTGACTCGGAGTCGCAGCCGAGACCGCCGCTCGCGTTCGGATTCCCGTGACAGACGGTATTAATCCGATATATCTTATTGAAATATGGATTCTTATGGAAATATGGCCGCAGATCGAACTATCAAAATTTTCAATCTCTTATACTTAATTCAATAAAAGAAATAGAAAACATTGATTATTCAAAAAATTAGAGTAAGAAAAGAATTAAGAGTTAATACAAAATCGGGCTTGTCATAATCAGATATAATTCAACATTAAGAAAAGAGGGATAATTACACTTTAAGAGCAAAAAATATACTATGCTATTGATAATATCAATGATAGCTAAATGAAAAATAAATGTTAACGAGATTGTAAACATTTCGCGTTCGCGCGGAATTTATCGCGAAAGAGGAAGCAACATCCTCTCTTGCAATAACGGCAAAAAAAAATGCCAAAAACAACGACGCACTCTTTTATCTAAGCTTTGTATTCTTTATCTAATTGCAGTTAGATGCTAAAAGTTCGAGAGAGAAAGAGAGATAGATAAAGAGAGAGAAAGAGAGAAAAATCAAGCCAGCTTATTACTTATGTCCCGGAGAGAAGAAAATGAAAACAAAAAAAAATGAAGCGAAACACTTCTTCATATGTAAATAATAAAGATTGATTGTTAACCACACATATATGTACGCGCTCACGTTTGAAATTTTTAAATTACTATGATAAGAATACGATAATTAAACCGAATAAAAGACATGTCAGCAGATTTCAGGAATTTAGTCTGTAAGCCATAATATCTGTAAGTTTCAATTATATATATGTCGTGTTTTACATTGTGTTATATCGTATTATACATATATGTCATGTGTACACATTCACACACTCACACAACACATACGCTTACCTCTCTCACTTACTCACTCTTTCTCTCCAAAAAAATATGGATGTGGATTAAATTTATTATTTTTTTTTTTCAGGTAGCGGATAGATGCAAAATAATATTTGTGCATGAATTTATATACATTTTCCATATTCAACTGCGCACCGATTATTTGTCGGTCTTGAAACGCCTTTCAGTCCTGGACTGAAAGCTCAAAGCTGGAATCGCAGTATCACGAATTGGCAAGTCAACTTAATAATATTGATGCGAGGGGGGTAATCACTCAGAAAATAGGTATACATCTGGACTTCTGAGTTCAAGACTTCACCGAATTTCATAGACTGCCATGGACTTCATCGGATTAGACGTCAGACTTTGACGGATTTTATTGGGCTTTGCCAGATTTTCCGGACTTCATCGAACTTCACGGACTGTCATAGACGTGCAATTTTATTGCTATGCCGGACTTCGACGGACTTTACCGGATTTGACTTCATTGAACGTCGACAGACTTTATCAGACTTCTGACGGGTTGTACATCAGAATTTAAGAGTGGTTACCCCATCGTATTGATGTTAATGAGCATTTTAAATATCTATAAGAATTTATTGCGCCAATATCAATATCGCCAGGATCAAATCTTACATTCCATGACAGGCGTCTTATTAATTCGATCATGTAGGGATGTCTAGGAATATGAAGTATGTATCTTTTTTAAATGAACGATAACAAGGACGAAATAAGACAAGCAATAAGAATCGATTCTGGCGGGAGTAATATATTTTTCGCAATAAATTCTTTACAGGTATTTAAGATGCTCATTGGCATTAATATTAGACCTGTTCTTTTTAGTTAAATTTTTTGCACGATTCATTTTTCCTCTTTTTCTCTTCATTAGAGAGAAAAAGAAATTGCTTGTCAATTTAATTGATACGGTTACAGCTTTAGTTTAGAAATGTGTTTCAAAATCGACAAATAATTGGCGCGCATGAATGGAAAATGTATACAAACACAAAAATTGTATTATATCCGCTGTGATCGAATATTATACAGACTTATTACATTGTATCACATATCAATATACTTATTTTTTTAAATCTTTTTTGTAAAAAAAAATCTGGAGTTTCTAGCCAAAAACCAACGAGGTAGCTATATTTTTCTCTAAAAAAAAAGAAGTTCAAATTCAGAACGGTCAGCTAACGGTCGGAGAGCCAAAGATTCGTTCAGAAATCGGATCAAAGGATCGGAGACGGTAACCGTGATTCACACCCATATTTTTTTTAGAGTACACAAATAATTGATTAATTACAATGAACCAGCAAAACATTTTAGAGTTATGAGGCATAGTGTTAGGATTTTGAATTTACGTATAACACTTGCTAGTACTAACATATAATGGCTTTCGATTAGTTAGTATTAATAATTATGTACAGATGGAAATGTGTCGCTATTACGACATCGTTGAGAAGCAAAAATGTATCAATGAGTAATGATGTCCCCTTTCATCTTATAGTTTGTTCATGTGTGCACATACAGAAATGAATTTGTATTTTGATGCAATAGATGCGGACGAGCGCGGTCGTCATTGGTAACCAACTCATGGATGGCGTGTTCGTTTGCACTATCTTACACGAAAGCCCAAACTCGTGTTTGCTTCTCAGTGTACCTTCTTTACGTGTGTACAAGTAACAAAAATTCTTTTTTCTTCTCATTAAAACAATTCATGATATATTCATGATAATAATTATAAATATTATACGATTATTGATTAAAAAACTTTTGGTAATTCAATGTTTTTGATGGAAGGATGAGAAGAGTGTAAGAATTTTTGTTTTGTAAAAAAGTTTGTATTGGCTTTGTGTTTTTGATTGTATAAGACCACAAATAAACTTGTGAATGATAATAAATAAAGGTGTCAAATTTGATCAAATTTTTCTTTGGATATTACGAGCATGAAATTTGCACGATTGTCTTTTTTTCTTTACATAGACTGGATAACAGTAGTGATTAAGAAACAAGTGAATATTATAAAAATTAAATACGTAAATGTAAGTGCGTGTGTGCGCGCGTTTTTTCGTCAGTTCGAAAATCTTGTACGATTCTTTTGAAGGAAGAATTCTAAACGAAAATTATTTTATATATTTTTTTATTTTTATAACAAAAATTTTTTTATTCTTCACTTTCGCTCTTTGTAGGCATTCTCGTAAAAGAATTAAGAAAGTAATCTGAAATCAAATTGTTACACTTGACTGCAAAAGAAATTTGCGCGTCTTTATATATTGCAAAAAGATTACAGCGTAAATTTTTTGATAGCTCCACAATTCGAGATTAGATATAAGCTATATTGCCCAAGGCAAGCGTGCATAGTCTGACCCCCTGCTGACAGACGTGGTAATCTCTGATAGGCAATGCTAGAGTCTCGTCCAGTAGCTTCAAGATCTCCAAGTAAGCTTTCAGCGCCTGCTCATTTCGGCCTTCTTCGAGATTCGTCGACGCGACCCTGAAAAGCGCGTCCGTGTCCTGTAAAGCCTTCAAGCCCTTCAGGATATTCGTGCTCTTGCCGCACTTCGCGCATCCGATCATGAACTCGTTCGCGTCGCTTCTGACCAGCAATACGTTGCCGCAGGACGGTCCAGTCTCACATTTAAATCTGGAGAAACAAGGATGATGTGAGGTAAAATTACCGATATGTTATTAATAAGATAAAATAATAGTTTTTCTGATCTCTTATACATTATTCTAAATTTTTTTTTTATTTGTGTGGATATATAGAGATTTCAAGCAACGTGAACATTTGCTATGCCTCGTGTGATACAGATGACGATCATTTTTCAATAGTACATCCAATAAGTGCATAGATAGGTAAGAAGCAATCACATTCGACTGTTAGATGCTGGTTACATTCACCATGTTTGGTCTTTCTCTCAATCAACCTTTCCGTAACAAGTGGACGCGAATCAGCACGCAGCGACTTAATTTGTACATACATCTTTAACTACCTTTGTAAAGTAAGACAAAATACATACATCTTTAACTACCTTTGAAAAGTAAGACAAAATCTTCTTTCGTCTTCTTTCAAACTTAAATTCTTTTTGAGAAAAAAATTTCAGAAAATATCGAATTATCTCAATATAAAGTATACTTATATATAATTTGAAATGATGCATATATGGGGTGACAATCGAATTCAAACTTGAGACTTTTAACTACTACTCTCATACGGAACAATACTATCACTCCTTATTTGGATATGTTAACAGTTATTTAGTCAATTGTACAAGTAATATTATTAATTACTATTTAATAATATTACTTAATATAACTAACATTAATAATTACTGCACGAAGAGAATTTTATTTTAAAATTTACTCTGAAAATTATGTTAATCGTGGGACAACATAGTTTTCGACGAATTTTATGTGATTTTCACTATTTTAAAAGGAAATTCTTTCTGTGTGCAAATCAACATTTTCATTACAACTCTATTAATTAATAATATTAATTAATAGATTCGCTTATTATGCGCAAAAAAATAACCAAACAATATCAACAATATCGATTACACAACCTGAAACTGCATCTGAGAAAGTTGATAAATACCTGAGCACTGTTGGGTCCAATTCATCTAGAAGTGGCCAGTGCCCCGAACACGCCTCGCAACTACAATCGAACCAATATTGCACCCTCAATTTTCTTTTCCGCTCAGTCTCGGACGTGGTTGTGAAGATAGGACCGTAGTTCTCAGAGATCTCTTCACCTGCGCCGATTGTGCGAACAGCGCGTACGATCATGGTGGTGCCGATGAAATATCTCGGATTTAAAAATTTTTAGTTTAGTCTGTATAGTTAATAATAATACACAGTTATATAAAACGTTATATAAACCGTTATATAAAACGTTATATAAAAGTTATATAAAACGACGGGAGAGAATAGAGCATTATTTACCGAACTACGCCAGGATTGCACGAGTGATTCAGCATCGCCACCGTAGGATAAACGCCACCGCCTATGAACACGCTCTTGGCCTTAGCAAGTGTCTTCTCCCCTTTCGGCCTTACCAGTTCGGAAATCTAGAAAACGAATTAACGGTCAGTAATTGCGGGAACAGATACAATGACGCACGTTTTTCAAGCAATAATCAAGTACGAGCGAATTATGTTGTATCACGCGTCGTTCTTACCTCGTGCGAATTGAATTGCAATAACTGCAAATTGTGTAACAGCAGTCCCGCGATAAACAGTTCCTCGTCTGACAATCTACTGTCCGCTGAATCGGCGGTTTTCACGTTTTCCGGCAAGTAATTGCTGAATCTTAACAATCTGAACAACCAGGCCGCCATGTAGGCTCTGTGAAAAATATCCTCCGGCAGCCTTTTGTCTTCGTGAGTAACTATTAGAATAATATATAAAATATGAAGAAAAAAAAATCAGCACATCAAAAAGAAAGATAATTTGTAAATAATTTGTACTTAAATAATTGATTTATCGATAAAAGAGAAAAGAGTATCAGTTGTTTTAAAAAAAAGTTCAAAGTAAGATTCTTGGTAACTTTATTAATCGAAAGAAATAAATCTAACGACATCCTTCTGTAAAAAAAATCGCGAGATTAAACATGCATGATAAAATATTTGTTCAATCAAAAATTTACTTTTAAATTGATTACTATTTTAATTGCTAGTTTTTACTATTTTAATTACTATTTTAATTGCTAGCTTAATCTGGAATTTATTTTATCCATTTTATTTCACATTATCACAGATACGTAATTATTTAAAGAATATTTATATATTTTTTTTATTGTACTCAGTTACCTAAATTGTAAAAGGTATTCGCGTAATCGTCTCCCCGATACGGATTCTCCGCGGAGATCTTCGGCGTGCTTCCGGGATCCCTAAATCGTTCCTTCAGCCTCGTAATTTCCTCGAATGATCTCTGTGTGATCGCCCTTAGGGCCAGGAAGCACGTGACCGAGGCTCTCGAGTGCCACAGAGCCGGCAGCAGTTTGCACTCCCGCGAGTGTACTTGGGTGTCTGCATCTCTGCAACGGCGACTGCAATACGCGACGTGGTTGCAGGTGCCACAAGCCGCCGGCATCGGCACGAATATTCTCGCGAAGCACAGGTGGCAATGCGTGAGCCTTGAAAGTCGAATGTCGCGTGCATTTTAGTCGCGGCAAAATTTCGCGCAACCGCGACTTTTGCGATGAAGAGAGAAAAAAGAAAGAATAAAAAATAAAGCAGAGGCAGCGAAATAAAAAGAAAGATAAGACGAACTAATAGTTTCGACAACAGCTACGAAATCTTGAATTCATCAAATCTTCGATACTGTATAGAATCTAAATCGGGTCCTAAACGTTCGAGCAATGTTGTAACAATATTGCAACGTTGCTGCAAGTTGGTGTACTGTATGGGAACAGTGCACGGAGAGAATTTCCTTTTAAAATTTACCCAGAAAATCATGTTAATCGTGGGACAACATAGTATTTCGGCAAATTCTATATGATTTTTCTGTTTTTTTTTACTGTGCACTACAATTTGTTGTAGTATATATTTAAAAAAATAGTGAAAATTATATAAAATTTATCGAAATACTATGTTCTCCTACGATTAACATAAAATTTCAGGGTAAATTTTAAAATAAAATTCTCTCCGCGTGATTAAAAATAAAAGTATTACCAAATAACGTAACAAGTAGATTGCCAAGATATTAGGAGTGTGATTTAGATTTAAAGATTTTGCAAGATAATGTCGGTGTTGTCGAAGACATTCCAGCTATTGTTTCTTAATGCTTTAACATTACTTCATGATATTTAATCATTTATTAACAATAGACGCGGTAAACATCGTGTTTATATCATCTTAAAAATGGAGTTTCGTAAACGACATTTTCCTCATGTTGCATTATTAGTGAAGCAAACGCTATTAAAGCTGAAATGGGAAGTCTTACCGCACCTCGCTGATTATCTCTTGTTCCGATCGATACACATACATGCTCTAGAGGATACGCACTTTTATAATTTCGAAAAAATGTAAAAATTTGAAAAAATTGTATCAATACCGAAGAAAAATGTTTTTATCGTCGCGGAATCCATCTCTTGCCAGAAAAAGTTATAGAAAACAAAGGGAAATATTTTGATTATATGGTCATTAAGGTATTCGTATAGTAAATCAATTTTTGAGAAAAAAATCCCTCAAAACTAATGCACACTTCTAATATATATGATCAAGCCCGATATTTCGGATTTATACCTGTTCTCCGCCAGCAGAGACGCGCAATGCGGTCGTTCGACGATCACGACTTCGCCGGGCGCTATCTCCCTGGTCGCCACGGCGTGTCTACCTATGTCACCCCCGTCGTCCTTGATCTCCACCGCTCTGCTGCAAGCGGGGTACAGGGGGTTCCTCTGCTTCTCGGGGATAAATCTGTCCTCCAAACGCGCGTTGGACTCTTGCTTGTCGCGAACTCGCGGGGGATTCTTCTTGGCGGCGGCCTCGTTGAGCTGTTTACCCTTGTCCATCACCGCGAGCATCACCCTGATGTCCGCCTCCAACTTCTGCTTACGCTCCAAGGGTATCTTGGCGTCGTCCAGGAGCTGAAGAGCCCGCCTGAACGCCTCGACCGCCTCGTCGTGCCTCTTCAGGCCCAATAAACATCTGGCCCGTCGCTCCTCGAGTTTATAGAAAAGTTCCTTCGGGTAACCGAGTCGCGAGGCCTCCTCGATGTCCTCCAACGCGTATTCGTGACGCTCCAAGTGATATAATGTAGCCGAGCGATTCGCCAAAATGACGCTTAATTCTATGACATTTAGATTTCACATTCTTAGGATTGATAATCACGAACGATTTAATTATCAGTGATCGAATAACGCTAGGATAATCGCAACATAAATTTTCGAATAAGTTATGGAATTATATACGAAAAAACATGGGCATATCCAAGGAAAGGAAAAATTCAACCCTCCCCCCCCCCTTTTACTTATGTTTTTAGTTTTACAAAATCAAACATTTTTTATACGATATTTAATGATATTTATGTAAAATATCGAATAAAGTAATTCATTAACGAAAAAATTGCTATTTAAGTCAACAGGATTGATAAATCCTTTCGAAAAAATCATGCGAAAAAAAGACGGTAATTTTTTTTTGATAGGCGTATTATAACCCGGAATATTATTTTATTATCTTATTCAAAATATAATATTGCAGTTACATAATATTGTATTAATTTCAGAGTAGGGAAGTAACGCGTTACCGTTTTTGTTATTTTATTTCAATAACGATTGTTACTTTTTTCTCTCTGTAACGGTAACGGTAATATTATATTTTTACAGTAACGGTAATAAATTTGGCGTTAATTTTTATATTTTTATATTTTTATTTTATAATATATTTTTAATTTACTTTTTGAAAAAAATATTTTTCAAAACTCTATATTTTGTACTCTTAAACATTTCCATAGCCACTATCAGTATTAAAAATTTATAATTCTCATTACATGTATAATAGATTTTTAATGTAACAGTGAATATTGGAATGCACTCTTAATAATGGCTTTAATATTTTAAAATAATAAACTTAACTTTCTGTAAAAATAAACATAATATAAAGAAAAACTTGTTTTATATATAAACTTGTTTAGAATTTTAAATTTTATTTATTATTACATTTAATAATAAATAATATAAATATAATACTATAAATAAATAATAATAAAATAATAATAAAATCTAATAATAATAAATCTAATTAAACTTATTTTAGTATTACAATAAAAAACGAAAAAGTAACGAATCGTTATTTTTCAATTATCAGTAACAGTAACGTGTTACTTTTTTAATACTTTTTTAAGGTAATGTCTCCAATCCTTATTAATTACAGATACTAAATGCAAATTAGGTAGACATAATTATATACTAAATAAAAATAACGAATATTATATATACGCCTACCTGTTGATGGTGCTAGAAGAATTGCATTCGAATACGTTTCCAAGGCCTTCGCGAATTCCCCGCGACCAAAAAATTTATTCCCGACGTCTTTCAATCGAATAGCACTGTCGCGATCCTTGATCATAGGTTTCTTCATCTCCAGGGGTAATTCATGTGCCTCGGAGTAGTTCAAAACGAAAGCCACCCTCTCAGCGTTTGATTCGAGGGCAGCGAATTTCTTGAAGTCTTGTTGGCGAATCGCCTTTCTCACCGCTAATAAATTCGAGCGGAAAAATCCAGCGATTTCCGGTTCCAACTCATTTCCCGACATGATATTTTTAAGTATTGTTCTTTATTATTAATGCGTGATAAGAACTAAGAATTACACGTGTTAAACAGAATTGCAATGTATTAGCACTTGGATGATTTTATATAATAATATATTAATATATTTCTATTTTTATCGAATTAAGGAGAAGTATTAATCTATTAATTACGGATTTATTTATTTATATTAACTATGCAGAATCATATTTGACAAAATTCTTTAGAGTTACTAATTGAAACATATCTTCTAATATTAATTAAAACTCCAGGATTATTTTGATAATTATTAGTACAGATATTTATAATAATCAATAATATTTATTTTCACATTTTACTCCGTCGAACTATATATCTTTACTAATTTTTTGCGATTAATTCTCGAATTAATTTCTCGGCAAAATCACATGTAGAGATGATATGAAATTGATTAGAATCACCAATTGGAGAACGCACTCCAATGGCATAGCCCTGAGCGACGACTCGAAGTTACTGGCTCCTCTGGTGGCGTGTCTGGCTCTAGCGAAAACTACGCGCGGCTATTTCGGCGTACGCTATTTTGAGATACTTTCGATCTTAATGTGGGTGTTCGCGCCGCGGTAAAACGGGAACGTGTAACGCCTTCCTCATAGGCGACAACGGAACTTTACGACAACGTAATCCAGGTGTAATTTGGTCACTATAATCCGACGTCCTGAATTATAATGACCAAATTATACCTGTTCTTACGCCTCGCTCCCTTCGACCTTCAGAGCTATTTGCATTTAATGAAATTTATATGTGCTGTTATTATTTCGGAGAGGGGGACGAGAAATAAAAACGCAAGTAGTACTGACGGTAAAATATATTTGTTAACGCTGTTGTCATTGTGTCGGAATGCACTGTAAACTAATTAAACGCTAGACTACGTTACGTCTTTATCTAGATCGTTAAATCAATCGCTATACGTGAGTTATCTTAAGTTAACGATATATATACAAAACTCAGATTGGCGATGTACAAAATAGCGGATGCACTTATAAAATTCGTACGAAACGAAGGTGTCGATTGATAAATAATCTCGAAATATGTCGGCGTCACGATATTACACTCTGATAATAATGATTGAAGAAATCTCTGTTTGCATATTCTAAGGGAATACTTTAAAATACTAATTTCTTAAAACGGGAGAAAGGGAATTTTTGACGTATGTATGATAATATCATATACATTTCTTACTCCGTTATTATATTTAATATACATATAATAATATTACCAAAATATTAATATTAAATTATTCTGCAATTTTTTGTACGTTGTGCATTATACAATAATATCGATGTATTTCTGCTTCTTTAATTGGAATTTTTTTCAATTGAACGCTGTCGATTAAAGGAACTCTACGTCACAAATAATGTACTAGACATCATTCAATACTGGTAAATGAATGTAAATAATGTAATTAATTTCCAGATAAACTAGAACATTACGATAAGACATAGGTACGAAATATTGAATATAGATTTTTGAAAGAAAATTTATACAAAAATAATTTTAACAGAAACAATTGTTTTTCTTCCGCATCGAGTCCAAGACTCTAATTTTCCCCTTTAATCCGCAGCGTTCAATTCCACTAAGAAATATTTTCGACAAATCGTATTTCTTCGCGAATCTTGTTAATTGCCGTTAAATGCAACGGATGAAGATCGCGTAACCGTGTCGCGTGGTTGTCACATCTTTCTCTCTCTCGTCATCCTCACCAATTCTACTTCTTTATTTACACCGCGGAGACCTGCGGTCTGCGCAGAATACTATTATCAGAATCCATCTCGAGCGTTCGTATAGAATTCGGAAGTCGCTCCTAGAAGTCGTACGAGCCCTCGTCGTCCTCTCTGTTGGCCCTCAGGCCCATTCTGTACACGACGCCGGCCACGCCGGCGCCGACGAGCGGGCCCACCCAGTAGATCCACAGATGCTCGTACTTGTCGTCCACCACGGCCGGGCCGAGACTCCTGGCGGGGTTCATGCTGCTGCCGGTGATGGGCACCGCCGCCATGTGGGCCACCGCGATCGTCAGGCCGATCGCGAGCGGGGCCCAACCCTTCACGTCGGTCCTCTTGGGATCCGTGACGGCATGCACGACCAGCACCAGTAGGAACGTGATGATTATCTCCATCCCTACGCCCTGCGCCGCGGTTACGTTGGAGTCCAACGCGGTGACGCCTAGGCCCTGAGCGACTTGCGTTTTAGGTAGAATCAGCTGGACGAAAGAACGATTCGGTTAGAACGAATCAATGAGTCGTGCGGGAGAAGAAGAGAGGAATTTTCACGGATCGAAATGGTATAACTCAGATAAAGTTCGAAAAGAATTCATTCGTACATTCAGTCATCAATTCTGAGCTCATTTTCAGAACTTCTTTATAAAAGGAATTCTTTTGCATCTGAAAATGAGCTCAGAACTGATGACAAATGACTGAATTCTTTTTTGAACTTCCTGTGCTACCTGGGAACGAATTATAAGATTGCTCGCAATGTTCCAAAATCGTTCACGATAAATTCACGAACTTCTTTAAAAGGTGCCTTTTCATGCTGACGCTCGACGCTCATTTTTGGCGTTAAAATTACGTGATGATAGTTGACTTGCACAAAAAGCGGCAATATCAAGTTCAATCGTATAATTCGTATATCTAAAATGTTCAGAACAAAATAACAACAGTCTTTGACGCTGAAGCTGAGAAAATCCAGCTTCTTTTTTTGACGCTAGCGTCAAAGTCGAAGTCACACGTGATTACCAAAAATTCAACATGTTGATTTCTTTACTGCTTACGTCTTACTGAGTTTTGATTAAGTTTTTTTGTGTGCCGTGGCTTTAACGCTAAAACGAGCGTCTCTTGAATTTGCACCTTAACGATTTCATTAATTAATCGAATTGACACGAGAGAAGAAAGAGGAGCGTTCCATTTGACCATGTTACAATTGACCGCGACGTGGTCAATCGCAACGTGAGCAATCGCGACTGTGGTCAATTGCAACGTGATCAATCGACTCCCTGCGAAAGGAACACGACGTGGGGTATCATTTTTTCTCGTTATTGAGTATTTTTCCTTTACTATAAGTTAGATTACAATGGCGGAGCGTGTAGATTATAAGCATTAAGAAGCTGAAGTATTTAATGTCGAGTTTATATTCCTCGAAATTAATTCGAGCTGTAAAAGATACGTAAATTACTATCATCGCGCGAGCGCACGCACGTGCGCCGTTGTCCCCTCGCGAGCCGCGGCGTGATCCAGCTGGTTGGCCACGACGGCCACGACCAGTTTCTGATGTAACGAGCGGTCGACCGGCGGGCCCGGGGAGGAGAGGCCGCGGACCTTGACCTTGCACAACGGCGATTTAATTGATACGGGTGAGACGGGGCGCTTTCGGGGTCCCGCGCCAAATCGAAATGACAGGCTATCAACGATCAATTTCACGCTTCGGCCGGACAATCATTGTGATTACGCGCGGCGTGTAAGGAACGTAAGCGCGCTTAAATGAAAATGTCGGACGGGCGACGCGCCGACGATCTCCTCGAGTTTTTGTAGCTTACGCAACGCGGCCAGCTGCGATGTTCGATGATTCAAATTTCTAAGCAATTTCAATTGGTCAAAAGTAAAAAAACAAGAAATTTTTAATGAAGATGAAGACCGACGTGCATAACACTTACCTTTCACAGCTTAATTAAATAATAGAATTGGATGAACTTAAATCACTATTTAATCCGATCTTTTTTTTTGGGGCATTTTTTTGTTTTTACTTGGAGAATTTTTATTTAGGTGATAGGAAAATTGATTTTGAAATTAACAAACATATATTAGATTAATTTTCTCGAATTCTTCAAAAAGAAATGAATCGGATGTCACGGTGAACTTTTTTTTTTTTTACATACCTTGAGAACAGCGGATCCCGCTATAGCGCCGCAACACTGGCAAACCACATAACAGACGGTTTTGAGGAGACTGCAATTTCCGCTCACCAGTAGACCGAACGACACAGCCGGATTCACGTGACATCCGGAAATCGGACCTAGAGCCTAAAATAGAAAAAAAGAGATATTCTAAGTCGTTAATAAATATAATTGTAAATTTTTAATTGCTCGCGCTCTTTTTCTCTTGTATAAAATTTGTAAAAGTTACGAAAACAACTTAAATTTAATGTTCACGTAATAATTACGATATTAATTATTATGTGTACATCAAATTCAAGTTGTTTTTGTAACTTTTGCAAATTTTAATTACAGCACAATAGTAACAATTATAACGTTATATAATCCGCACAAATTGAAATTGTGAGCGGATCAGGAAATAAGATACGATCTTTTCGTCGTAATTTTTTATTCATTACAACTTTCAAGATTGTTACTTCGTCAGTTATGGTCATATCATATGTCACGCTATTGTTGTGTCTTCCATTAGAAACTGGTTGCGGGAGTGGTTTACGATCCACTTCTCGATTGGCGAACTTGCGGCTAATAAAACCCGGGCCCGTGAGAAAATTTCTAAAGCTTCTTTCTCAATCGCATAGTCCCACGCCCGCCGCCGAAAGAGGAGGGTAGGGGGGGGGAAGAGGAAGAAAGAAAAGGAGAGAAAAGGGGGGAAAGAGACAAAATTCATTTTTTGAATTTATCTCTTACGAAGTTTCTCAACGCTCAACGTCGCGTCGTTTTGACAATCGTCACATCGTGTGCGTGCATAACGCGCCTGCTTGTAAATTCCCCTTACGTAGCTCGGCGCGTAATTACGCAGAGATCGCATGAACGATTCGAGACGTAATCTCGGGCACGTCCGACCTTCTCTCGCAGGTAGCTGGATGAGAGTGATCTTCATTAGGAACGTCTCTAATTGTAAGACTATTTTGCGAGAGTATTTCGATAAAAAAAAACATCTTGTTGCAATGCGATGTTGCATTTAATTGAAATGCAAATATAGTGAAGTAAAAGCTAGAGGCTAAACGCGTATAGTAGATGAGAAACAAAAATGTAATTAAAATTTCCGCAGTTATACACGTGTGCATTTGCGGGGTGCCTTGATGATGCTCGTTAATGCACACGATCCTAATTGAGCGCCGGAGCGGACACGTGGTGCATCTAGAGCAGAGTCGATGCTTGATTTATAGCGGTATTGCATGCGGTTGCTAATCGATAGCAGATGGTCGATGCGGTAGGTGAACGCGGTGCACCGGTCTATCTAATTCATATATCCACAATTTGCACGTACAAATTGCCTGTAAAGCCCGCTCGTATAGCCTCACTTCGCAAATTGCTCCCGTAAATTTCCATCCGATATTGACGCAAATGTTTTACATTAATAATAACATCGTTCGAATGTGATTATAGCGCGCGATATAAATCGCATTAGACTCGATGCGCGCACGCAACAATCGATTGCCTTGCAAATAATGTGTAAGGAGGTGCGCATTGAAACGCTGGTTCAATAAAAATTACACCAGAATGCGTTGATATGTAATCGTCCTGAAAGTGATCGACGCGAACAGGAAAATAACGTACAACGAGATGCGTCGAGATGCACCGATTTAATAAAAGTTCCTGGATGTATATATATTGATTAATTTTCTCGAAATATCCCGGATGTATACATGGTCTGTCCCAAAAGTAATGAGACTAATTCTGGAGAAACAGTTTTATTGAAAATACACTTAATATATTTTTCAAAGTACAAGGATGCTTGAGCGTCAGTACAAGTAGCGATTTCAACGTTGCTGCCACTCTTCCTAGTAGCGCAGGAAGACTTGACCGGACATGTCTCTTCCAGAGCACTCGTCGCGGCTGCTTGGACTTTTTTAATTGTCCCAAAACGGAATCTCCGACACTGTTTTGGGACAATTAACAAGATCCAAGCAGCCGCGACACGAGTGCTCTGGCATGTCCGGTCAAAATTTCCTGTGCTACTAATAGGAAGAGCGGCATCAATGCTGATGAAATCACTGTATTGACGCTCAAAGATCCCACTCTGAAAAATATTAAGTGTATTTTCAATAAAACAATTTTTTCAAAATTATTCCCATTACTTTTGGGACAGATCATATATACCTCTAAGTATCTCTATTTCTTCGCAAACAAATTCGCATCCCGGATCGTCACGGAATCCTCCGGATTGATCCGGCATGCGAGCGACTCCGCAGACTTCGCGGCGTCGTTCGCATGTCGGACTCGTCTAAGTCCTGAGGCCCGCCGCGCCGCCCAAGGGGCCCGGGTTCGTTACGATGCGGAGCCCCGACGCACCGCGGCCCAGTTCTCATGCACGCCTCGGCAAGGTCTTGGCTCGCCGCGGGCGATCGGCACACATATGCGCCGACCACGATTACGCAAGCGAGTTCTCTCTCTCTCTCTCTCTCTCTCTCTCTCTCTCTCTCTCTCTCTCTTCTCTCTTTTGTCCCTTTATCTCTCTCTCTCTCTCTCTCAAACAACTCGGTCCCCCGTCAACGCGTCTCGCTCGCTGATCCGCGATTTCCGACGCACGATTTCTGCGGTATGATCGGCGAATCGTCATCGTGACGTCTGGCGAGAGAAGGTACTATTGCGAATTTGCGCCGCCGTTCATTCCAAAATTCGCCTAAGGGACTCGTCTAAGGATCTCGATCGAGCGAGAGCGATCGCGCGGGAGAGAAAGAGTTATCGCGGACGAATGTATAACACAGGGTGTCCCTGAAGCCGGCCGCTTTTAACTTCAACGAGAGGGAGGGGGAGAGGGGGGGCCTCTTTAATGAGAGTCTCTCCTTAATAAAAGATTTTGCCCGCGAGAATTGATTCGCGATTGAAGCGGGCGAGATCGAAGTGGTCTCGGGAGAGGCAGGTTCCCTTTGTGTCTCGGGTCCCGAGGGACCGTGCGACATGGCCTTGCGGACTGCCAAAGTGAAACGAAAGATCCCCGCGGTGTTAGTCGCGCGCCTTTTAATTGACACGTGCTCGCGCGACACGCAAGGGCCCGTCCACGGATGGAATATATAGGTACATAAAGCACGTCATATTTAAGGCGCGCTTTAAAAAGGGAAAGTTATGCCACTTTCCGCGACTCATCGGCCTTGTCTTCGCGTCGTTGTTCCGAGAAAAGTAATAAACCGACCCCTCCCGCCCGCCCCGCTTCCCGCCGCGCGAAATTCGCACATATTTCGGCAAGCCTTATTTCGTTGAAGCCCCGCGTACGCACCTATCTCGAGACGCTTCGTATTTCTCCGCCAAATATGATTATTCAAAAGGCCATGTTGCGGCCCACGAGCAGATCTTAAAAAAAAAAAAAAAAAAAACAAATTGTCTATTAATCTCACATTTTTAAATTTTTACTTTCGGTGAAATTAAGAGAAATTAATTTGAACAACATTCCCGTTTGAAGTTTCTGTCGGAAGAAACGGTCACTCCGTCACAACGTTCAAGAATTCAATGACGGCCCACGCAGATCTTTCACATGTTAAAATCTTCACTTTTGAAGTGAAAATTAAATGAGATAAGCATGGGAATCCCGATCTAAAGTTTCGTCGGGCCAATATCATTTCGATCGCAATGCAATTGTTCGAAAGCCGAAGCGTCGGATCTTAAATCTTCACTTTCGGCGAAGTTCGACTTGAAAAAGTACGTGTGGCAATCGCGTTCCAAGTTTCTTCGGGACGGTCGTTTCGGCCAATTGTCGGATCCCACACACACACACGCGTGCGCGCGCGCGCGCCCTCGCGCGTTTCTTTAACGCTCTTAAATTAGAGGTCAAACGAAAAATAAAATTAATTTCCAGCATCCGTTCCAGTCCGCCCGTAGATCGCACGATCTCGAATTATCTCGCGGTTACGCGCCCCCGGGGCCTTACGACCCACAGCCCGCGGTCATACGCTCCCGCGAACTGCGAAGCGCGCAGGATCGGACTCGGAAGGGGGACAGCCGCGAGCTGTTATAGAGCTGTTATAGAGCCGCTCGCGACAAGATGAATGATGAACAATGAAAGAAAGGATTACGAAATAAAGAATGGGATATTCGTCGCGCGTTTTCGGAGAAGACAACTTCGCCCAGACAGCTCAGGCTGAGTCTTCACGTCTTTTCATTTCTCTCTCTCTCTCTCTCTTTCTCTGTCAACATATAAATACTGAAGTGTAATAAAATGGAGTAAAATACAATCAAATAACGGTACGATTCTCGCATGAATAAATTATGAAATGGCATCTCGTTTGATGATAATAGAATTACATAATAATATTATTACATCACAGTGTCGAAATGAAGTAATGAAATCGCGCACGTTGTCGGCGCCGTTATTAATCGCAGACTTCTCGGCTTCTTATCGTCGACGTGACTCATTGGAGGAATGAAATAAGTCCGAACCTGGCCTGAAGCTGCATGCAGTTCGCCGCTACACACGTGCCGCGTGTTCCTCTTTCGCGCGAACGAATATACATGTGCACGTGCGACACGCGCGCCGCTCAAATTCGTCACGAATTTAGCGGCGAGCAGGTGCAAGGAGGATCACGCGCGGTGAATTATCCTAGACCTCATCCGTGGAATTGCGAATATAGGCGAAGCTGATTGCCTTGAATCACTTTACTCCACCGAGGCGGATCATCTTTTGTCGTCATCCAAACGGCGGAGGCCGAAGGTTGCTGCCGAATTCGCAGTAAAACCGCAGGAACTTTCGAAGTCACCAGGCACAAGAGCTCTGTTGACCCTTTTTAACTGTATTCTTTTTTAAAACTGGACAATAGCGAAATATTGCGGTGTAATGCCAGCGAATTAATATACAATGATAAATTGATAATTTAGGACAGGTAAATTGATCGCACGCTAACAGCGAATTACGTATACGCTTGATTTCCACTCGATTTTTTTACGCGTGACGTCGGACAGTTGATTTAAGCGTCAAGATGAAAATTAGATTATTATTTTTTTTAATTAAAATAATTCAAACACAAATGCACAAATTAGATGCTACTTAATCCAAAGAATAAATCAAGAATACAAAAATTTAAAGATATATAAAATGCCTATGAGAACCTCCGCAGATGCGGAAAGAACGATTTTGTTTAAAGGTCTAAAAATTTTGCTGCAGATATGAAAATTAATTCTTATTGAATCATCAAAAAATTTTGTTGGAATGTTAAAAATGATAAGCGTTTTGCTATAAAACGTTTTGATATTTTAGCAATTATTTTGACTTTTTTACAAAATTATTTTGATTATTGAACAAAAATTATTTTCAGATTTGGATCCAGCAAAATTATTTTTCCGTATAGATTTTTCGTTATAGATTTTTCCGATAAGAAACTGTCTAAAGAATCATACAGATATAATTGGTTATTTATACATAAAATTGTTACAATACGTAACGCAATACAATTAATACTTGCTTCCTACTTGCTACAATACAATGGTGCAAGCGTTTCGACTCCGTTTTGAGTCCTCTTCAGTGCAATTGAAAGTCTGTCAGCCTACTGTCTCTTCTTTCCATCAAACCGCAGAATTCCAAATTATTGGAAGTCATCGTGTAAAATAATTTTTTTCAGATATATGTATATCAAATATACAAGTCCAGAAGAGAACGAGATATCCGTGATAAATTTTTAAAACAATTTTTATTAATTTTTTTACGATTCAAGTCGCACGCGATCGGCGTCGCGAAATCTAAGTTGATAATGATAATGATAATAAATAGTAGCAAAAAAATGAGATTGAGACGTCCGAGAAAGTGTTTCACGCCAATAATACACGGGAAGGATCGAGAGGGATCCCAGCATTAACGAGATGCGTGCAAATTTACGACGCAAATTACGCGTCTCTCTCTCCTTTTCGAGACGGACCGTCATCGTCCCGTCGACTCGTTCGAGAGTTAAATACGACGGAGCGCGAGCATTAAATAATGGGCCCCGCCAACGTATTGTCAGTAATTACCGTAAGGTGTCTGGCCCCGCTGTTCCGTTACAAATTTGTACACGTTGTCGGCGGCGCTCCTGCAGCGCGAAGCCAGGATCGGATCCGCAAACTTCTCGAGAGAGATAGGAGAGAGACAGAGAGAGAGAGAGAGAGAGAGAGAGAGAGAGACAGAGAGAGAGCCTCAGACAGAGAGAGAATTTAAATTATTTTAGTATATTGTATTATGACATACAATAATAAACATTCGTTGATTTAATTAATCAACATGAACATAAACAATAGTAATTTAAAAACAGTTTTGATAATAATCAATTAATAATCATTGATTAACAACAGAGACTTAAAAAATTGTAATCTTCTATTAGCATTTCTCAAGTTTATTTTTAGCTATGTATGTATGTTTAATTTGATCATTTCATTGATTATGTTGGATATCATAATTTATGATTAATTCAAAATAAATTTCAGAGATTGCTTAATTGATAATAATCAATTAATAATCATTGATTAACAACAGGGACTAAAAAATTTTTAATCTCCTATTAGTATTTTTCAAGCTTATCTTTAGCTGTTCAATTTGATCATTTTATTAATTATATCGTAATTTATGATAAATTCCAAATAAATTTCAGAGATTGCTTTCGAATTGCATAATTATGAGCTATTGTGTGCTATAATCAATACAATTTAGTTCAACGAATTTGTTCGATTGCGACTCAAAAATTTTCCCTCCGTTTCGAATTTCTTCGAGCAGTCGTATCGACGATTACTTAAACAATTTAAAGATGCATACAACTCTGGCGAGTATCGGGCCCATCAATCTCTAGGATCCATCAATCTCTCCTTATCCTTTCGCAGTGCGGGCCTGCGTGTAGAGACGTAATTGGGCTGCGTGACGCACACGAGAGCTGCAAGGCGTAGGACAATGATCTTTCGCCTGTGGGTCTGGCTTGCGCAACGGCGACGCCGCGTGCACGAGGGAGCGGCTCCTCTCTCGGGGGCCCGAAAAGCCCCCCAGCAAGATGACTCTAATGTTTGCCGAAGGATATCGTCGTTCTTACCGCAGAAGTCAGATTTTGTCTTAGATAAATCCTATTCTGGATGCTCATGTTTGTTCACATATGCACACTCATCCATAGGCATCATTTTCCATTTGTTGCATCACACTGAGGTTTTTGAATCGCTCTCTTATCGATTTCTTCTTTATGTCATGTAAAATCTTCGGCGTGAGCGACAGAAAAGATTGGCGAATTCATACGCTTAGGTCGAAAGTAATATTAAAATTTCAAATTTTATGTATACGTTTTATCTCCCGAAAAAAATATTTGTAGATATTGCAGATTTTAATATTTTTTTATCAAAATTTAAATTTTCTTTATTTTTTATCTTATTAGTATATTGTCTTATTTTTATTGTTCTTGTCTGTTGTATATTGTTTCTTGTATTAAATTTATATTTATTTATATTAAATTTATTTTTTATGTTATTTCTTGCATTAAATTTATTAATACATTTGGCCATATGTTTTTAAAAGTAGATACTAATATAAAGCAAGGCATTTTTGTTCAAACTTGTCGAATTTTCGAAGTTTCCAAATAAAATCGTCGCAAGTTTCAGAAAATGTGGCGGATCGTCAAAACGAGTTTATTCGCGCAAAAACATGACGCAAGATAGTTGTAGTCAAAGCCCGGCAGAAAATGAAATATCGAAACTTTTAAACATGTCGAAAGCCTTGGCCCGGCTTTAAAATCAATATTGGCGGGCACACGAGTTTTATGCAAATTCTTCCGAAAGAAAACAATGCGGCGCGTCGCGGTACGCCGCATATTACACAAACCCTGGCGGGTAGAAGGATACAAAGCGATATTAAAACTGCGAGAAATGTCTTTTTGAGCGATGATTGAGGCATCGTAAATCGATGATAATCACACGAGTAAGCGACCATTAATTTGACGTCATGCTCGACGAAACGTAAAATATGTCAGGATCGCTTTGCGCTCATCTCTCTTTCTCTGAAAATAAGCGAAATGAGGCGATCTTTGAGACACGAGATAATAGCGAGGATAATTTCTCTTTTTGCCCGTGGCAAATTTGAGGTTTACGATTACACGCGCGAGCGAAACCCAGATGCTTATCATCCGCGCGTGCGGATAATTAATAAGACACACCCTTGTATTGATTTCTAAAAAGAAGAAGTTTCCCCTTTTACTTCAACTAATTACGCCCTTTTAATTTCACGTCGTTAGTCATCTAATTACGTTACTTAATTAAATTAAAATTTTAATCAGAGGGAATTGAATAGAGCAAAGATATATATCAATTTGGTTGAGTGGGGCGTATTGTATTACGTTGACAACGCCTTAAAAATTAATTTATCCCTAGGCTGTCGAAGAATATCTTTCATCATTCGGATTTTAATTAATATCCTATCGTTATAGAAAGTTTTTGAAACATTACGCAAAACATTACTATATAGCGCTTTGGTTCAAGGAAGACTGAACGTTGGTTTAAAGAAGAACATATATCTTCATCATATCTTCAAAAAAAAAAAAATTCAGCTTCGCCAAGACGAGACGCGCGTTTTATTTAATATGCGTCAATTATGCACGTCAAAAATAATCCAAGTAAGAGTGGATGAAATTTTAGTAGCTTTAATTATTGATATAAGATTATTGAGGCGTTTGATAGGACTTATAATTTCCCATAAGCCATAAGTGAATCGTCAGTCGCAATTTGTCGATGAGATCCTCCAGGATCTCGAGTTCTCGTTTAACAACGTTCAACGACCAGTGTTTTCCGACGATCCGAGTCCGTTGCTGTTGCATCTCTTGCGTTGCGCAAGAGCCAAGTTGCCCTCGCTCTTCTCGCCTCGCGCGTTGAAGAGCCGCGCATTTGCGTATAATGCGGGGCGAGATGCGTGCGATTTGCATTCGAACAGAACAGGATCGGCTGTGACTTTGCAGATCTCTGCGCGTCTCTCCCTTTCCCTCCCCCCTTCTCTCTCTCTTTCTCTTTCTCTCACACCTTCTTGTTCTGTGCTCTTCCCATTCTCCTCGCTCTCTCGTCCTTCGACCTCCTCCCTTACGCGACGTCCCTTTCTTTCTTTCTTTTCTTTCTTTCTTTTTTAAATATCGCCATCCTTAACCGGCCCGCGCAAAAAAGACGGTAGAACAGAGGATGAGGAATGGTCGAACTGCACGAAGTTGCAAGGGGATTTTAATAATAACGTTTGCGCAAGCTTTTCGCGCTCCTTATTCTCTCTCGCGAAGCCCAAATTCGTCGGATTGTGAACTAACATCGTTAATCGTCGGATTTTTCGAAATGAGATTTTAGTTTTTTGTAAATTGATATACTAGCCAATCTAATTTTTATTGCCGTTAATAAATATTTATTACAATTATATATGTATATAAATTTCTATGAATCAAGTTTTTCTAGACCATTTTTTTTAAAGAAAATTAAAATTAGAAAATATATAATTAAAATTAAAATTTATATAATTAATTTTAATTATAATTGAAATTTATTAGAGAAAAAAATTAGAAAAATTTTAATTATTAATTAGGGGATCAAAATTCTAATTATTAATTATCAATCAGAATTTAAATTACGTCAAAGAACTCTGAAGGACAGATTGTAGTTCTAAATATCAGAAAAGAACGGTAAATAATAATTTTTTAAATAATTTGTTCGCTTTATTTTTGTGACATAATATTTAACTTAAATACTTAAAAAAAAAAAGAATTAGGGAAAGAAGAAACAGCTGTGTGCCGGATAAATTTGAAATGACGAAGTAGTAGAAAAAGACGAATGTCGCGCCGGCGACACAAGGTTGCACGATTTTAATCGCGGCGAATTGCGGGTTTCGCAAGCTAATGAAAAGTGCGACGTGCACGACGACGGCTCTCGTGCTTTTTGCCGGGCCCACATCTCGGGAACACCCGTGTCGCGTGGAAGAATACACGTTTCACGAGCACGTATTAATCTCTAAAAGAAATATTAGCATACTCACGAACGGATGTTATTTACGGCCCCTGCATTATAACATAAGAATTATTGCGCAAACAAAAAAGGTCTAAATAAAGCGAGAGAAAGATCGTCTTGTATTAATAGCCGTTACATTATATTAGTAATTAAATAAATTTCTTTTAGTGCAAATCATAAATATATATATATATATATACACGATAATATATATATTAAATTAATGCTAATGTTGAATTACAATTGAAATTATTAATACACGTAAAAGATAACATCATGCAATATACACATTTTTCGTTTCTAATATTGAAACCTTCTACACAAAATATTATATCGGAAATATTAAAATATTATATTAAATTTTATTTACATATAGAAACCAAAACACGCGATTATCGAATTTTAATTCCCAATGATCAATATGCTCCTTTAATAGCATTCCGTAGGCATACCAAGCGACGTGCTGTGTTGATGCAACGCTATGAGATCTCTCATCGCGCACTAGATCCGCAAGATAATTATCTTGTACAATTATTTCATCTAGATAAACACGCGGGCCCTCTCAAATATTTTTTCAGCGCTACTCATAATACGTCGTTTGTCTCAAGTTTCTCTCTGTCTCTTTTCCTCTCTCACCTTTTATACCGCCGAGGGAAAAGCCACTTAACGTTTCTCTATCAATGGGTCTTATTGAGGGACGATCGGTGCACGGCGCACTTGTATAAATTATAATTTCTATATCCCACGTACGAGAGACAGACCGAGACATTAACTCTACCGATCTATAGATAATAAGCGGCTAACACAGATGTCATCAACGTTTGTTCTTTGCGCCGCGGCTGTGCAAAGCGATTGGTGTAACAAAACTGATCGCTAATACCGGCGACAATACCGCTAACGGCGGTACTAACTTGCTCTAAAGCAAGAGAGAGACTTTTTTTTGGCATTCACTTCGTCGTTCTGAATGGAGCTGTCGGATCAAGAACGTGTCTTAGATCTGAGAATTTTCGATTGAGTCGCCGCTCGGCGCGACGCGTGACTAAACGCGTGACGCTATAAGACGATTATGACACTATTGAGATGTAATTTGGATATCAAAGTTGGAGAGAGGAGGACTGTCACACTGTCGATTTTATCTCTAGTCGGTTTCATTCAGAATATCAATTTGTTGTAGAAGCTTACAAAAATATAAATGATTAAGAGGGATATATATAGAAATATCTGAAAAAGTGCGAATAATTTTTTGCTGGAAAATAAAATTGCTAAAATAAATTAAGTTGTTATATAATTGAAACTTGTTATACCCTGATTTGAGATAAATTCATCGTTGACTATTAATTTCGGAGAAATAATTAACTTTAATTTGTTTATTTCCAAAATGTGAAAAAGCAATAATATATATATAGAATCACACAAATTCAAGAAATATCTAAAAAATTTTACAAAGTAACTAAGTTTTGGAAATATAATAAGAAACACAATTAATAATGATAATTATACGATACAATTGTAATACAATATTTATAATATGACGTGTGGAGAAATAATGTTGATTTAACGCGATTAAAAAATTTTATTCAAAACGGTGATTATTAAAAAAAAAAAGTAAATAAAGATAAGATATAAATTTGATAAACTAAAATCAGCTCTTGAAAAAGTTGAATCTTAATTTTTTCAACTTTTACTTCGAGACTTTATATTCTCGAGCGATCAATTTCTCAAGATTTCAAAAGAGTAGAGTATTTTTAAACTCCCTATCGTCCTTCAATCGTTGCCCCCAATTAAAAATCGAGTTTGGATCCCATTATCTATCTCCCACCCCTCGCCCCCTTTCTCCCGAGCGAGAAGATAATGAAATCTCCATGCGAATTTTAGAGCACCGTAATGGTCATATCCGCGCCGCGAGCGCGATCGCTGTCGGAAAGTAAGGTATCAAAAGGGCGACGCACGCGGACGGAATAATAGTGAGCGCGCTAGTCTCCTCGAGCGCACCAGCTCCGGATCTCTCGAGTAGGTTGTCAGAAGCCCCCGGGGCACAGTTGCACCATCTCCGGACGGAGTTAGACCCCCTTGGGCGAATCGGCGGCCTTATTTACCCTTCCACCACGCGCGGGGCCCGGGCGGCCCACACATGTGCGTCCGCGTGCGTCAATTAAAAACGTCGCCGCGGCTAACTAAGCCAAAGTTCACGATCCTTTCACGAGAGGCACCGATCGACAGCGGAAAACGCGATCGAGCGTGGGGAAAAAAAAAAGTCGGCACTCGATTTAAGATGACAATTTACAAAGACAACGAGGGGGGAGAATTAAATTTGCGCCGATCGGCGCGTTAAGATCACCGCGATTAGATGATGCTAAATGCATTTGAGAAAAAATACATTCTCTGCTCATAGCTCGCTAAGATTATCGATCAGTTCATATATCGCTTATATAATTGTTTATCTCATTGATTTTGATCTTGATGTCACTTACATATAAATTGTACGAGATGTATAATTTTTCAATTTCTTGTTTCTCCCCGAAGAAAAAACACCGTCAAATTAAGGAGCTAACGTTAAAGCTTGGTGAGGTTTATTAATGCCAGCGCTAATTATAACAATTATTTTACTCTTTTACTTTCGTTTTCGCACACAACCGCGAACGAAGCCTCGGGTCGAGACGGCAATTTATCCCGGGCTTCCCACGCCGCCCGACCGCAATTCGCGTCAGCGAAAATATTCGAGCCAGTTAACGAGGTGACCATTCATCTCCTCCGTGATCGCGTCGCGTGGATTCTGATTGATACAAAGGAGGCCGCACGAGTGCTCTTCACAAATCGGCCGGCCGTTCGCCGAAAGTTCGCGTGTCGACAGAGGCAGCGCGCGCGAGCTATAAACTGTTTCGAGGACGAGGTCAGTGCGCGAATTCGAAAGGACGAGCCGCGCGAGCGCGATTTAAGGATGATTCCTCTCACCCCGTTCCTTCTCGTCTATTTATCCGTCTCTCAATGAACGGCCAGGCGCGGCGGCGATCCGTTCTTCGTCCGTGCAATCGCATATCGAGAGTGCACTCGTATAGCAGAAGTGCGCGGAATTTGTGAGAAACTTGTTGCGAAAATTTGCCTCTGGACGCTTCTGAAGACCCTCTGGCATTTTCACGCACAATGAGTAAAAGTAGAAAAAAAAGTTTCGCTAATTTTTCTCGATTAATTCTGTTTCAATTATATAACACATTATTCATTCAAAAAATTATTGTCTCATGTTTAATTATTAATTTCTTCTTTCTTTTATCTTTCCAATATTACATGATACTATTTCAAATTTTCCTGTATTTTTCTTTGTTATTACATGTACATAACATGTTTTTCTCTCTTTACTTTTTCTTCTCTTTCAATTCGCAATACGAGATTTATAATGATAAAATAATTAAATCGTGACAGAACAATTGACGCGATGTACAAAACGCCGAGCGCATAAATCTACAGGAAATTGCAGCCGAGAAAAACGCATCTCGAATAATGATTTCACAATTTTCTAATGAGGCATTTCAAACGATCGCTACCGATAAGAATTAATCATCCGCGAGAATCGTGATACATGATCTTACGTGGCGGAACGAGCGTATATACTCCGCGGTACCCGCGATCTCGGTCTTCCTATCACGATCGAAACGCGATTATTGAAGATTACCTCGTTCTACCGGTGACTATCTTATCTCCACTCCTCTTTAAACTCTTTGCGGTACGGTGGTTTCGAGATTTGAGATCGCGCACACCTCACGCTTTACATAAGCAGATTAGCGCGAGAATGACCGTTCTGAAACACCGCACGCGAGATTCTTTTAAAAGGAAAATTCGCGATCGAGCAATGTTAATTCACAATTTCAGTTTTGTTTCGTCTTCCTCTTTTCTCAACAATTTAGGCTTGTTTTTTTTAGCTGAACTGGCTGCACTAGTTTAAAGTTTACCTTTCTTCTTCAAATGTAGAAAGAGAAAGATAAACTGTGAACTAGTGCAGTCAGTTCAGCTAAAAAAAGAACAGATTAGACCTTTTATTTTTCGTATTCATTCAAAAGATTGTCTTATGTTTAATTATTAATTTCTTCTTTCTTTATTTTTTAAATATTACTATATTTGACATTTTTCTGTATTTTTCTTTGTTATTACGTGTGTTTTTTTTCTTTACTTTTTTTCTCTTTTGATTCGTAATATGAGATTTATATTGATAAAAGAATTAAAACACGACAGAATAATTATCGACATGATGTACAAAACGCCGAGCGCATAAATCTATAGAAAATCGTAACCTAGAAAAACGGCCCTCCAATGATTTCGTAATTTTCTAATGAGGCATTTCAACCGATATATTATTTAAAGTGTATACCTAAATTAATAAAAGAAAAACCACACCGTAAAATGCGGTGTATTGAATCTTTTAATCTAAAATTTAATTTAAAAGGGTCAATTCACGGAACAAGAATAAAAGTGCAGATTAGACGAGTCGTAAAATTTAAGCGAGGTGAATGGAATGGACTTTTGGACTGTTCGAAATACAGTGTGTTCAAAAAAAGCACGCGCGCATTGACATGTATGTACATATTTTAAATATTATACATTGAGAAAGATAAGACAAAATGAAATCTAGAGAAATTTTATTTCGGCCATCAATAATCGTTTCTTTTCTGCACACATTTTATTAAATAGGGAGACAAAAAGGCGAGTCACCGTTTGTTATTTATGTAAAATATAAGAAGCATTAACAACTAATAACATTAACAATTTCTCCAGAATTCATACGTTACAGACGTTCCGCACATACATGATCCTTTTTAAGAAGCGCGTTTAGCGAACAACATGCGAAACGTAATTATGATCGATACGGCTCGTTTGGCGGCGCGAAAAGCAGGTTCGCGCGAGAGTACGCTTTGCGGAAAAAAAAGAAAAGGTTAAAACAGCCACGAGATATGTTAATTAATTAATCGTGACGTAAAGCGAGATGACGACGCGCGTTTGTTTCTCATACGCGCGTGTCTCCGTTAAATGCAAATTTCCGAGGCGGACGATTGAAATGTCGTCGTGGATCATAGTGCTAATACTTTTTTTCGGCATTTTTAGAATCCCCCTGTATATGCGCGGAGTCCTTTAGTTCGCGAACTTTGTTTTTTTTTTACAAAAAATTTACGTTTTTTCTGATTTGAATACTCAAATATGTTTTTCACAAATTATGTTTTTGCGAATTAATTAAAGTGTCCAGATTATAATTAATGGAAAGATGTTTTGCTTTGTGCATCACAGCTTAAGAGAGACACCAGTTATTATAGCCAACACAATTATTTTTAGATTGCATTAAAACAAGTTTTATGCATTATGCAGAATCTACACTAATTTTCGAAATGTGACGTTATACGATGAGCTTCCACTGTCAAATTTAACTGTCTAAATATATTTTGATGTAGTAAAAAGTTTATGCATAAAGAAATTATTAAATTAATTATATTAAACGATAAAAATTTTAAATCATGTATATTTTTTTGTACAAATCATAAAATAAAAATAGTCAAGAGGAAGCAAACTTAAGGGAAGCCGAGTGCTCGCGTATTGCACGAGCACGTTTTTTTTTACGAACGAAGATAAGAATTCGCGTGCGTAATGAAACATGCTAGGTGAACAAATCTCAGTCAGCACACGTTCTTATATATTCTTATCACAAACGTCTTTTAAGTACGACTATTTACGTCGACGGGAATACTCAAGCAGACAAAATGCCCATAATGGAATGGACAGGATGGAACGAGAAGAACTCGTCATAATTCTTTCACTTTTCAATGCTTGAAAATATTTTCGACATCTGTCTTATCGGCTCTTATCGCGAAAGGAATTCGCGAAGTTATTACAAATAATTTATCGCTACGGCTGCGTTGTCCGTCGCATTACGATCAAAATTAGAATATTATAATCCGATTTGCATTCTATTTAAATCGGATCGCTTTCTCTTATGTATCGAATATGTTAATTATGGATACGAATTATGGATAAAAGATGAAATTCTTTGAATTCGTGCGTGAAATTTATAAATTTACAACTCCCCCGATTCAGAATGTTTTCAAATCGGAATCAGGACTGTTAAATTAAGGTTTCTCCTCTAATTTTAGCTTTCGCATTTTTAATTTTATTATTTATTATTCTTCTCAGGCGGAATCGTTCGCTTTTAACGAGAGATAACGAGAATATTGGTGACTCACCTGCGCCAAACTTGCCACCGCGAGGCCGAAGGTGAACGCGATGTGCAAGACGTTCGGCGGCTTCGTGTCTATCCACGTGATGCACGAAGCGCAGCCTAGGAGGACCAGCAGGAACGTGCCCAGGATCTCGGCGAACAGCATCACCAGAAAGTCGAGCTTGGTGACCTCCTCCAGGCCGACGAACTCCTTCATGCCTGCGAAAGAAAATCGGAGAGTCGAGCTCCAGCTGAGCGGATCCGATTCATTTCCCGGGGAACTTGATGGAAATTAATCTGCGTCTAACTTTCGTAACGCGTCTAATTTTCGCAATGGCACGACGGCGCGGTACAATCTACTTGTTTAAGAAAATTGACTTTCGTCCAATTTCACAACGCGCGCGCGCGTTTCTTGCGCTTTCTTGCACATTTATGGCGGGCGAGAGAGGAATAAGAGGAGACGAAATTAAGAGAGCGCAATTAGAAGCAGATTTATCCAGATTACAAGTGTGTAATGAAAAAATTTGTAGATTGTTAATTTAGATCGTAACCTGATTGTCTTATTGTAATTTATGTGCTTGTTATTTTATGAATTTACTGATTCAGATTGCAATTGTCCATTAAATTAATTTTGTAAATTTGAATTTATTTATAACTTCTCTGTTAATTTGCAGCCACGTTTGCTGACGTAAATTCTCGCGGCTGTGATTTCTTTAGTCAGAATTGGTTTAGTTTGATCTGCCTCGCAGCGTCAATTAACCATTAATTGCGAAAAGGGCTGATACGCTGCAATGAATAAATGCGAGAGGGAAACTATGTAATAAATTCTTATCGCACCCTTATCAATTAGATATCAAGAAACATGTGTCCGATTGTCTGTTGGAGTGCAGCGAAGTGGGATTACACAGTTGCGATTAAAAGGCGCGATTGAAAGGCGCCCGCGATAACGCGTTCGAAGTAACGTGTTTGATATTAATTGAAGACGAAAGTTGAGACACGTTTTCGACACGTTATCGCGAGGAATTTCCCGAAATGTCTATGAATGTCGGACTACTTTTAAGTAGGCCGAACATTGCAAAACGATATTCGTCCGCGAGCGATAATTCCGCAAACGTTAATCGCTAAACGTTAACGTACTTTTAAATACCCCATTAATTTACGGAGTATTTATATTTTAAATCTCGGTCTCACAACTTGCGGATTTTTTAATCTACTGCATACGTAATATTTTAATTACTTCATTTATTCAATTAATATCGAATATTTCAAGCAAATTTTCATTAATATTTAATTTTTTATTCTATTTATTTAATAAATAAACCGTATAATTTAATTTTAAATTATTACGTACTTCAAAAATAAAAAAAACACAAAAGTAAAATAAAATACTAAAAATATAATACTTAATATAATACTAAAAATATAATATTTAAATAATATAAAAATACGCAAATAGTGAGGGACTAATAACGTTGCGCCTCATCATTACATATCATCACAGATCTCATCTCTTTAATATAATAAAAAAAATTTACAGCTGCAGTTTCGCATTTATAATTTTAAAAAATTCTTTTTTTTTTAACTATTTTTTTCGAGACTTGTCATTTCGAACATTTAAGATGTTTAAAGTAAGAAAACTATACTTAAGCCACGAATGAAGACAACTAAATTTTCGTTCAGAAATGAACTTTAGATTAAAGAAAGCTCGCAGATGGCAAAAGATGATTCTTTCGTAACGCCTCATATATGTTTGTGTTTTGTGGATAGCAATGGATCGCGCACGCGGTTTGCCTGTGTAATTTACTACTAGTCGACAAACGACGCATATCTTGGTTTACATGCATCGTCATGGCGAACGCTACCTTGAGCCCCGTTCTTGCACGTAACATTATCATTGATCGGCTACTTCCTCTTTTTTATACGCCGTGGTCGAGATAAAAATCCAACCGTAAAGTCAATAAAAGGTTTTCTGATGCATGAACTTTTCCGCATCTTTAAGGCACACTTGAAACTGAGAAACTGGGATTTCATTCCCGAACTCATCGTTAATAAAATTTTGAGAGAGACGCGAATGTGTCTATGCAAAACTACATATATCACTTGCATTTTTTTTTGTTTACGTTTCACGTATCTGCAGCTTAGAAAATTTTTACTAATATCTCTTCGCGACATCAATCTGCGCTGTGCAAATAGTTTTCGATTATCTAACACCACTTATTGTTAGCAAAAAGTCCTATCTCTTCCTGATTAGATCTAATCTCATGTATGTCCTTTAAGAAAACAAAACACGTGCATATAAGATAAATCTCTCAGAACCAGACTGTACACTGAATAAAATTAAATAGTAATCGCGTTGTGCGACAAGTATAATCAATCAAGTCGATCTAGCGCATTCTCGTCTTTTCATTCCTCGGCACGACATTTCCTCGATACAAGAAATATTTAACATTTAATCACCACCGGTCATGTGAACACATTCTGAAGCTCGACCTTCTTCAGTCAGCCCCCACACATACCTTTCCACGGTTTGCTCATGATCGCTGCGATAAGAGATCGCTCCTTCGGTCACTCTCGCGCGGTTCACCACTTTGGAACTTCCCCTCAACTCTCCCTTAATGAAAACCGACGTTTCTCCACGGCGAGGGCGAGGTTCTCTGATGGTTCCTCTCGATGTTCTCCAGATGCGAATCTCCTCTTCGGCGACCTCCTCCTCGTGCGCGTGTATCTCTTCACCGACCCCTCGAACGGCGGCGGCGTGTTCGAGTTTTCGCACGACGTGTGGAAAGGGAAATTCGGCGAACACCCCAAGTGGCCGAGGAAGAAACACGAGAAAAGAGCGGTGGACCCGCACTTCCTACGCTACCCGCGAGTGGTGCACACCACGTGAGAGAGTTTCTGGGCGACGTGCGCGAGTTTCGCCTTCATATATCGCTTGCGTTCGCCAACCGGCGCGGCGGCGGCGGCGGCGGCGGCGGCGGTGGCACGGGGACGGTCCTCCCTCTCCGCGAGCGCGCGCGGGCGAGCGAGCGAGCGCCCACCCGCTTGCCCCCGCTTGTCGCCTCTTCCTTTGTGGCCCCCCAGCCGAGCGTGCAGTCGGCGTTTGCTCGAAGAGCTTATCGAGGAAGGAAAGGAAGAGGAGAAGCGCTTGCACAAGGGGTATTATATCAACGACGTCGATCCTCCGCCGATCCGTCAGGACGCCCGGTCTATCGCGTAATCGCCGCGCGTGCCCTTGACACGCGGCCGAGATTAAATTTCTACGCTCGGCCAACAATAAGTTACGACGTTAACGAAATTTTTTTTTTACGAAGTCAGTGCAACACTCCATATATGATTAAAGTTAAGTATGATTAATTATCGTTAAAGTGTATCAAATATAACAATTACTACATTTAGAATAAGTTAACGATGTTTCGAAATTAAAAGAATTTGTTTAATAAATTGTAAATTAAATATATGATTGAATTTTAATTGTAATATAATGTTAACTATTAGCATAATCTTAAGATTCCTTTCTCCTGTGAAGAAATTCCCAATTTCATCTTTACTAGGTACACATTTTTCTAATTACATAACATCTGCTGAACGCATTTTCACGTTGTCCTTTCGACATCGCATTGTCTGAACTGATTAAGTGAGACGCGATCTTTTTACGGCCGACTGCTGCCAACCGAAAATTGGCAAAAAACGGGAGAAGTATGCGTTTTTACAAACTTATTTATCTATAAGAACTGAGTTTTTGCATTGCCGGTTTACTTGACGCAAATTTCATTTAATGGGGAAGCCTGACATTCTCGGACAACGGCTTGAGGAAACGTGTAGATGTCCACTAACAAATACCACGCGTAAACATTTGGCGTGCGTGACGCACGTGCGTTACGCGTGATGAGGTAACGGCGTGTCCGCGTCGCGTCGCGTCGCCCATGGCATGCGCGCGCGTATGCAGTGCCATTCATGAATTCGCAAACTTGATTTGGCGGATAGATGACCTTTAACGGCCAACGGGTAACGGCGCACGTCACAATTTGCAATTTATATTCTTATATAATTCGCCGAAATTATGACTGCTAAGATCTATGGAAAACACGTTCGACGCAGCAACTTCCAGTCCGCTTCTACGTCAAATTCGACGATCTCGGGCGTCTTTTATTCATTTATTTGGGAGCCTGGTTCTTGTTTGTTTACCTATACTGACATCACTTTCGTGTAAAAAGACAGGTGAAACAATTCCAAGGATGCGCGCAGTCGTCACTTCGTTTCAACCAATCAGAAATTTGCTCGAAATGTTAAAAACCCATGTAGAGTTGCTATCAAAAATTTATCACCGATCAGAAATTTGCCCTAAATTTTATTCATCCGACATTATATGCACAATATATATTACCTGTCTTCTTATTCTTATACATGATCACTTTAGCGCATGCACGCGAGACAGACATTAGCCGACAATTTGAAGAACAAAAGCTAAAAGTGCCATTAAGAGAATAGAAAAGTGGAGCAAAGTAAATGAAAAGCTATCAAATAACGTATGTGCAAATTAGCATTAAGGCTGGCGGATTAGCGCGCGTTTAAATGTGCGATGAGATGCCATCAGGTGGTGGAGAAAAGTCGGCGCGCGGAGTCGAATAGCGGAAACCGCGGGGACTTTTTGTAAACCAGTTTTAATATCCGCGCGTCTTAAATCGCTGTAATATAAATTAATCGAGTCGATTTGTGCGTGCTGTATTTTAAAATGGGCTCTCGCTCGCGTTCGCGCGAATTTATAGACGGCACACACCGTGTGTCAGTGAACTGTCCAAGTCGGTTTCGGAGCGGCCCGCCGCCGCTCTCCTTCCTCGCTTTCGTTTTCGCCGCCGGATAAAGAGGTGCGCGCGCGCGCGCTTTTACGAGGCGCATTTTTAACGCGCCTCCGTTGAAAAATCGCCTCCCGCGTGGGCGTGGGCGAGGCGAGGCGATCTCTTTCGTTACAAAAATTCAATTCAACGTGACGTGCATTAAGTCAATAAGTCACACCGGTAACACCGGAGAACGGGTATAGAAACACCTGCGAACTGTTGAAGGCCTCGGCGCGCGCGCGCGAATTCGGAACGAAGAAAAAATAAACATACCGAGTGAACCGAAAGCCGGGCGGAACGTATGCGAAATTTTTGTCGCGTCTCGTTTCTTTTTTTATTTACGATATGAATACCCATTATAAGCTTCGAAATTTGTCGGAGAATATTTATAGCAAAATTCCATAAAAAATAAGAATCCTCGAGCTCTACACATTAAAAGAAATCTACTAAATCTACTAAGCAAATAAATATATGCAATAAATAATATTAAGTAAATATTAAATTATAAATAAATACAAATTTACTTTTATTTGTCAAATTTGTATAACTCACTGAATAAATTAATTCGATATATTGAGCTTGTAAATAAATATTAACTGACAATTACTTCGATTTCTACTCCCGAATTAATTTTTACCGACGCGACGAAACACCTTCTCTCTCTCCTTTCTCTTAAACTTTACGACCCTGCCGAAAATAAACGTTACGCACGGTCGCGCGTTTTTATATCACCGTTATCGGTGTTTATCAACGCTACCTGAGTTGACAGATAAACATTGCGCCGTCGAGGAGACTCTCGGTCCCCCTTCGGTCGTGGCGGCGCAACGGCAACAGATAGTAATTAAACGGGCATTAATTGGGTCATTACGCGGTGACAAAGCGACTCCGCGGTGAATAGCTTCCGCAATTATAGCGTCGCGCACTCGTCGTCGTCGTCGTCGCTGCTGCTCTCGTGCACGCGTTGCATTCGCTCGCGCCACTCGCGCAAGAATAATTATACGCCTGTGCAACTTTACGTACGTAACCCCGCGATAAATTCTCCACGTTCGCGCGCACGTTATACCTCTACAGCACATCGCGTGTGTGTTACATCTCGCTTCCCCCGGATTGTGACGGCGCTTGATGAAAATAGTTGCACGACATCGAGAGGACCGGGTAACATTCTGCTGCAGCGAATGAGTTTCATCTTACGTTTCTATTAATAGGAGTTTTCCACTAATGTAACAAGATGTGTAAAAATTTTCTTTCGATCGCTCCTTCAATTTTTTTTTTTAGTTCAATTGTAGATAAAAATACGCGTACAATATTTTGTGGCATTGTTACATAATGATCGGGGAATTATGTTATCATAATAACACGAAAGTGATAATAAAAATTGAATGAAACATTGAGTCACACCCCGTCAATCTGAAGATCGATCAGAGATATAATATGGCCCTAATGTTCCGTTTGAAAGCTCGCTGAAATTACTGTAAGAATCGACGAGGTGTGGCTCGAAATCTGAAGGATATTAAAGACATTATCAATTACCAAGCGATATCGTACCGTTGCGTTAACTGAAAAAGTTGTATCATTTAGACGAAATAATTTGACGCGAAATAATTACTGTATACGCAATCAGAGACACAATTATTCACGTATTGTTCAATTTTATAGAATTGTATTTCTTTTTATTCCTTAATTTACCGCTAATGTCATTAAAATTTTATTTTAATTTAAAATTACTATATTCTAACTAATATAAAAATAAGAATTTTAATAAAAATTTAAATGCAATTTAAATTTTAATTTTAATTTTAATTCAATATAGTTCCGTTAGGCATATTGCTTAATTATAAAAGAAAAAAATTGCGAAATTAAAATTATATTCAGTAAAAATTTTAGAGAAATATTTGATTATAAAAGATATACTTATAAAAAGTTAAATAATATGTCTAAATAAAATATATCATAATGAAATTATAAATTATAAATTTAAAAATATGTTAACTGCAAACCAGAAATTACAAATTTAAATAATCGAAAGATATGGGTTATTTTAATCACTCTAATAAAAGTAGTTCGGCTATATTTCTCTTTTGCTGGATATCTTTCCATAATTAGAGAATAATCATTTTTATTCAACCTATTTTGCGTATATAATTGGACAGGAACCGGTTATTCGAATACGCGTAGGTGGCAACGTAGAGAAATCGCGATTATACTATTGATGCATTTCTTCTAAGAATAGAAAATTTCCCATCTTGCTAACGAGCTTCTTTGGAAAATACTTGAACAGCAGTAATCTATATTGTGCATACGGATAATTGTGCGAAATTAGGCGAAGAATTAGATAGGTTCGTTGCGATAGCGCGAACGAAGGACGATTATGCACTCTTCTGGGAAACGGAAAAAACGCGCAGGATTATGCAATTCACGTTCGGGAATTCGCAGGGATCGCAGGAAAATTACGCCGTCGCGCCGCTTCAATGCAAGGCACGCCGTAACGCTTTAATGACAATGGCGGACGCATCATGCACGCATCGTGATCGAACAATCACTACAATGATCGTAGCATTGATTATTGTTGAGATGACACTGATTGCTCTCTGTTTAATTTTTTTCATCTTTCGCAACGACTTCTAATAATGGGACTAATAAATCACGTGCGCATTATTACACTCGCAATAAAAATCGCTTCAGAATTTGATTTCTTTTTCTTTCCGGAGATGCAACTATTTTTATCGCACGAGTGCAGTAATGCGATCCTTTCGAATCACCTTGTAATAGACGTTTCGGGAAAAGACTATAGTGTAGTATAGTCCATTATAGTATAATTCTTCCACCATGTAACTAATCTATAATTCATACTCAAATACTTCGTACTTTTTTAAATCACATATTAAAATGTCAGAAGTTCCAAATTTTTTAATTATGTATAGACAGCTGAATGGTATACAGGGTGTTCAGTAAATCGATTGCAATACTCGGGAAGTGATTCGGGATCGAAAAAGAACAAAAAAATGTTATATAAACATAGGTCCGGAAATAAATCGTTTCCGAGTTATAACCACTTTTATGTTAAAAAAAATGTTATTTATTTTATAATCATTTTTATAATTTTATAATTATAATTATAATAACAATCATAATTTATAACCATAATCATAATCATAATTAGTCATAATTCATTTTTATATCCAGGATTCACCACGTAGAGACATAGCCCGCTTAACATCCTTGTTTTTTATTATTTTTTTAATTTTTAACCTTTTTTCCTTTTTTCTCGAATTACCTCCCGAAGTATTGTAGGCGATTTTACTGAACACCATGTATAGTTACGTTTCTAATAAACCTCATAAATTGAAACATATGTGGGATCAAACTTAGAACCACCGATTACGAATCAACGTGCTCGCATATTGAACTATTCATTATCCCATTCGGATCGCCTTGTATACGAGAATATTTTTAATTTAATATATTAAAAAATATATATTTTTTTTATTTTGAAATGCTCAAGAAACAAATCTAAGCAAGAAGTATATATTAAATATATGCATGCACGAGTAGGATAGCGTGACACGTAGGTGCAGAAACTGTTTCTTTCACTTAAAACTATCCAGCTAGTAAGTTTCCACCAGTGGAAAATCTCCCCTGGAATTATTATTTGCCTAGATACCGTATGGAAAAATTTAATTTCATCGGCTTCGGTCGCTGTGCAAATACATCGTGCACATGCCGTTTATAAATTGTATCTCGCACGATCATCTGTCTGGCCGGCCTGATTAATCGCTCTCGCGATTTACTAGCATTGCGAAAGTGCGACATCGGTCGATCTAGAGTCTAGAGGAATAGCATTCCTCTTAGTTGTATCATCTTTGTTTAAATAGATCTTTAATTTACGTTTAATAACCGATGAAAATCTTACACCAGCAATTACTCTTGATTTTTCTTGTTTTTTATTTCATTTTATGCGACATTTTTTTATTACATTCAAGTCGAGAGATTTAAACTCGACTCTTGAAACTGAATAACATAGTAACATAGGATTAGAATAATTAATAAGCCTCCAGAGAGTGATAATCATTAATATTAAAATTTATATTAAATTCCAAATTGTAACTGTGTAAACTACTGAAAATACAGCAAAATCACGTATGTGATTAAGATAAATACGTATAAAATAATTTAATGCAAAACAAATTTGGACAATTTTTAAAACAATGTTTACTATAATTATTTTAATATCTAAACCTATCGCCATATTTAACATTATAATAATTAAAAAAAAATCAGCAAACAGGATGAGTTTAAGTAAATTTTTGTTAAAGAAAAATCGACTTCGCGTTGCTCAAGGAATTTATCCTCGAAATGAATTCTGCACGTTACGATACAACGTGTGTAACAAAACGACGCGTAGTAAAGGATACTAATTGAATGCCGGCATAGCGGAAATCGTTGAATCTCGACAAGCGATCGTTTGTGATGCGAAACAAAAAGTACCGTGAGAAATACTCGCCTATACTGGCATTGACGTTGCCATAATTTTTTTACGATCTCTTGTGCATCGGGAAAATCCTTTTTAAATTTCGTAAAGTTTTAAGTCACTTTTATTATTGTAACTCTAAAAAGTACGTTGTAAAATTCATCTAGCTTGCAATTTATTTAATTAAAATTAATTCCGATGCAAACCGGGCGAATTTTTTTTTCCTTTCGGCAGCTTCGTACAGCAGTTGAATAACAAAAAGCAGTTAAATAACAAAAAGCTGTAATAATATCTCGCGCGCAAATGCGCAAATGGATTTCACGGAGAATTTTAAATTTTAATTCGCCGCCGAGAATTGTCGCCGGTTTCCTCGCTCATTCGTCTCACTGTGAATGCAATAAAACTTAATTGCATCACGTTTCGCAGAAACTCGATAAAGATTTTGCGCGACAAAACTGTTGTTCCGCATCCACCTTAAATTGAGAGGAATTCATCCGAATCGATTGTTTTCATTTTCACGGAAAATTCTTGTTGTTATATAGTCGTTAGAGGAGGATTCTGTCAGCGTATCTAAGAATAATCTTGATGGTATGATAATTTAATGGCATCTCTCGGCGAGGAGAATAATAACGGGATGAGGGATTATAGTAATGCGCGATTAAGGAACACCTTCCACTTGCACGAAACGGTGAATCGACAGCACGTAAACACACATCACGTCAGATTATCGCGATGATTATCGAGATCGTTAGGGTGCAATTTCTCGAACGCATAACATTAATAGCTGATGCTAATCGCACGTGCAGAAGCCGCCGCCGTCGCCGCCGCTAGCGAGTGGTGAGTACTGTAATTGCCGGCGCGTATAGAAAATGAGGCACGCCAACGAGGGACGCGGCGGAATGCAAAATTTTCCGCTTCGCACGCGGCGCTCGCCGGCTTCCGGCCGAGCACGTTTCCGAGATCGCTTTGTCGAGTAGAATTAATTTTCCCGTTCCGGAAACGTTGAGGAAAAACGAGAACGGATTAGGAGAGCATGTAAGTTCCGCGCGGAGTTTTAAGTGGAGATCAAGCAATTTTACATGATTTTAGAAGCATCGGCGATGCTCGCATAGAAAATGCAATGTAAAATTCCTCATTGAATCTCAAATTAATTTAATAGGTTTTTAAAAATTCAAGAAAAATACGGATAGAACAAAAAGCTGTAAAATGCGCACGAGTTTCAGGAAAACAAGCGTTTTGCACGATAAGTATTGATAGTTTGTATTGATAATTATCGATAATTAGAGTGTAACGATATGCAAAATGGAATTATGCAAATGTTTCATAACTCGCTGTTTTTGCCTAAGGTCTTTTCGACGATAGCTTCGTGCAAAAAAATTTAAACGTAATAAACAAAAAAAAATAAAGGAATATAAAAAATAAAAAAAATTGCATTTTGGGAAATGCAATAATAAATATAAATTTCTAATGTAATTTAATACAATGCGACATGTATTTTACTAAATCTAAATCTGCTGTTTAAACGATAATTGCAAATTTATGAGATGGCTGTTTCATTTACTCAGAAATTTTTATAAGAATTAATAAAATTATATTAAGTTATAAAGTAAAAATAATTAGGAGATGAAGATGTAGTCCCATGTGAAAATGGTTTGACTATAATTTGACTTTTCAGAGTCGTGAGATCTATCTCACATATTTTCTTTGATTTGAAATACGGTTTTTCGTAATTTTTCAATGGTTTATAGAATATTCATTCGTTTAATATTTAATATTATATTTGGAATATTTGATTATAGAAAATTAAATTATAGAACAATTTTCGGACCGCGTTCCTAAACTGCACGTAAGTCGCGATCTGTCGAGAGTGATTTAAAGCGCTGCAAAATTAAACTTGTGTAGCACTGAAACAGCCATGCCTGCCCGTCGATAAAATAGGAATTTATTGTGATCCGCAGTTATATTAAATAATTAAAATTATTACAATGAGAGTGTTGAAAAAAATCGATTTAATATTTTATTGTTTTAGAACGCTTGGTAAAAGTTACTTAATTATGATATCAGTAAAACTTCGAAGTACGTTACAAAATATGATAAAGTTGTAATATCTCTCTCTTTTCGATCCACAGATAAGAATACAACGATAAAAAAAATTTACGTTAAAATAAGAAAAATATTTGGATACAATTTTTCCAATAAATACAATTGTAAAAATTTTGTTGCAAAAATCACGTAAAAAGTACATCGATAGTTGATATCGATAATCTGATACGCAATTTGAACCGAAAGGATTAAGAAAATTAAGATCGTACTCGACAAAATGTTGACGCATTACGCCGTTTTTATATGTTTAACCCTGGATTTTTCCGAATGACAGAGAACTTAATTAAATGGAAAATCGCTTTGTAATCCCTTTCTCAAGACACAACACGCCATTTAATTACATGTAATTGCATAACGATATGCAGCGATGCGTTCATGCAGATACGTCGCTACCCGAGATACTCGATACGCCCGGAAGCGTTCCTTTGTGCTCTCATATATTTATGCAGATAAATGATTCGAAGAACTTCCGCGGGATTTTATAAACAATACGATTTCCTGCAGAAAAACCATACGAAGCGTATCATGCCGCAGGTCGAGGTTTAGCTTATTAAATCGGCAACTCAACCGTGAATTCATATCGATTTGAGAGCGTAGAACTATACATATGTGAGCATCTTATCTAACGTGAGATGTAGCGAGATAAATGCATTGATATAAGATTGAAAATAGCGAAAGATTGAAGGGTTAAAATAAAAAATTGAATATAAATCTTTGGGAAATGTATCAGGAATATACCCATCTTGTTTTTCATACGCGATAAGAAATCTATATTAAAATATAGATTTCTTTTATTCTTTGTGCAAAAATTAAATATACAAGGATTTTGCAGTGAACTCACGTCGATGCCGTTCCCGGGGGGATCCCCCCTCCTCCACCTTGACTATCGATGATGCATGACGCTGCACTCGATCGTTTTCCACGTACCCTTCCGGAAACACCGTGGACACGCTCATCCCACCGGGTTTCTGGAAATTGCAAGATTTAATTGCGATTACTAATCCTCGATCCCCTTGAGTCGACACTTCTCAAGCATTCATTCCTCTCGCTATTCATATTCTTCGAATATTTCAAGCGTCATCCCAGTGAGAAATGGTTTTCAATTCGATATCGAATTGATGTTGAATTGAATTGTCGAAATCATCATATTGACGTCAATTCGACATCGATTCGACATCGAATTGGCGATTCTCACTGGGATTCATTCCCGACGAGATATAGATCCTTTTCAATAAATACTTATATTATAACAAAACGTCAAAGCATAAATTTCTCTAGATCGCTCGAAAAGATATGTAAATATTGCCCGATTCGGTTTATTAATTATTATACCGTTTACCATTCTTTCACTCGTGTGACCCGTGAACCTCAGATTGCCTCTTCTCATCTTGTGATGCGAAAAACGGTGCACAAATGTGAAGCAGCGCGTTAATGACGTAAATAGAAACCGGAAAACGGTATAAATTAAGGAGACACTATGCGTGATTTATCGTGTAACTGGAAGTTTTAACAAGAAGCGATACAACAATCTCGCGGATCTCTCAACACGTAACTGCATTCTTTATTAAGATCCCAATCGTATTAGAATGGTTGCTAATTCGTCCTCTACTCCGACTCCATTAGCGTTTCTTTGTCAACCTTGTCATTGATCGTGCAGGAGAAAATTGAAGACTCTTTTATAGTAAGATTGAAAATAGTAAGATATAATTTTAAAACAATTCTTTTTTATATTTTTTGTTAACTTTAACACTGACGTGTATGTTTTGTTATTTAATTTAAAAAAAAACACATTTACCGTCTAAATCAAATATTAATAATAGTTTTTCATTTCTCTTTAAGCATAGTTAATTAATTAATTATAAGCATAGTTAATTAATTAATATATTAATTATATTATAATTAAATTTTCAAAAATAATAATTAACATATTATAAAAATTAATTAAAAGTAAATATGTAGTAAAAGTATTCTTTATACTGCAGAATAAATGGGAGAGTAGTGATAGGAAATTTTTTTATCCTCGTAATATTGTCCTCATTCCGTTTTATTGTCACGAAAATTATTATTATCCACACTCGAGTGGCTTTAGAGTTCATTAGTTACTTGGTGAAAACCTAGTTAACGTATGGCCTCTAGTTCAAGAAGTCTGGCTTGTGTCATGAAGGAATAGATGACTAAAAATTTGCATAAATGTGTAAATCTTGAAAATTGCATGAATTGTACGGAAGATTTGCATAAGTGGCGATGCCGAAAGAACACTGTCCTCCTCCTTATATTTTATTATCTTTGGCTGCAGACCTAAATCAAAGACATATATACATATATAACGCGAAACACATAAATTCTGACTCAGACTTCAGGTACGACGATAAGATGCTTTCGTACTACTTTTAACATTGCATCATAATTATCTCGGTCGCATTATTGCCTACGAAAGTCGGCGTTCCAACGAAAGAGTGTAACTTATCTTTTGTTTGCGAAAGCTATGACAATCGTGCTCACGCGACAATAAATGAAACATGAAAATCGTGATCATGCGATAATAAAATTGACAATAGCGATAGTCTTTTTCGAGATATATAATGAATTATATTGATTATACATTTAAATATTAATCTTCAATCGTATATCTGTATCAAAATCAAATCAGTAATACCATGTGAATTGGAAATTATTATATCAATTATTATATCATGCAATCATAATTAAACAAAATTTTATTTTTGTGAGTCCTTGAACTATTTTTAAAATTTAACAAGAAATTATTTATAAAACTCTAGAATTATTTGTAAAATATTGTAAGCTAAAGTGTAAAACTAAAAAATTTAAACTTAAATATATTTGCTAAACAACATTTACTTTAAATAAATTATCATGTTTTTACTTGTGAATTTCAACCTGTAATTTTTGACACTCTTAACCACGTGAACCTTTTTGAATCGAGAAGAACAAAAGAAACTTACTCCTAGATGCCGCTTGAAGCCGAATTTCCTGGCGGTCGAGTTGAAGACCAGGAATTCCCGCCAAAGGCTTCGATAGGTCCTCTTGCTACCAGGACGTGACATCCCCAGACGGAGCTAGAGGCTCCGCGATCCAGGAGCCACCGCCTGCCGCCTGCGTTCGGCCATCCACCCCACCACGAGACCGGCTGAACCGGTGAATTACCCTTGTCTCGAACGCGAACCAGGATTAACCCCGCGGAGGCGGCGACCGGCGAACGACCACTGAAAGGATCCGTGATCCTCGGCCACCCCCCGAACTCCGGCCGATCCGACATAACATCCAGGTGGCGAGGGTGGTGGTGGTGGTGGTGGTGGTGGTGGTGGTGGTGGTGGTGGTGATAGAGCGGTTAGTGCACGTGACGACCTTGGCAGCGACCTCGCCGAGTTGCGTGACGTCGCGGTGATCGCTCTGCTCGCAATGTTCCGGTCGCATCGGTCTGCTTGCGTCGACCTCGATACCGTTACCATTGTTCCGACGAATCGCTAATGAAAGATCGTGAATCGAAAAAATTACGATTATATGAATCAAAATAAAGTTTCTGGACCAATTCGGAGGAAAGGAGCGATCTTATCTCGCTCAAGTTAATCACTTATTCCTAATCAGTAACACTTATGATTTTAAAGATGAGGTTGTTATAATCTTTTTTGTTAGAAATAATTATATTCACTCTTCTTCTTCTTCTATATCTATTTTTGCTATTAAATAAATAATATTGTATTTTTCTTCTTTCGCTCTTTTTCTCACTTTTGTTTCTATACTTTCTCTTCATCTTGTTGTTTTCTTCTCAATTTTTTTCCTCTTTTTAGATTAAATTCAATATTTTTCAATCTTCTTTTTAATTTTATTTGCTTTCTTCTTCTTTTTTCCAACTGAAAATCTAGGTGAGGTACACTTTGGCACACCTGAGCATTTTAGTTACATTTCTCTTTTATCGCCGTACGACTTTTGGCCTTTCACATAAAGGAGTGATATCAAGGCCGCAGATAAGATTCCGTTATAGTAATGGCGGCGATCTCCGACCGCGGACTTCCGGTCATCGCCTGCAACGTTCAATTACTCTCGCAGTTTATTTAGATTACGCCTGTGATATCATTCGCAATTGAGTCGAGAGTTTTAAACGATTTTCACGGCGTGAGTTAACAATATCAAAGCAACTCGCTTTACCCGAACGAAATCGCGAGATTGTGTTTTAATTCTTTATTAATTGATCGAACTGCTTTAACTCTGTTAACGCTCCATTAATTTAATTTATGTAATTTCACGTAATACAGAATTTCTCTCATTATCTTTCTCCAAAGCTGCCCATTCAATTATTCTGATCGTAATATTTCGTCAAATAATAGCGAAAATTAATCGACAAAATCAAAATTTTCGATGTTACATAACGCCTATATCGAAATATCTTCGAAATTATTTTCGAAATTAGAGCCGACCGAAGAGAGTTCGTTGTCAGAAATTATTTGTTACATCATGTGTTCCCGCGCAGTCCTTCTTGGCGTTCTATTTCGCAGCCGTTAACCGGCATTACAGCGATATGGTCAGTTCGCGTGCAGATAAAGCCGCGACAATTAGCATACGTGAGGTCAGCCGATCGACACGATGAACACGGGGGTACGTCATACCTGCAGTTTCTTGCACCCGTAACGATCGGTTTGCGTCGCGCCGCGGAAAAGCTCGCGGAAGTCGCATAATTGGCCACGCAAATCTGTGATAAACGCCATGTGTTATCTGTAACATCAAAAAAAAAATTTCAATCAGCTCACCTAAAGAAGGATTTTACGTCGCTCGGTTGCCTTTTTCAGACGTGCGAGTCCATCTATCATCCTCAAGCGTTATTTAAGCGAAGTACGCAAGTTCATTTGAAAGGTAAATATCTCTTTGTCATCTCTAATCGGAAAATTTATTTCTGGGATTATTTACGACTTCTCATGTTGCGGCAATCGAAGCAGAATAATGAAGGCCAATCTTTCAATCTCATTTCGCACGCCTATTTCTTTGAGATAAAACAAGGATTGACACGCGTTCGGATGCCTGGTTTCCTTCGAGCTGTCTCCTTAAAATCTAACATGAAACAGTACATGCGAGACTGCCTTGAATTGCATAAGCCTGCATCTGCGTCCCGATATCCGGCCAAATCGGAAATGCAATTTATAATGAAGTCATAGAATTTACAAATTAAGAAGCAGATAAAATGCGCGGCAAAAAAATAAATCGAATTAAATGAAAAATAGCTGTTTAGTATAATTATTAATAAAATGAAAACGTAAAAAATAAATAATATAATATACATATAAGGAAAATTTAATATAACAAATGTTTTAAATATTCCTTATTGTGATACACTTTACAGATCAAACGAATGCGACTGTACAACAGTCCGTATCTCGATTCGCTTGCAAGAAAATATCGATCATAGTCTTATTGCGAATATTGCGATCAAGGCAACTTTTTTGGTCGAGTCGATCTAGAGCGGTGCGCGACGAAGACGGGCTGAGATATAAAAAGAATTGCTCGTTCACATGTGAGGCCCATTGATGGCAATTGATTATTAGTATAAGACGTTCGTTGATGATCGATAATAATAAATAGTATAAATCCATTCATGTCATTTAGCTTCCTTGTTTTAAACGCCGGTATTCTGCACTTCTTTCAGTGTGACGTGTCTCATTAATATCTAATTTTTAATATTTAAATTGTTAATCTGATACATTTTAATATTTATAAGACGATATCGAAATGTTTTGTAATTGCTCGTCTATGTGAGGCCCATTGATGACAATTGATAATTACTAATATAAAACGGTCGCTGACGATCGATAATAATAAATAGTACGAATTTGTTCGTATCACACACACACATACATATTTAACTTCCTTATTTTTAACTATTCTGCAGTTCTTTCAGTGTGACGTGTCATTAATATTTAATGTTTAATATCTAAATTATTAATCTGATACATTTTAATATTTATAAGATGATATCGAAATGTTTTAATTGTTCATCTAATTACTCAGACATTACAATTATTACATTTTTTGTTACTTTTATATTTTTTTTAACTCTCTA
>NW_012026909.1:45393-132172 GCF_000956235.1 Wasmannia auropunctata | reverse complement strand
TAATGACCGATATTCCGGGCAGAAGGTTAATAATTGTAAAGGATATAGAGTTAAAATACAACTCGCTCTGCTCGCTCTGCTGGTACATTTATGGAAACGTTGACACGCGCCTTATGCGCATTCTTCGGTCGGCGGAAGGACAAAAACGATGAGGTAGTTGACAGCGCGCGACGGTCATGTGAAAAGAGCGATAATGACTCGGCGGCGACGATGACGATCCTGTTGTGTACCGTTTCGCGGAACGTGCTCGGGAAACGTCGGATGATTCATCTGCTTTTGGATGGACGGCAAAATCGGAATCGTGTTCTGGGTCACCGAACTCGTCTCGCATCTTATCTAGTCGATTCTACGTCCCAAACGTATATATCGTTCGTAATAATCAAATCTGTTGCTCAAGCAATTAATTTGCAGCGAATAGATGTTATGGAATTATCTTATGCGGAATTAATTGGCGTGGAAAAAATTGCTAAATTTATCTCTGTAAACCTTATCGGATTTTTTCCGTACATTCGCTCTCTCTCTTTCCGCTGACTTCTTAAGCCCTCCGTGCATCAGATAGAAAAAAATTAAAATGCCGAAACACGTGGGGTATCTCATATCCCATATTATATTTCACTTTAAGTATACTAATTTAATACAATACAATAATTCCGACTGTCATAATATCGCGATTCTTGTTCCTTAAGAATATAAGAACAAAACAAAATAATAAACTCTTTAATCTTTTAAAACAAGAAAACAAATGTAATACTATTTTCTGCGAACTAAATTTAGCGGTTTAAATTTTGCTGGGGTATATATGTCACACTTCGACCTAGTGCACGGAGGTTAAGAAAAATCCCTGTTCCTACCCGGCAAACACAGATTATAACTACAATATTGCAGCATTGTAATATTTTTCTCTGCAATATAGGTGGAATATTACAATGTTGATGCAACATTACAGTTATAATCTGTGTTTGCTGGGTACCATCTTAATATTTCTCTTTTGTAATTACTTTTTATTGCGAGTACTTTACTTTTCCCTTTACGGGTAACTTCTCATTATTCCCGACAATAAACGGCGTTTCTCTCTTGTCAGTCTCTCCCTAGCCGCGTGCGTTTTAATACACAATAAATATGCACACTCGCAGCTGAGCCGCATAAACCTTGATTCAGCGCCCAGATGACAACGCGGCCAAGAGCTCAGCTGCTCGGCAATGGCAACAAATTCTAACAATACGCGACGTATGCGTTGTCATGTTTGCATTATGCAGCCCCGAGCACGCTGACACTCCACGTTGCACAATTGCGCTCCCCCCTCCCTCTCTCTCTCTCTCTCTCTCTCTCTCTCTCTCTCTCTCTCTCTCTGCCTAGGAACGTGTAGTGTAATTATAGTTCCGCTTTAGACGAAATAACACGCGGCGCGAAGGAACGCTTTGTTCAAAGCCGACGCTGTTTAATTCCTTCGACGGTTAATTGGCTTATTCGTGGTAGTTTTGCGCATCGCTGGAATATCGCGGAAACAATGGTGAATAACGCGTTGCGTGTTAATTCCGCATTGTTGTCGCGGTTACGTCGTATCAATCATCACGTGCGAACAGATATGGCACGTAACAAAATGTTTTAATACGTTAATTACACAAATTACACGCGCGTTTAATTTTTCACTACCTGGCGGCTGCGTGCAGAAGGTAAAGAACAAGATATCCAAAGTAAAATCGCAGTCAATTTCGTAAGTTTTACAGTGATTTAAACGAGCGCGTCGCAAATTTTATGTATGTCCGCTTCGTTCGGACGGAACCTGCGCACCTGCGCATGAACGAGCGCGAGGTTCATCATCGGCGGATATAAGGATGATTGTGCGGGATGAATCGCGTTTCGGATTGCAAGAATCAAGAGAATCGAGAGAAACAGCTACTTAATATTTTTCCGCGTCGGCATTTGTCACCGCCCTTGCACGTTTTCTGAATACCGTCGATTATACGCCAATTGTCTTAATGGTACTTACTCACGCAATTATAGTTTAACAAGTCGATAGGGGAAAAACGCTGCGCAAAACTGTACTGACATTTCGCGAAATGTATTGACAATATTTAGCGCAAAAAATTTTTACATTTGTCATGATCTATTTTTCAACTAATTTTCTATTCGCGTTTTATGCAAAAACGTGTATTACATTAGAGATTATGTTTATTTTTTACTAAACTAGTATTAAGATTATGTATATTTTTTTAAAAATTAAAAAAAAACAAACAATAAAACTTAAAATCATATTCTTCAGTATATAATAGTTATATGAATTAATAAAATAAAAGTATATTCGTGATAAATATAAAAATAAAATAAGTGAGGAATATAATTAATATAAGAAAAAAAGTGGATAATTAAAGAAAGATGATTAAATTAAAGCAAATGGAAGCCAATGTAATTTTGAAATAAGAATGTAAAGGAATTGTGTCGTTGCTTTCTTAAGCAAATCGTTTAGCAATTGAAAAACATTAATCCGAACTGAAAAGAACGACATGGAAAGAGATGATTGGAAAATTAATAAGGGCATGAAATTAAATCGTGTAGAGTTTAATCGCAGGTTAAGGCTACAATGAAATCATCGTCTTCGGAGTAATCGTCGTCGCGGTTAGGTGATTCCCCCTTCGTTATGCATCGCGTGCGCCGCAAGGAAGTACCGTTGAAACCGTACTTTCCTTTTCCTACCGGGAAAACGCCATTTCCGATTACACGTCTCAGAAAAGGTACGATCGGAAGAGATCGCCAAAAGGCAAAAAGGCAATTTGCTGCCGCAAAAAATGCGCCGTGTCGTTTCGCATCTCTTCTCTTGAAAATCATTTAGAATGTCCGAATATCTTTTAGTTTATTTACGTCAATGATTTACGTCAATGTAAAAATTAAAAATGTCTAGTTATATTAAAATATTACATGGTACTTTGAGTTTTTTTCATGGGTTCAGATTTTGCGAGTATTTCAGGTGATGCGCGATCGCCTCCTCAAAACAAGTTTTGCTCCTTTCCCTTCTAACTTCCTGAAACGTTCGCATTTCGCAGTGGACCGGCGTAAAAAAGATTATGACGCAAAGGCCAAGAGGTGAATCGGAAACAAGCCTGGATCGGAATAAATAATAAGTTGTTTTGTAACTACGTTATTTCACATTGTTTTCAAAAAGTACAAATAATTTTTTAAGTAAAATTCTCTTAAAATTTAGATTCTCAATCACAATATTTATTTGATTTTCTTAAAGTCGGAGTTACTAGATCCGCAATTTTCTCAACACTTCAAATTTAAACATAATTTTTTCATGTATGTAATACATGTATATAATTTCATCATTTTCATCGTTTTTCTACAAAAAATAAAAAAAAATTTATTTTTTTGTCAACTACAAAAATCATTTTCGCATTTTTTAAGTCGTTCTTTCAAACATATCCTAATGTCTTCGTTTATTCAAAAAAATTAATTTTATTTAAATGGACATTAACATTTTTTTCTCAAAAAACTTTCAATGCTCAAAATTCAAGAGGCTTTTTAACCGTGAGAGCTCTGCTTAAATCATCCTTCAAAAAGAATTTCTCATTTTAAACGAAATTTATCTTGAAGCCGAGATCATTGACTGCAATTTTATCGGCGACACATTTCCGGAAGTCATCGCGCGCTATAAATTTTTTATTTATTAAAATGTGTACGTACACGCATATTTCACGCGTGGACTCGTCCACGCGTTGTTTGTACTCGTGCCACTCGCCACTTTTAACCGCGATATCCCTACTACGTTGCCGTTCGCCAGCCAGCCGGTAGAATTACTAGTACGTGTACCTACATACGTGAGGCCCGACCGGCCCGAGAGCCCAGCTTGCGACAGTTGTTGCTCGGTCGCTCTCAAGGAGCCATCTCGGCTTCGACATAAGCCGGTTCCGTTCGAAGGGTTTCCAGTAAAAAGAATCTTCGAAGACATCTCAAAGGAGACTCCCAAAGAAATTATCCAGTAACATTTAACGCACTTCCAAGGGACTATCAAGGGACTCTCGCGAGGATCTGTCGACAGGACTAGGAGGACTTTATTAATTAGTTGGACGTCGGTTGCAAGATTTCGGGGTGAGTCGAGGATCATTCATTATCTTCAATTTTATTTATTTTATTTGTATATGTTTTTGTATTTTTTACATGTTTATATTTATAACTTATAATTTATTTTTTTTATTTATCGTATATTTATTTAATTAGATCGCAATAAGATAAATCTTTAGCAGATATAATAAAGAAACATGATAAAAAATGAATATATGATTGTGTGATTGTTGAACTTGAGTGCTCAATAAAGTTAAAAAAACGCTAAAGATAGTCGGTATCTCGAACGTATGTATATAAGTCAGCATAATCTGTCGGAAAAGCTATGGTACAAATGATAATAAACATAAAACGAGCTTCGAATCGGAGGGGCATGTCTAAATAGTCTTCGATTGCCTTTGAAAGTCCGGGACACAAATCGCGCTACGTTAGACGCAGAATGAGATGTTTGCGATTCGAATCAAACTAACATTTAACGATGTGCGTATGCCAATCGTGATCTCTTCTAGTAAATACGTGACGTTCATATGAATGTCTCAGCTATTCTCTCAACTATTTTCGCTATTTTATCGCGCCATTCTATCACTGTTTTCACAAAAGTCACGCACTGTGTCTTTCCATTGCTCCTGGATATCTCCACCATCGATGAACACGCGGGATACTCAATGCTTGGGAATAGGTCTTAATTGTTCGAGGAAAAATCATCATCAATTGATATTAGATCGAAAAAAATTGTTAATTGTTATATAAATTACATATTCTTTTTGCAAAAGCTTACTTTATTAAATAAATAATTAAATAAATAATTAACTCACAATCGGTCAAGCATTGTGTGCAAGTAGAACATTTTTTAGAATAAGCGTAGACAACTGGATTTAAATAGGAATTCAATTAAAAATACGATAAAAATTAAATTAAAAACTATGAGCGTGTGAATAAAGATAGAAAATAGAGATATAAATAAAAACTTGTATAATAAAATTATATAACGATGTATATATATGTATATAATAATAATAATAATAATAATAATAATAATTGAAAAGATAATAATGATTTCAAGATTTATATTTAAATCCGTCTACAGATGAATTAAAACCAATGTATTTAACGATTTTCAATATAAATTTTTATAAAAAATTTTAGATTTCAAGAAAAAATTCCATTGATTTAATTGAAAACAAATTAGGCTTTCGCCGATTGACGATGCAACGAAAAGGCTATTAGCTTCGGCCTAAAGTGGAACGAATGAATCGCCGATCGGACGTGGCCGATCGTCGATCGATCCTTTAAAGGGATCGAGAAGAAATACCGTACAGTGTCCACCTCTGAGAAACAGAACGGAAAAATAAAATGAGCGGAGGGGAAAAATCCTGAGAGAGAGACCATACAGGGATAACGATCTCTCTAACGGTCGCCGATAAATGATCACTGAGGATCTAACGGGTGATTTATGCTTCCGAATCGACCGGTCTTCGCTTTCGCGGAACGCTCGCGGCGGCAAATCGCGAATAAAGAAACGTACCCACGGTGAATTCTCGGATGCGGCAGGAACACGGAGGGGGTTTTTATTGCCGCCAGGTGGAAGGCGATATCGATAATCGCACGGCGAAGGACGACCTTTTTTTTCGTTCGCTATCAAATGTAGCGAAGCGTGAAAAGGCAGAGAGGGTCAAAAGGGGCTGGGGCGGTATGGGAAAATGACAAAAACTCACACAGACAGGTAGAAAAACCGGAGGAACGGGAACGTGTATTGGAGACCTTCGGAGGTTTCGTTTTATCTATTTATAGTACATTCGTTGCAACCGTTTCTATTACAGCGATCGGTTGGTTGTTGACAGATGATTGGGATCATTGATACTGAGATTACGTTGCCGTGTGAAAGTAAATATTCTTTCACGCGTTTTGAGATGATCACAGTCGAGTCATAGAAACACTCCTATATATGTATACATGGAAAGAACGGTTTTATTGAAAGTGTCAAAAATTGTGCTCTAAAAATATAATTTTGTTGGGCCGTCATAGTAATTTACATACAGCGTCTAACGTTTGCTATTTGATTGAAGCTCGCGGGAAAAATGCATTTACGAAAGACATAATCGCTCCGCGATCGTATAATGGCGATCGAATAAATGGAAGAAAGGATAAATTAATGGGATGGGGAAATGAAGATTCAGCTCGAATTTCATAGAAATTCCAGGCGCGAACTGTCACACGCCTCTGCAGTATATATATTATTAACGTGCGAATGTTAACCGCGCGCTTTTACTAAGCCGGTGAAATTGACAAGCGGAATTCATTAATTCAGCTAATGATGCCAATTGCCACGCGAACGAAATGCAAACGTAACGACCGTAGAAAGTCACATGAACTTTAGAAAATATATGACGAACAATGATATACGAATGCTCTCGAAAATTTTAGCTTAAAAAAAAAACAGACCTGAGATTTCTCGAAAAATTTATTTTGGAAATATCGAATTCCGGAACATCTTGCACCTGGAAAACAATAATTTTTGTTTGTTTGAGCGGATATTAATTACATTAACCATTGATATCAATAAATTTAAGATTGTCGATTAAGATTAATATTATAAAATAACATATTTTTATAAAATAAATATTAGACTGAATCGTTGCAAAATATTAATTGTTATAAATGATTTCTTAATATTTACGATTCTATATATTCGCGAAAATCGGGGTCGACAAACTCGAACAAAAACTCCAAACAAATCCGGTTCCTTTCGGGCCTACCGGGCTTCGTAACGGCGCGATTTAGCAAATCGACCGCGCAGGCGACAAATAGTTTTATGACAGAGTCGAGCGGACGCGAAGGAAGGACAATCTCGGGCTGTGACATCATCCGTAGGATCGGATCATCTTGGCTCACGACTTTAGTAATGACGCCTGTGTAATTGCGTAATCTACATGCCAGTTGGCATTTTGGGAAGGGAAGGCGATTGTTGTGATGATGGTTTACTCGAAGCATTTATTGAGAAAATAAATCATGTGGTGAAATGATGAATCACGAAAAAAAAATCACAATTCTGAAATATAAACTTAAGTAAGACGCTAAAAATATCCATTTTTCGCGTATTTCTTTTTTGTCCTGAAGAAGCTGTTTATGTTCTTCCCGAAATTGTAATGGATAATAATACGAAATTAGAATTGTACATTACAGAATTGTAATGCAAACGGACGGTGATTCATTTGGATTGGAAAAGAAAAACACACGGCTATCTTTAATTAAAGCGCGTAGGTGACGATCAGCGCGGAGCTTTGGCGATTAGGTAATTCGAACCGATCGTTCGAGGTGAGGATGTGACGATCTGCATATGTAATGCGGCTTGTCGAAGCTTTCGGTCGCGCTCGTAAAACGTCGCGTCCTCGGTCTAGATTTACTCGCTGTCTAGATCGGCGGAGACGCTAAACGTCGCTAAAGAAGAGTGCTAAAGCTCGAAAAGGAAAGTTCATTCTAAATTTCAAATGCTCAAATTTGCTTTCGTTCATTCATATTACGTATTCACGATCGCGAATTAAGTATCTTTCGTCTCTTGGAAAAGTGATAATATATACGTTTCAGATAACATAATTTTAAATCTTAAAATCTCAATAAAAAATCTGTGCTTAAAACGATAAAAGAAAAATTATGTTACGTCAATTTTATAATTCTGAAATAATATTTACCATTTTTCTTATTGTTCTAAGATTGTATTAAAATTTTTTTTTTTTCAGAATAAACAATTTTTTTCTTTTTTCGAATTGTACATGTACATCTTTTTTTTTATAATTCCCCTTTTGATTTTCTGTTTTACTTATTTTCTACTTACATATGTATAACGTCAGATGGTGAATCTGAAGAACGCCTTGGGCGCTGACGAGCTCACCAACAAGAAGGTCGGTCTCCCTCGCGCCCTTCTGGCGGAATTCCTCGGCACCTTATTCCTCAACTTCTTCGGCTGCGGTGCCGTGCTGACTGAAAATGTCGTCGCCATCAGCCTGGCCTTCGGTTTGGTGGTGGCTGGCGTAATTCAGGGGATAGGACACATTTCCGGAGGTCACATCAATCCGGCGGTCACGCTCGGTCTCACCGTCATCGGGAAGGTATAGCGACATTTGATATTAATATTCAATAGAAATTTTAATATTTTTAACTTGGCTCTCTAAGAAGTTTTTCTAAACGCTTGTGTTTTGTCTAAAATTAAAAAAAAATCTCTGTAATAACTCTAAAACGCTGTCAATCTGATATATATATATAAGTACACATATCATATGTGTAAACCGAGAATCGTCTATTTATTCCGCAAATGAAATCTATCCCAGACGAACCAGAAGAATTCGATATCCCGCAATGAAAATCGATCATCTTCTACAAGAGCTAGATCTATTTAGATGGATCAAAACAGATCCTCTAATAATCCTAGCAATAAAAACTCGAGTACTACTGAATTAATTGCATACATAATTTCGCAGGGATGGGAAGTAATTCGTTATTACTTCTAAACATAAGTTAGAAAGTTACTTTTTTTTAGTAATTGTACCTTTACTTCATTACTTTTTCCATTTATATAACCGTAACTTAGTTACATTTTTTGAAACTATAGTAACTAATTTAATAGTTATTTATATTTCAAACTTATTTGTTAATATTAGGCTACGGTCCACTTGATGTTATACAAATGATGTTAAACATTAAAGCTTTTGTTTAAACGTAACCCAATTTTTTTTCTCAGCTGATCTTAATGTTATCTATGTTGTTCTATTCTGATAATAGAAAAGTGACGACTTCTTATTTTTTTGAGTAACGGTAACATATTATTTTTTAAAATCGATAACTTGTAACTAATTACTTTTACAAAGTAAGTTAGCTTTCCCTATCCTGCATAATTTATCCGACTGTTTAGGTTTGTTTCTATTCTTGCCTAAGTTCTCCTCATCGGTAACAAGATCCTGATTCGTAGGTACCAATTATCAGGAGTATTTTGTACGTCGTGGCGCAATGCGCGGGTGCTATCGCGGGTTCGGCGATTCTGAGGGCCCTTTCAGCCGAGTCTCCCATTTCACGGCATCCGGTCGAAACCGTATTGGGCGCGGTGAAGCTTTCCGAACAGATTACTCCAGTACAAGGATTCGGCGTGGAGTTCTTCCTCGCGTTGATCTTGGTGCTGGTAGTTTGCGGGGCGTGCGATGCCGCTAAACCGGACAGCAAGGGCATCGCGCCCCTCATAATCGGCCTGACAGTCACCGTCGGTCATCTCGTCGGAGTAAGTACTATGATTTTAATCACAAAAACAGTTCCTCCTTATTTCAAATCAAATTTTTTTTACGTTAATTTTAAACAAATCTGACATACATTTGTTTGAAGATAATTCGTTTCTTGTGAACAGTTACCGAGTTACTTTTTTTCAGTAACTGTAACTTTACTTCGTTCCTTTTTTCCATTTATAACTTAATTACTTTTTTTTTTAAACTAACAACACTAAGAATAAATTACAATTTTAATTCAATCATTCTAATGTAGAATTTATTTAAAAAATTTAAACTTTGTTTCGGAATTAATACACTATTTCTGTAATTGAGCTTAAAAAGGCCTTAAAAAGTAATAAAAAATTAACTCTTAAATTTTTTATTACTTTTTAAGGTCTTTTTAAGCTCAATTACAGAACAATTACAGAAGCTCAATTATTTTTCATAATTATTTCATGTCTTTGTAATAATTTTTAATGAAATTAGATACCGCGGACGGGTGCGGGGATGAATCCGGCGCGTTCGCTGGGCAGCGCCGTGGTGATGAGCTCTTTCGATAATCACTGGGTGTACTGGGTGGGCCCGATCATGGGCGGTATCGCCGGTGCACTCATCTATGTGCATGCTATCGGACCCGCCAAGCAACCGGAAGCGCCCGCCAGGACTTACAACTCCGTCGCCACCGAGGAAAAGGAGGTATATTATACCACAAGATTATGAGATTACTTTCAGACACGAATAAAAAATATTCAGCGTTGCCATAATCTATTTTTAATTTTCTATAAATTTAATAATTTTTGAAAAATCTTTTAATTTTCAAAACATTGGTTAATTTGTCATAAATTTTCCAATTTTCTTAATTTTATTCATGAAAAAGTTCTTCGATCATTTTTGACAATTTCTTTAATTTTTGATAAGTTATTTATTAATAAGTATATTCAGTCAAATATTTAAAATTTTTCAATAAATAAATCAAGTATTGACTAGATTAAATAGCAAGCTTTTCGAATTGCCAGTGTCTGAAGGTGGTTTGAAAATAAGTTTTTAGATACAATGTAAGTCTGGCATCTTCTTATAAATTAACAAGCATTTAATTCGCATAAAAACCGCTGCACTGAAATACACGCATTTAACTTTCCACTTATAGATAATATTTGCTAGAATTCCAGTATTTTTTTCCTTGATAATTGACTTTTGTTTTGGGAGTACGAATACTGAGCCAATCCTTACAAGGCAGAATATTTAATTAAGAATAAAATTCATGTATGTTCTCATAATGCATGATAATAAAGATAGAATGCATTCTTATTCTTCAAAAAAAATAGAATATCTTTTTAGAGATCATTTTTCTACAAAGCTCCAGCATTAAAATAAAGTCAAAAAAGAAAAACAATCGTCTAGAAATTTTTAAGAAACGATGAAACGCAAGAGATAGACTTGCTTTAAGTGAATTTTTGTAATTATATTCTGAACTTTTTTCTTCTTTACAAAGTCTCGCAACTATTTCGCACTGTGAAAATCTGCGTGCACCATTTCTCCCAAGATAAGACTTCCGCTCTAAGTCCACGATCGTCTCTGCCCCACAGAGGTTCGAGTACATTGACAGCGGACGTGGCGGACTTTAAGATACGAAGATGCCCAGACGTACAAGAGCGATCTAGCGATTCGCCCGAATAGAATAAGACTTCCGCGATAAAAAAAAATAACGAAAAGGGAACAGCAAACATGAAAACGTCCTTGTTTTACAGCTCCAGAATCTTACCAGCAGGAAAACCGTCAGCCCCGCTTGACGCTCTTAACCGACTCTAACCGTCTTCTTCTGCCAACTCGCCAATCATCTTGTATCGACAATGTCATAAGAACTATCGGACAGCTTTTTCTTATGTAAAAACCGCGCGTGTATTTCAATACTGAGTTAATTTACATGCTTTCTGACGAAGTGGTCTTAGGAAAAAAACACGGTCGTAATGACGACGTCGATTTTTATTGACCGTTGAGAATGTAGGACGTTCTAGGGGTGAAATATTCGCATTACAGTTAGCTTCAAGATGAACAAATTCTTTCATAATCATATATGTACAACTACATTTTTAAAAGTGCAACAAAAGTATTAACGCAACTTAAAAATGCCTTTGATGCCAAATAAAAATCGAAAAATCATAAAAAGAATTAAATATAGCTAAATGAATTAAATTGAAAAATGGAGAGTCTTAAGATTCTTACGAAAATTCCGGACTTTAAAAAAATATTGGGGCTTTGAGAGCCTCTCTTTTTCTTCTCTCTATAATTTCGTACCAATTCTTAATTATTTTTCATTGTACAAATTGAACTTTGAAAAATTTGATTACACGATACGTTTTGATACAGATTGTCCTGTAATCGTGAAAGATAAGAATGTAAAAGATAGCCAGAGACCTTTCGTCACGAAATATTTTACTTGCCGATATCTCACGCCACATTGGATGGCACATAAAACCATTTATTGCAAAGATTGCATTTTGATAACGTCGTTGATTAAACGATGATTGACCCAACACACTCGGTTAAATTTTTCCACACTTCAATCCAATAATACTTGAAAAATCACGCAATTTGCTTAAATATGTGAAAATAATATTTAATTTGGGCATTTGACAATATTACGTAATTGTACTTCAGCAAATGTATGTGTTAGCTAATACAATTCAAAATTTTCAAATGCTTCTATAATTTTTTATTCTTAAACATATGTTATTATTCTTTTGTATGCGTATATTTGAAAAAAATCTTTGTTTTAATGTAACCATTAATAATTTCTTATCTTTATTTAATTACTAATTATGATTAATCGCGTGATGTTGCGAAACATTTTTAAGATTAAAAATTTACTCACCATTAATTTTATTTTCTATTATTTTCTCATAAATCATCGTTTTTTTCATTTGTTTAATTATTTGTATGTTGCATTAATTTACACACTTGTGTGACTTTTCGATTATTTTGCATTTATTAAACGCAAATGCATATGTTCATAATTATTCCATGTAAGTTAACACACGAGTGATCATGTCTCGATTAATTTTTTACTCTATCACGTCGTAGATTCTCTCTAAACATTTCGACATATTCACACGCACGGAAGCTCATTTAAAAAATTTGTAAAATGTTTGATTAAAAGTCACTAATCTCTCGAAAGTTGTGTCGCAAAAACGCGATTCATAATCAATGACTTTTAATTCATCGTATATGTATATTTCATACTGACAAGAAAAACATGCATTTTTTTTCGTAAATAAAAATACTGCGTAATACAATATTTATATGTATATTAATAATGACCATTAGAGAATGCATATATATTACTATTATAAATGTGAGCGTTATATGTTGTAATGTGTTCTACGGAATAAAATACCTAAGTTTTTATACAAATCTTTCCGATTATTAATTATCCTCTCGCTAAATAATAAAATACCGTAGTCACTATTGTATATCTGTAATACTTATAACTATTAGATAATTATGTATTAAAATAATTCTTACCTTTCTTTCTCCCTTTAGAAACTATCTGTTTGGTTATTTGTTCTTTGGAAGAGGATGGGACGGAGAAAAAAAAGGCACAATAAATATCGCGGTGGGCTTTCTACACTTACACACTTTTGTATTTCATATATAGTTCCAAGTGTCTTGCAGAATATCGGATAACCTACGTGTTACCGTTTCAACTACCGTTTAACGAAATAATTCTGAATATGATATTACTGTAAATATATCTGTAATTCATTATCTCTTATGTTCCCAACGTTATAATGTAAATGTGTTGACTTGCAGAATCAGAGTCCGTTGCACCAATAAGAAAACGCAAAAAAAAAGAGAAAAAAAAACAGATCGCATATTGTAAAGTCTGTAATTATTTTAAATGTAGAAGCAGAAAAACGGAATAATTTTAATCGTAAATAAACCGATCGCCTTCAATACAGCGACTCGCGTTAATTTCAATTAACGTTAAAAAAATCGGTTAGACTTTCAAAGACTAATTTTTCACTCTTTTGCTGTTATTTCGAACACAATAGCGAAACTATAATCTAAAATAGTCGAATTATTCTAACCTCTTCAGATATTAGATATCGACATCTCAATTACATTGTATTAAAATCAATTGTATCATAATTAAATATAGGAAAAGCGACTTAATTGATCGAAGGGAGGCGTTCCGGGCGAATGACAACCGGTCGATGCAACTGGCCCTGGCTACGTACTAATCCTTAAACGCTAACAAAAAAAGAAGACGAATCCGATGACTGTACGATCAAGGGATCGGATAATTTTTTTTTCTTTCTTTCCCTTTGTTTGGTTAACGAAAGCGAACGTGAATGCGAATGAAGGAAACCGCTAGGAGGCACGGTATGTACATATTTCTCACAGTTGCGATACAGTTCGCAAGTCGGGGCCAATAAAATTGAACCATCCGGTGGCTGACCATTATATTTACAATTGTCCTCTCATTGCGAATGTACCGAGAGCAATAATATTCGAAATGACGGCGGACAAATAGGATCGAAGCTCCTTCCGGAAGTTCAGAAGGTGCGCTTCACTTCGAGAACAGCGTGAATCAAATTTTGCGATATCAAGGTAGGTCAGATAAGATACCGGTAAGATCAATAAGATACGTTGTCCAAATGTTGCAACTCTCTTTCCGAGTTTTACTTCTAGGAAAAGAAATAAAAATAAAAATAATTGTATAGCTACGAAAATAAAATGAGAGCTTACGAAATGTACACAATAGGTATACCAACGCCTAAATAATGTTAAATAATTAAAATAATTTTTTAACCTTTTGTCATATTCGCACGATAAATCGACTCTCTCGTTCGAATCGTTTTTACCTCCGTGAAATCTATATCATCTTCGGACAGAAAGAAAAGTGAAAGACACGCGAGAGAAATTTCGACGTGATCTTATTCAGATGGGCGCGAATCAGCGAGCTGCGATATCATTGAAGCAACTTAATTATAAAGAAAAAGTGCTAAATGAAAGAAATGCAACCATATTCTTCCATAACAGCGTCCTCACACGATCGATTCGGTTTTAATATCGGTACACCTTATATCGAGGTGTATTTTGTTGCTGTCAATTTAACTCGCCGAGATTCTGGTCGAGATTCTTGCGCAATTGGAAATTAGCATTGCTATTCTGAATATTGATAGTATTGTTAAAGTTAAATCACATTAGGATAAGAGAGAAATTAGAATCTCATTCAGTTTTTAGGAAAACAGGTTGATAATCAATTCTCATAATCGCATGAAAATACAAAATAATTGAAAAGATTTTGTCTTTTGTAATTGACTAAAGTAAATTACAAAAGACAAAATCATGAAATGAAATTCTTAGATACCTTTTGTAAAGTTATATCAATATTTTAATATATTATAAAGTATATTTAATTTATATATGTATGTATAATATATAATGTTAGATATTATATAATTAATACATAAATATACACATAATATATATTAATTATATATATTATATATATTATATCATACCCTTTGTAATTATAATAATAATAATTTAATTTTAATACATATAACTAAAAAATTTTATGGTGTTTTAATTATTATATATACTATTATATGTATAAAATATAATAAGTATATTATACATACAATAATAGTATATATACATAATTTTCAAATAAATAAAAGCTCGAATTAAATTGAATTAAACTCGATCTTTTTATTCCTTAATAGTGGCACGTTAACTAATCAATTAAAAACCATTTGCTATGCGGAATGTGATCATGTATAGTATATGGACTTTTTTCTGTAGACAATTGGGAGTACATTACATAAATGAGAGGCTTTTTCAGGCATCTAAATAGGGAAGAGACAAAGAGCAATTCGATTCAAGAGAAAAGAAGAAACGGAACAAGTCGGTGAAGAAAGAGGAGAATCCTGCCTTCTGCAGGTAAAGTGTTGAAATGTGATTTCGGGCTTTATTCTTATTAAATAAATATCAAACTCATTTTACATGCACGATCAATCAATGTTAATGATGCAATTTTTTATGTTTGCTCTATAATTGCAACGTTGTATCACTTTGTTTTAATTCAATCTTAATAGACGATCTCGATTGTATCATAATACGTTCAGTGCCGGAACATTAATGTTGACGTTAAACTGAACAGCTGATTAATTTCAATACTATCAAGTATGTAAATTAATTACCAACCATGCGAGAGATCTCGGGAATCTTACAGCGAATTCGAGAACATGATTTTTACTCGATACAGCACCTCAACCGGGACAAAAAGAAAAAAACAAACCTCCTTCAACCTTCCATCTGCGAGAGCTTGTCCTCCAGACTGTCCTGGCTATCGTTAGTATCGTTCAAATTAATAGTGCTGTTGCCCTGCGACAACTCGATGACGGAGTCGCTCAGATTGCCGCCCGTCGATTTCCGCACCTCCAGAATGTCGTCCGACGTCTCGAAGATCGAGGCGGTCTCGGAGAGGTCCTGATTGTCCAGCGCGATAGCGCTCGGATCCGGCTGAACCTCCTCCTGTATCACCTGCGAAGCCTCCTCTATCTCGGCGTCCAACTTGAGCTCCGTCTCTTGTTCGACCTCAACCTCCATCTCCGCCTCCTCTTTAACGGTCGGCTCGTTCATTGCGCCGTCCTGATCCACCTGCTCGTCGACCTCCATCGCCGAGTCTGTCTTTTGCTTCGCGTCTGACGGCGCCGCGATGCCAGAAATTTGCGTGAGATTGCTCAGAACCGTTTCCTGCATCTTCACTACGGTGTCAGTAGTCTCGAAAATGCTGCACAATTCGCGATTCATCTCCTCCACCTCCGACGTGTCGCTAGGCTTCACGATCATGTAACGCTTGTTCGAATAAACCTTGTTGCTGGAGATCGTCGGGCCCTTCTTCGACGGGGAACCACTTGGCGTGGTACTGCTACCGCTCACCGTCGTTTTCGCCGTGCTCTGGATTTCTTTCTGAACATCCTCCAGCGTCTCCTCCGCGACGGGATCCTCCTCTTGCTTCACCACTACTTGCTCCGTCTCCTCTTTCTCTACTTGAGTCGGATCGCTCTTTGTCGCGTCCGCGTCGTCATTGTACTCCCGCTCCTCGTCGTATATACTCTGTTTCCGTTTCACGAACACTCTCTTGAGCGGTAGCTGCTGCTCATCCTCGGACTCGTCATGTCGCTCCGGCAGCATCTCGTCAATCGCTTCGTAGTCCTGCTGCGCTTTTCGCGCCTGCAGCTCCTCGATCTTCAGCCTCTGCTGTTCCACTCGCTTCTCCAACTGCTCCAGCTTCACCTTGGTCTCCTGGTCCTGGCCCTGGGCGATCAACTGCGTCTTTTGCGGAGCGGCCGAGCTCTTCGGCGTGTCGCCGCTGGACGACGCTGAAGTCTTCAGCTCGAATTTCTCATTCAAAACGGCATCCCCGGTTTTCTGACGTTGCTCCGCGGACTGCAACACCGCCTGTACCAGGTTCTGACCACTCTTGTCGAGCGGTCGCTTCACTATTACTCGCTTCACAACGTTGCCAGTCGGCAGTTTCGCCAGCTCCGCGGGGTCTATCGCGGTACCATCCGGATTCATGATAACTTCACGAGTAGTGTCACCCTGACGGATAATTCTACGAACAATCACTCGCTTGACTTTATGCGAGCCGGGAGTGCCGCTCAGGGAGGCGTCTGCGTCCTTGACTGCAACGGGTGTACCGACTGGTGTTCCTTCATTACTGCCTCCTCCCGGTTTTCTCAGTACAATTCTTTTAATCACTTTGACGGTGTTGACCTTTGGAGTGGACGCCGGGGTCTCCGCTTTGTCGCCGTCCTTGCGAACTTCCTGAGAAGCGCTTTGGGATCTCGTCACAGGTGCTTCTTTAGACTGATCTTGGCCGGCGTTCTGGTGCTTCAGCGGGATCTTGTGTTCCTTGAACACCGAGGCGACAATCTTCTGTACCTGCGCCTCGGTGTCGTCCACGCGGCTGCTCTTGGGGCTGCTCTCCTCCTTCTGCGTGGAGACTTTCGAGCTGCTCTGAGAAGAGGAGCCAGCCGAAGTGACTTGTTTCGTGACTTTCTGCTCTTGAACATCGCGACGCTGGATGGGCATTAACGTCTTAATGGTCTTCTTCATCATGTTGCCATCTTTGCCGCGCACGTACACCACCTTGCGCTCCTCCTTTTCTTGCCTCTCGGCTTTTTCTTCCTTGTCCTCCCCATCGTCCTCCTCCTCCTCCTCATCACTCTCCGAGGGCTTCGGCGGCTTCGGTAACTTCTTCACAATGTACGCCGGCGGCTCGTAATCGTCATCCCCATCGGAATACTGATCTTCCTCTTCCTCATCCTCATCAGAGTCCAGTTCTACATTCTTCTTGGTGTCGGGTTGCAAACCGTCCGGGCCCATTTTCTCGCCCGCCTCAATATGCTGTTTAATATGGGTGACATAATCGGCGCGATTACGGCAGGATTCCTGGCAGACATCGCAGGTAAGGCCCATTCCTGTGCGCTTCGTGTGCGTCAATTGGTGCACCTCCAGGCTCTCCTTGCGTTTGAACGCCTTGCCGCAGTCCTCGCACACGTGGCGCTTCTCCACTGAATGGGTGCGCATGTGTCTGGTCAAGTGATGCGACAGCAGGAACGTGCGTGGACACAATTTACACATGTACGGACGATGGCCGGCATGAGTAGAGAGATGCCGGGCTAGCTTTGTGCTGGTGTGGAAGGCCTCCTTACAGTAATCGCACACAAACGTCTTGTCCTCGTTGTGCAGCATCTCGTGCCGTTCCAGGCCCTGCTTGTATTGGAAGCGCTTGTTGCAGATGTTGCACTGGAACGGCTTCTCCTTCTTGTGAGCCGAATCCTCGTGCTTCTCGAGCTCCTCGGTGGTGAAGAACTCGCGGTCGCAATGCTGACAAGCGTAACGCGTCTCATCTCTGTGTACCTTCTCGTGACGTTGCAGCAGGTTCAATCGCGAGAATTGCTTCTGGCAGATCGAGCACGAGTACGGCTTCTCATCCGAATGTGTGCTCATGTGCTTGCTCAGGTCGTACTTGGTGAAGAAGTGTCGCTCGCACTCGGTGCACTTGTAATTGCGATCGCGATGGGCGCGCTGCACGTGCAACATCAGAGCTTGACGCAGGGGAAATGTGCGATCGCATTGATCGCACGCGTGCACTCTGATCTCTCCCGGCTCCAGTTTCCTCTCCTCCTTGATGTTAGTCACTTCCTGTTCGCCCTCGCTGCCGCCATCCTGTTCCTCTTCGTAAAGATGCTCGTTGGCCTTCTGTTTGTCATTTTGTCTGGTCTCACGTCTCTCTCTAGAGTCTCTGCTGTCGTTGTCAGAGGTGCGTTGCTTTTTCGAGATCTCATTCTGCGATCTCGCCTCGGCCGGTCTCTTGCTCCCGATTTCCGGCGGATCGCTGGGGATAGGCGGGAAGGGCCTCGGCAATACTCCAGACAGCGGATAGTCCCTCAACGCCTCGTCGGCCTTCTTGCACTGCAACTTGAATTTGTACGAGCGATCCAGGTTCCAGCGGCACATGTTGCATATCATCTGCGGCATCCCGTCCGCGGCGTACACCTGTCAAAGAACAAGACACGGCGGATTGTTAGTAACCTGCTTACCTTAGGGATCCGGAAAGGAATCTCTTCGGCGTTGGACGGTTCAGGAGTTGCAGGAAAGGTTTCATTGGATTTGTTAAATTCCAATTGTTGTTTAATTCTTGTCTTTGCAAAGTTTATAAAAATTCAAAGTTACATATACTTGTATAAATTTGATAAATTATAATTTATGTTAAATATAAATACATATTAAAAAATAATATACAAATATATTTGATACGTATATATAATTTATATGTAAAATTATGTATAAATAATATGTTAATAAATGTACATTTGTATTGAACAATTTTCTGTATCAATGTAATTTAATAGAAAGGTACAAGAAATAATATAAAAAACATATATGTATACTATAACTAAATGAAATTAATAAAATATGCAAGAATGAAACAATAAAATATAAATATCATTTTCTTATATAATCTTCAAAGGATAAAATATCTTTTCATTAAATAAAAAACATTTTTCATTTAGATCTGTATAATTGTTTTGTAAAAACAGTTATGTTTAAATAGAATTATATAAACTTATATTTAAATAGAATTTGATATACACATATAATATATAGTGTAATAAAATTTTAAAATTTAAGCCGTTTGTTTATTAGAGACTACTAGAGTAAACATCATCGGCTGCCTTCATTTAGTGACACAAGTCGACACAAACATCATTCTGTCTTTTTTTAACATTCAATCACAACAGAGACAGAATGATGACAACAAAGATAAAATGATGTTTGTGTCGACTTGTATGATTCGTGCACGAGCCACGGACTGAGGTGGACGTCTGTGGCCGAGAGTGATTCTATGTTCTTCGCGGAATCGCGGAATTCGCGGAGAATCTTCGCGGCAATTTAGTATTTCTTTACTTCCGCATTACTATTTATTCATTACGTATTAATATTGCATCATTCGACTATTAGAATCAGGGCATATTAACGATCCCCCCCCCCCGTATACGGGGGGGTTCCCATAAGAAAAGAAGAAGTGTCGACTTGTATCGTTGAATGAAAAGCACCCATCGTCGCGTTCAAAGGTATTCCGACTCCGGAGTGTTCCGGAACTTCCGGAGTGAGAAGTTCCGGAAGAGAAAGAAATCAGGCGGGAAACGCGAGTCGCGCGAACGTCCTCTCCCCGCGATCGCCGGAACCGCGAGGGCGGATCGGCCGGCAATATCGCCGCCTATACTACCGCGCGATCGTACACCAATTCGCTTGACGACACCGGACAAAAGCACCCCTCGCGGGGCAGCTCGCCCCAGCCCTTAACGCTCGGCGCTACCTAAATGAAACCCACCGATCAGCGGGGAGAGGGAGGGGGGGGACGGTGGTGCGGATCACGGCGCGAGTGTTACCCGCGAGGGGCACTCGGCCGCGGTGCCGGGTGGCGCGCACACACAGGCTCCGGCGGTCGATGCCGTCGACGGGTATGTCGCGGTTATTAACGGCGGGGGGGGCCACTCACCTCGATGGCGACGCAGGACATGATCTGTAACGCGAGCGGCACCTGGAACGGCTTGTTGTGGTCGCGCTCGTAGATGTAGCTCAGCGGCTCGGTGTCCGTCAAGCAGAATCGGCAGACGCGCCGCGAGCGCAGCGGCGCCGGTCTACTCTCCATGTCTGCCGGCGCGTCTCTTCTCGCCTCCTTCGCCTATCTTCTTCTTCTTCACCTCCTCCTCCGTCACCGCCGCCGCCGCCTCCTCGTTCGGTTCTCCGCGGTAGCGTGCGTTCCGATCAGCTCCTCGCGCGCCCACCGACGATGGCTCGTCGTCCCGCTCGCTCGGCCGCGCGGCGCGCCAAGGCGATCGGCAATCGCGCGATTAACTACTCCAACGGAGTAAAGTCCGGTCGTCCCCCCCCCCCCTGAAGCAGCACCGGAGATTCCGACCGTACGAAATTCGCGAACAACTCGCGCGGCTGCCACACACTCTATACTTCCAACTTCACTCGTTTAGTTGCTCGCTGAGCTCGCTCGCCCGCTCGCTCGCTTTCGACTCGCTCGCTCACTCGCTCAACGACGCCGAGCGTCGGTAAGCGTCGCGTACGTCGCCTCTCTCACCGGAGAACACCCGCCAACGGCGCTTTATAATGGCGGAAGAACGCGGAACAGGCTGGCCAAAGCCGCGCGCGTCCGCCTCGTAGCTGCGTAGAGAAGACGCCGTCGTCTTTGCACAGTGGCGCCCGAATGAACGTGATCGCTTGGACACGTGGCGCGTCGATGAGCCCGCCCGACCGACAAAGCGGGGAACGCGTTTGCCGTAGATTGGCACCCGGCGACCGACCGGAGCGATTTGAGTGGGACCCTTCGCCGAGAGATGGCGCGTCTATTCTCGTTGGGGGCTAAAAAGAAAATCTAGGCTTACATCGCGCTAATTACGCGTTCCTCTTTGAGCTCCTTCATTACCCGAGAAAAAAAGTTCCATGTATAATTATATATAATTATATGCGAAATATGTCCATATATGTTTCTTTCCTTTGTAAAATTATTCTTTAATACAAAATTGATAATAATAAGGAAACATAAAAAAAAATTAAAAGAATAATTGTTACATAATTGTTTTTTTTTACAAAAAATCAAGTTTGAAGAAATAAGAAAAATTGTTCATATATAATTATATATGTATATTTTTAATCACTTATATATGATTATATGATATATATGAGCAATTTTTCACATTTCTTCAAACTTTATTTTTTGTAAAAGAAACCAATGTAAAAATTATTCTTTTAATTATTTTTTATATTTCCTTCTTATTATTTTGTATTAAAGAATAATTTTACAAAGGAAAGAAACATATATGGACATATTTTGTATACAATTATATATAATTATATATAATTATATATGGAACTTTTTTTCTCGGGTATCCTACTTGCATCTTTTTGCATATAGATAAAATAACATATATATACTCGAGCACATTAAGAAATATTTTTCCCTTTAGAAAAGAAGGGAAAAAAAATATTAAAAAAGTACTAATTGAAACTATCCTATTAAAAAAAAAATCGATTGAAAACAATGGGAACCAATAAGATCTGCCAAATATTTTATAGTGTCCTATCGTATCTATCGTTCCACTTTTTCTATTCCGCAAGAAATGTTATCGTTTCCTATCGTTTTCAATCATTATCTGATAAAGGCGATTTTAATCGTTGAAATATCAATAGAATTTTTATAATAACTTACTGTTTTTTATACCGTTTTGATGAAATTTATCATGAATAAATTATTAAAACGTTATCATAATAAATTGTTTATTCATGATAAATTTCTTCATAACTACAATTAAAAATGATTATATAAGTAGTTTTTTATCGTTTTCTATCGATTTTTTTTAACAGGGTAATGTATTTCTGGATCATCCATAATAAAAAAAATATATAATTAATTGTAAAAGCAGCAAAAATTGCAAAAAAACAGAATTCTTCAAAAATTCTATGTTAAATACTATTTTTATAAACAAAAATTTAAGCGTATAATGTGTAAAAATTTATGCAGAAGACATCTGTTATAAGTGCTATAACAATAATATGTTATTCATAAATAAAATCAAGTTTTTATTATGTCCCACTTATCTAATTTTGTACATTAAATTTTAAATACTAAGAAATATGATGCCTGCATTGGATAAAATTGTAGATTGCTGAAAAAAATTATAAAAAGGAAAAATGTAGAAATGACGTAACGGAAAAGAAATCGATTATCAAGATCAAACTTTTGCTATAACGATTTAACTTCACACATGTGTCTGTATTTTATGACACGTTTTTTAAAGAAAGATGCACATTTTTTTAATTTTGACGATATACATGTTTTAAATTTTGAAAATGTCACTTTTTTTCTAAGTAATTTTATTCGCGTATGGTGAAAAATGTGGCGATTCTTTCATAAAACGCAACAGCAGCGCAATCGCGATCTGGACGCTCTTCGTCGGGATATCGACACGGACGTGCACATTAAATCGGCGGGGGATTTATTGCAAAATTTACAGGTGGATCATAAACGGGGCTTATCTACGATCGTTGCGAAAAATCGCCTACGAGATCAAGGACCAAACGCACTGACTCCACCGAAGAGGACCTTGAAGATTCAAAAGATCTTGCAGCGATGCTGCGGAGGATTTTCCTTGCTAATATGGGTAGCAATTTTCGAAGAATTTGAATTCTTTCTTATTACGAACATTCCTCCTTGAAAACAATCTTATATTAAAGTGAACAAAGAGAAAAAATACATGTGTCATTTCTCTAACAATTTCTTTCATGAGTTTAGAGTCGCAAGAATATATTTTTACTTAAATTTTATAGATAATCGTTTACTTATTCTTTTAACATTTTTTGCAATTTTATGTTTTAAATATGTAATAATATAATATGAAATCCAACAAAGTTTATAATATGAGATGAGATAAGAGTTTCAAATTTTGAATTTTTTGTATCAGCATTTAATTATTTATTATTTCTAAAATCGTATTAATTTTATGAGCTAATATTTATATTTAATTGGTTAAAGATTTATAATATTATATTTATATTATCATGTGTATATTAAATTGTCACAATTGCGTATCCCTATTAAAAAAAAAATCGATAGAAAACGGTGAGAACCGATAGGATCTGTCAAATATTTTATAGTGCCCTATCGTATCTATCATTCCACTTTTCCAAAAGAAATGTTGTCGTTTTCTATCATCATCTAATAAAAGCGATTTTAATCATTGAAATATCAACAGAATTTCTATAATAATTTATTGTTTTATACCGTTTTAATGAAATTTATCATGAATAAATGATTAAAATATTATCATAATAAATTTATTCATAATAATTTTTTTACGGTTCATAACTACGATTAAAAACGATTATATAGTTTTCTATCGATTTTTTTAACAGGGATGTTTTTCAATGTGAAAATTAACGAAATTAATAATAAAAAGTAGGGAATTATCTACTGATAATTATCGTGGATATATTATATAGAAAAAGAGTTTTCTATAAGAAAAGCCTTTGAGAGAAGTCCATCGAAGAGTATTCAATTTCCAGATTGGTGCCATTTTGTGCTTCGGTAACTACTTTTTGGAGTTGAATACCTACGGTGAGGCTTCCGAGGATCACCTCTGGCTCGGTGTGGTCCTGATTGCGCTGATCATGATCACCGGCGTGTTCAGTTATTATCAAGACTCCAAGAGCTCGCGTATCATGGAATCGTTCCAGCAGATGATACCGCAACGCGCCAAGGTTCTGCGGGACGGCGAGAGAAAGGAGTTGCTGGCGATCGAGCTGGTGGTCGGGGACATCGTCCTGCTGGAGACCGGCGACCGGGTGCCCGCTGACATTAGAATCCTGGAATGTCAAGGTGAAGTGTGTCCTGCCACCGTATCACGCGTGGACTTCTTGTTTTCCTTATATAGATGGAAAAAAACAAGCCTTTCTCCTCGCGCGAACTCGCGCTCACAGAGCCAACTCGCGACGATTTCTCGCTTTGTTCAAGTCTTTCATTGAAAGAAAGTCCAGAGAGGTATTATTTGCGAAAAATATAAACCCGAGATTGCACGTCACCGAGAAGAAACACAAAACTGGAAATACATGCAAAAACATAAGTTTTCTAACTCTTCATCGCAAACAATTTACTTTTTTTCTTTTTTTTTCTGTTAGATGATTAAATTAATATTAGAAATTAAATGATCATTTTTCAATAGCGTTAATTAAATTTAATTTATATTTAACAAAATCTCTTATAAAAATATAATAAAAATTATAAATTTAATAGTTTGTAGAAATTTATTCTTTTTATTTTAACGAAGGTTTGAAGGTCGATAATGCGCCGATTACGGGCGAATCGATACCACTGATACGAACGGCTAATATTCCGCAAACCGGAAATGTTATTCAAGCGAAGAACATGGTATTCTTTTCTACGAACGTTGTCGAAGGTACGCACTATGTTCAATTAAAGGAACATAAAAATATTCTATAATATAATCTGAGAAATTTGTTTCTCATGCTATTTCTCATGAGCACACGAAACATACGAATTATAATTTATAAGTTTTAATTTCTAATAACGTTTAAAAAGTATTATCTTTAATATTTTATTTTCTCATTTTAAAAAGCATATTAAATGAGTTCTAAATTCCGATTTGGTGAGTTCTATTCCGCTGATAGAAACTTACTGCCAAAAAGATCAAAATAGTAATCAACACATTATATTGCCATGCTACAAAAACATCGTAGTTATTTTTAGGCAGCAATATAAATTCTTAGGTAGCGGAAGAGGCGTCGTTGTGGCCTGTGGCGATAACACGGTGATGGGTAGAGTGGCCAAACTAACGTCGAGATTGCCGACCCGACCTACGCCTCTCTCCAGGGAGATACATCGCTTCATGAAACTCGTCTCGTGCTGGGCCATCTTTCTGGGTGTCTCGTTCTTCGTCATGTCCATAGTGATGGGCTACGGCTGGATCGACTCGGTAGTGTTTCTGATTGGCATCATCGTGGCGAACGTGCCGGAGGGTATTATCGCCACGATGACGGTCAGCCTGACCTTGACCGCCAAGAGGATGGCCAACAAGAATTGCCTAGTGAAGAATCTCGAGGCCGTCGAGACTCTGGGATGCACCGCCGTTATCTGCAGCGACAAGACCGGCACCCTCACGCAAAATAAGATGACCGTACGATCCCCATTTCCCCTCTTGCGAAATTCCGTTGCAAAAGCACAGTGTATCTATATATAGGTTTGCTCATTTTTGTTTGCACCTTCTCGCATTTCTTTGCAAACATACAACTCTAACATTTTAAATACATTTATTCATAATTGTAATTTTATTTTTAATTTCAATGTAATCATAAATTAGCTATTATTCTATAATTTTATGTTATACTTATTTTTATACGTCATATTTTACTTTTTATAACGATTATATATTTCATATATCTTTTTATTAACCCTATACGTGCGTGTTATTTAGTCTTCAGTATAGTTTTTTTGCAACATTTTGCAATGAGTAAGAATTGCGTAGCGCAACCTTTTATGTAAACGACGCTTCTTTCGCCTCGCACAATCAATCTGTTAATGTTCTCACTTTGAATGTACAATCGAGTTCTTGCCATCGCAATTGTGCAACTTCAGGTGCGACATGTGTGGTACGACGGTCAGCTGCGCGAGGTGTTGGCGTCGGACACGTGGCGGAAATATGCCAACAATCGAGGTTTCGAAAATCTGGCCAGAGTAGCGAGTCTCTGCAATCGCGCCGAGTGGGTACCGATGCCCGAGGACAAGCCTCTGCTACCTTTACATAAAAGACAGATCCTGGGAGATGCCTCGGATGCGGCTTTACTGAGATGTATGGAGGTCCTCGTGAAGGGAGGAGCTGATTTCTTCAGGAAGGACTATATCAAGGTGAATGAGCCTGATCAAGTCTTTTGATTGAAAAATTGAAGAAAATTGATATTTATTCATATTATTTTATATTAATGCCAATTGTAAATTTAATTAACTGAAAAGTATTCCTTCCAATTTTATACCTAATTCAATGTATTATATCAATTTCGAATTTCTGATCTTTTGTATATATGTTTGGAAGATTCTATTAACACTAGAACCGTGGCGATTTAAGCCTCCCATAAAACCGTGGATGAATTATTTATGATTTATATTATTTTATGATTTTTTGGCAGGTGAGCAAAGTAGTAACTAAATGCTACACTTTTATTAATATTAATTCAGTTTGCACCTACATAGTTTAACAGTGGAAAAGAAAACCTATCAGATGGATTAAAAATGGTACAGGTTCTAGTGTTAAATCATATGTTTACTTTTTTAATATAAGTTTTATTTTATTCAAATTTTAAAAATAATAAATCTATGCGCGTAATTAAAGACAATTCATTATTACTATCTTGAACACGAGACTTGAATCTTTAGATATTGGAGATTCCCTTTAATTCGACTGACAAATTCCAAGCGAACGTGCATCTATTTCGCGGCAAGTATCTCGTGTGTTTCAAGGGCGCTCCCGAACGTGTCCTCGAACGCTGTTCGATGGTAGCGTTCGGTAACGAGACTAAGACTTTGAACGAGGAGACAAGGGCAGCGTACACAGAATCCTGTTACATCTTGGCGAACAACGGAGAACGCGTTCTCGGCTTTGCCGATCTCGAACTCTCGACCGCCGCCTTCCCCGTGGGTTATCACTTCGAGGCCGATCCTCCAAATTTTCCCCTCGAAAACTTGAGATTGGTATCTCTTTAACGTTAAACCTTTTTCTCTACCAGTATATTTTTTAGATTCTTATTATTTAACAATTTTTAATTTAACGCTCGAGTTTTAATTTTTTTTTAACAATCATTTTTTGCAACAAAATGCATTTTCTTTTGTCGATATAGATCGGGCTAATAGCCATGATGGACCCGCCACGGCCAACTGTCCCCGATGCCGTGTACAAGTGCCGTTGCGCCGGCATCAAAGTCATCATGGTGACCGGTGATCATCCCGACACCGCTAAAGCGATCGCCAAGTATGTCGGCATCATTACCGACCACGATGACCACGATAATATCAACGGCAATGCCAAGAAACAAGACATTGTGGTGACGGGCGCACAGCTGCGAGATTTGCTACCGGAGCAACTGGACCAACTGATCAGGCAGTATCGGGAGATTGTGTTTGCCAGGACGTCGCCGGTGCAAAAACTGCAAATCGTCGAGAGCTGCCAGCGGTTGCATCTGATTACCGCGGTTACCGGTGACGGTGTCAACGACTCGCCAGCCTTGAAGAAGGCCGACATCGGTATCTCTATGGGCATCACAGGTGGTGGATCCACATTTTTCTCTGATAATATTTTTATTTGAAGAAAAATATGAATGTCACAAATTAATTTTAAGAGCTCCTTCTAACGGTCGAAACTGAATCTTGGTATCTAATAATATTTCCATATGAATTCTAAATCTATTATTTAGCGTGTTTTTTAACTCCGAATTAATGTTAGACTTGCAATGCAATGAAATAAATCTAAAGCTGAAACTGGGATGAGGAAATTAAATTGATCTTCAAATAAAAAATATCCGAAAAATATAAATATCACACACATACACACAACGGTAAAGTTTCTAAAAATAAATTTAAATATAATGTCTGTTGCTTCTAAGATATAAAAATATCGGGGGCATAAAGGATTTAAATGTTTTTCGCGTGCTCCAATTTTTTTACGAACGATCGTCATCACGATGATATAATTCTAGTTCTGATCGCCAGGATCCGACGTGAGCAAGCAAGTGGCGGACTTAATACTGCTGGACGACAATTTCGCGTCGATAGTGACGGGCATCGAGGAGGGCCGACGGATATTCGACAATCTCAAGTCGAGCATCGCTTATACTCTAGCGAGCAACGTGCCGGAGATAACGCCTTTCTTAGCATTCATCGTTCTCGGGATTCCTTTGCCGGTCGGTGTGATTTGCATCTTATGTATCGATCTGGGAACGGACATGTGGCCGGCGGTCTCCTTGGCTTACGAGAAGTCCGAGTCGGATATAATGTTGAGGTATTAAATATACAAAGTATTCTTTATATCATGCAAAATAATCTTAAAAAATTTGATTCAATATAAAAAAAATTAGCAGTCTTTATAAATAATAAATATTTAAAAAGCTAAAGCGCTTTTCGAAGAACAAATAATTCAAGTGGATAGTGAAACTCTAAGCTGCTAAATATATTTAAATATATTTAATTTTTTATTATATATTTTTTTTTAATATCTCAGAAAGCCCAGAATACCCCATAGCGATCATCTGGTCAGCCGGAAACTGATTTTCATGGCGTACGGTCAGATCGGCATGATTGAGGCGTGCGCGGGTTTCTTCACGTATTTCGTGGTGATGGCGGAACACGGTTTTCTGCCTAAACGACTGTTAGGTCTAAGACCACAGTGGGACAGTCCGGCGGTGAATGACCTGGAGGACAGTTATGGACAGGAGTGGACCTACGAGCAGCGCAAGATCCTCGAGCACACCTGCCACACCGCCTTCTTCGTCAGCATCGTGATCGCTCAATTGGCGGATGCGATGGTCTGCAAAACCCGCCGCAACTCATTACTGCGCCAGGGTATGGGCAACTGGACCCTGAATCTGGGCCTGCTCCTTGAAATCGCCCTGGCTTGCGTGATCTGCTACGCGCCCTACATGGATCGCATCCTGAAGACGTATCCCTTGAAGCCAGAGTGGTGGCTACTCGGTGTGCCGTACGCCATCGTCATATTAATTTACGAGGAGTTGCGGAAATGGTGGATTAGAAGAAATCCAGGCGGCTGGTGGGACAGAGAGACTTCGTACTAGGTGAGAAGTTTCATCGATAGAGTGAAGATTGAAAAATGTAGAGCCATAATTAATTTGAACTTCTTATAAGTTCGAGAAAATTGAGTTTAAGACTGAAATCTTAAGGAGAATAAACGAAATTAAAAGTAGATAGTTATGTATTTTTTAAATTCAAATTTGCAAAAATTTTAAGTTTAAATTTTAGCAAACTTTAAACTTACAATTAGTAACTTAAAGGTCTATTTATTGAAGGATGAGAAATATGTTCAGGTTGCATTCTTATACATTGCACCAAGATACAAAAAAAAATAGTTTCGTAAATAACGACCTTTAACGACTCTCTAGTCGTGACTTCTTGAAATCACGCTGTTTACGAGTAGCCCTTCACTTTTCTAAATAAATTACCGCAAATATATCATAGAACGTGTGAAAAACAATCGAATAAATTGCATTATTAAATCAGCTAAATACATTTAAAAAATGTTTAAATATTTTTTTAACATTTAGAAATGATAAAAAAATATAATATTATTAATTTTATATTAATACATATTTCACTGCTGTATATATTTTATGTATTTTTAAAATGTTATTTTATAAATTGTTGTTACTAATATCATAATTTGAATTTAACAAAGTAAAAGTATAAATTAATGAACACAAATGCATATCATGATTTTATTTTGATTTAATATAAATTTTTACTTAAAAAGAAACCTTTAAAAATTAATATTATATTCTTTTTAAAGAAACTTAAGATTAAATAGGTAGTGTTATCATTGATTAAGCAGTATTATCATGCTCCGAAATTTTTACGCGACAGGTAACGATACGCAAAAAACGAAAACTGGAAACATCAAGGGAAGAAACTGGAATTTCATATCCTTTTCTCGATGTGTGGACTTTAGTGTGCTAAAAATATCTCGCAGGTAAATAAAGTTACCAGAAAATCTTGATTTTCGTAAAGCTGTGTACTGCTTTCGCAGCGCATCCTCCGCGACTTTTATATTTTGCAGTCTACATTTCCAATTGTTATAGTTTAATTTAGAAAATTAATTAAAATTTTTGGATTGTTTTGTACTACATGTAATAAATAATTATATTTTCTAATATGCAATTTTATATATGCAAAAAAAACGTATAAATAATTACAAGGGCATCATAAAAGTTATTACAAAATTAATAATATATAATAATATAATGTTAAACAAAATTAAAAATATTAATAATACAATATATACACGCAAATATATCGCGGCATTGCTGCAATAGTGTCATAGAAATGACAATTTTGAGTTATTCATTGGAAAAGATGGATTTTGGCGTGTACTTTTATCTGGTGATGAATAACTCAAACTTGTCAATTTTCGAGATATGACACTATTGCAGCAATGCCACGACATATTCAGAGAATCACATTAAAATCATTGATGACAGTATCATTTGTATATAACAGTATTGACACTATTTCAAAATGATTTTGAAATTACATTATTATTAATACATAAAAATCAATAAATGTGTATATACATATCTATATATTTTGTTCATCAATATATAATTATACACTCAGCTCCATATCAGCTTTACCGATTTTAACATAACTCGCACGCTAGTACTCGCAATTTTCTAATGTACAATTTTCTATAATGCAATTCCAGTCGAGCTATAAATTGATACATCTGAAAATTATACTAGTGCATGTCACCGTGCACATGTGTATATGTAGAAGATTGTCGGTTTTCCCCCCATAGACTCTACGTGATCACGAAGTGTTGTAACCCTGGATGAAGTGGGGGCCGCATATAAGACCCCGACGTTCGAAGGGGCCCAGTAGTCTCTAGTCACGAATACGGCCACGTTACTACGACTGGATCATTGTACAATAGTGACGTCACTCTTTTTTTCTCTCTTTCTCAACGGCGCCATCCTTTCATCGGGATGAAGACGGAAATCCTTCTTCTCCTGATCTGCCTCGGTGAGCCCTTCATCACAATTTTATTTGTTCAAGATGAAATCCAAAGCTGAATTTTTCGATATCCTTTTGGATTCTTTTTTTTCACGTAAAAGTGTTACGAATCGTATATTTGTAATAAACAACTGTTTTATGTTTTCAATTTATTATTTTCAATTAGATAACGAATTTGCAGTAAAACGTGAAAACTCTTCAATATATTTGCCATATGTGGAACATATACACACTGATAAAAACTTGTTGTATTTATCAAGTTGTATTTATAAATTTATATACTTGGTTTATACAATTTCAATATAAAATGAATAAAACACAATTCAAGAAATATATTTATTTTTAATTTATTTATAAAATATGTATATTACTATAAGATAGGAAAATATGATAATTTTTTATTTATACTTTATATATTCCGTTTATATTTCCATTTTATTTCCTGCTTTTATTTTTCATTTAATTTACAATAGATAAATAAGTTTAAAATAATTAAGAACTTTGATTACAGTAGGAAGAAACATGTTCGATATAGTTAAGACCATTCAAGATTGTATTTATATTGTTATCTCTTTACATCGGAATCGCGATGTTTACTAACGAAGTCTACGGCGTTTGAAAGCTATCAGATCGAGCCGATTAAGCGACATTAAAGTTCTGAACGGCCGGACGACCGAGCGTACGCACGAGAGCTCGGCCACTTTCTCACTTTCTTCGCTCACGCTCGCGAGGTCGACCGGCATTTCTTCAGGGACGCAGACAACGTGCCGCCTTGAAAACGTGCCGAGGGACCAGTCGACCCTCTACCTTAATACGTTCACTCTTGTCTTTCTTCATTTTTTATTTTCTCTGCTTTGCTGACAATGAATAGCTCATTGACGCAAAAGGTTTCGACCCATAAAAGTCTAAAAAGATTCGATTTGACGAAAATAAGACTGAAATTTCATACAATCCTCTTGATATTTAATAACTTTTTCCCTAAAAAAATTTTTTATTTATTAGTTACAATAGGAACTAATAATTAAAATACAAAATACATTAAATTAGTGAAGTAATACATGAATTATTAATTCCTATTGTAACTAATAAATAAAATACAAAATACATTAAATTAGTGAAGTAATACATGAATTATTTTTTTCGAGTCAGCATTGACAAAACAATATTGAGAAATTATTGAAAATGCTAAAGAATTTAATAACAATTCTTTTTCATTCCTATTGTTACGCAATCTCTCGTTTATATTATATTTTAATATAAAATTTGAAATCACAGGGGCTGCCGTTGCTCTGACGAGGAAGCAAGAGGCCGCCGAGCAAAGCCGTCGAAAGGTCGCTTCAGCTACGACGCCGAAGGAACCAGAGGAGGAGTATGAGGACGACGGGGAGCTCGTGGACGAATGTCCGGAGCCCAATGGATACTTTCCGGACGCGGAACAATGCGATAAATATTACGACTGTCGAGACGGCAAGATAACGGAAAAATTGTGCTCCGACGGTCTTGTCTTCAATGATTTCAGCCCGCAGCACGAGAAGTGCGATTTGCCGTTCGGCATCGATTGCTCAAAGAGACCCAAGCTACGTAAGCGAGCTATATTCCGTTGTTTATATATTATGTAAAGGCTGGTCTACATAAGTCGCAACACGCAAAACGCAATTCGCAAACGCGGACGCAAGATGACGTTTCTCTCTTTTTTTCTTTTTTTTCCACGGTTCTTTCTTTTTTTCTCTGCGCCTGCGAATTGCGAATCAGCCTTAACGATTCATGACACGAGTCAAGTGATTCGAAAGTATTATTTAAAAAAATGTTAATATTACACGTGCATCTTTGAATAATACACATATTTCGAAAATTTATTTTATTTTATCATCTGTTTTGATATTGAAAGATTTCATTCTTTTTTTTACACTAAATTTTTATATCTATTCCTCTTACAGAAAAACCACAATCATCGCCACACTGTCCCCGCATGCACGGCTACTTTGCCCACGAGGACCCCAGGAACTGTAATACCTTCTACTACTGCGTGGAGGGCAAGTTCAACATGATCACTTGTCCGGATGGTCTGGTCTTCTCCGAGAAGACCGGCATCTGCAACTGGCCGGACGAGGCGCAGAAGAAGGGCTGCGGCTCCCGCGAACTCTTCAACTTCACTTGCCCGAAGGTCGACGACTCGGTGGCCGCGACGCATCCGCGTTATCCCGACGCCGAGGACTGTCAGTACTTCTACGTGTGTGTCAACGGTGAGATACCGAGGCGAAGCGGATGCAAACTCGGCCAGGCGTTCGACGAACGCACCGGAAAGTGCGACTGGGCCAGAAAAATTCCCGAATGGTACGAATTATATAGTAGAATTTTCCCATTTTCTTATAATTTTCTTAATTTTCTTATTAAGGATAAGAATAATTCTAAATATCGATGATGTGTTTGGCTTAGAAAATGAGGAACCGGCCAAAATCATAGTTCTTCACTATTCAATATAACAAAAATGATTTTTTTATGTTTTTTTAAAATAATAGATTTTTTGTTATAAGTTGTTTCTATAAATAATACAATATTTTATAAAATTGATAAATTAAAATTGATATAAGAAATGTATATAGATTTCAAGTACTCCAAACAAAAAATTAAGTCAAAATTAATACCCAAAATTAAAGAACTTAATCGAACACATCAGAAAAGTAAAAACATGAATAATAAAATTTAGATTTAAATTATGATTTATATATATACAATTTAAAATAACATAAAAAATGATTTCTTTTTTTTTTTTCATAAAAAGAAGGAGAAAATTCATTTGTGTGTTATTTTTTGGAGTTACGTGTCACTTACGTCAAATCCATCGAAAAATTATAATAAAACAGCTTATGCTTTTTTTCTTCTAATTTATCATCAAACATATATTTGAAGTAAATAATGTAATTACAGCAAAGACTGGTACAAGGGTCAGCTAACCGACGAACAATTGGACGCCTTGGAGAATCCACCGCCCAAGCCAAAGCCTACCGGTGGACCAAGCAGAAGAAAAGGCAGCAGACCAACTGCTTAGAATCAAGATTTTAGATTAAGCATGTAGGTTTTTAAGTCTCTTTATTTTTAAATCGTATTGTATAATAAATATCTTTACAAACACACGCTTTTCAAAATATATTTCGTCCTATCTTCGAAATAATTTGCTTAGACAGATGACAGATTCGTGAACTCGACTTTAAACAGTTTAAAAAAAAAAAGCTGTTAATTCCGAAGAAAATTATTCGAAGTCTCCTGGCGACAAACTATTTTTACGTTTTCATTTAATTGGCGCATTATATTACATTACTATTTTATTAAAGTCTATTTTATTAACGTCTTCGGCTTATTGATTTCGATGACAATCACTCTATTTTCTCGCAAAATCGCGAGATTTCGTTAAAACCAGGAATCGCGGAACTGCTCCGTAATAAATTCAGATCACGTTTTAAATTTGAACGGTGAAAGTATGATATCGACTGGCGTTCCTTGCATTTCATACGTGGGAAACATTTCCGAAATCCAGCTCTAACGTAATGCTTTCGTAAGCCCGAAGATCGTGAGACGAGGATCATTTTACGTAAGCCAAAGAGAGTGAACATTAGTTAGAACACTGATATTAAGCAGAAACCGCATAGAGATGAGATAGCAAAAATATCTACGAAACGTTCTATTAATTGAAATAGATATATACAATAACATAACATTAATTAATGAATTAAAATTTACTTTTATTCGCTTTATTAGATTATATGTTCTATTACAAGAATAGAACAACGTGAACTTTCAGCAGATCAATAAACTACGTATCGAATATTACAATTCTCACTTTCTCGCGGAAAAAACATCGGAAAACGTTGCCGAAGCGAGAGTGAGAGCGAAACGGGAAGAGCATCATTGTGCATGACGAAGAAAAACTTGTGATTGACATTCAACATTGTGGCAATGAAGTATCATGCCACTGTGATATACATTTCATCTAAAGATCATTAAACCTTATACTTGAACGATTGAAATAAGCATGTATGCACTTCTAATTAATATAATCAGTATCTTTTGATAAGAAATATACTGTATTTTGTGTGTTAATACTGAAGTGATTCTAATTTTATTTTTTATTATATAACCAATTTTGTATCAATGAGAAAAAATAAAAATTTATATATAATATGAAAAGCTTGAGCAAGTGATTAATTAAAAATCCTCATATTTCTTAATATCTTACAGCCTCTAATATCTCATAGTTTTATAATTTTTATACTTTATTATATTAAATATTTTATAAGATATATAGATATGTTAGAAAATTCTTGCATATTTTGTTTTCCATATAGAAAAAATAAATTATTTAATATAAAATTTTATGTATTTTATATATGTATAATAGTTTAATAGTTGATATAGAGATTTATGTCTCAAATTTGTTTTACTAATATCTTACTAAATAAACAAAAGAGTACTATGATGGGCAGTAACATAGTTGCAGAACTCAGTTTTTCGGAACAATTCAAGCGAGAGCGAAGGTGAATGTTAAATGACAGTTAAGAGAAGAAAGCTTAATAAAAAACTGTCGTTTCCTGGCGGTCAGTGATGCGTAATTTGCTATTCTTCGTTTGAAATTGTTCGTTTAGATTATTTAGAAACGTGGGCAAACGATTCTCCGAGACATTAACCGCTTTCATGGATTTTTAAAACGTTCGCCCTCATTAACTTGAGAGTTTTCGATTTTTCCAAGCGTTGCCAAACTTTCGAATATTTAACGAAAACAATTCATTTAAAGAAATGCAAAAGTGATTTTTTTCTATTACTTCCATATTCTTTAATTTTTTTTGGTCGCATCTCTTGTCTTTCTTAATTATATAATTCTGAAATTTATTTCTTATGGGGATTTCTACGTGCTCAAGAGTGTATTTTTATCAAATCAATAAATTTCATCCGTCTTGAAAAATTAATTAAATCCTCTCAGAGACGAGGAAAACGATATAATTGAAATATTGGCGAAATTTTCCGGCATTTGCCCGTCATCGTCGTTGCGAAGCAGCGTGCGATTGCGATTTGCATTTTTCTCATCAAAGAAAAACAGAACGAAGGACATCGAGGTGAGAGCGCTGAGAGGAGAGAGGAGAGTAAATGTCTCCTCTCTTTCTTTCGCACTCTTTCTCTTTCTCTTTCTCTCTCTTCCTCCACTTGTCTGCTCAATCGTCATTCTCGACGAGTGTCGATGAAAAGTGACGGCGAAAGTGGGATTTGCGTGTGGGATAGTGGGGGATCCGCGGGGTATACCCAGCCGGCGAGTAGCCGAAGAGCTGCAGTTTTCGCGAGGGCGACCTCGGGCCATCCCAAAGAGGAACCAAAAATTTAAATAGCCTAATTCAACCCGTTTCCGTTCGTTTCAGTGAAATCTTAGTGCGACCTAGGGATCATCCCGCGACGATCCGACAAGAAAGCACAAGCAAATCGAAAGAAATGTTCACGGCCGGGATCGTCGCGTTGCTAGGCGCGATCGCGCTGACACGTGAGTATTAATTCTATTATCAAAGGGGAAACATGACGTTTTAAAGTATTGCAAAGAATACTCGCATTAAAAATGTTTGTCTCTCTCTCTCTCTCTCTCTCTCTTTGCAATATCAAAATTATTGTTCTTTTTAAAAAGTTAATGTTGATCAATATTATTATAAATTATAATTTATTGTTAATAAAATTGTTTACAATATAATCTACTTTAGACAAATGTACATAATGGATGTAAAATTTTTTAAAAAGAAAAAAAAGGAAAAGTAAAATAAAGTTTTATTAATTTTATAAAAGAATATATTGAATCCGTCTTATAATTGTTACTCTTAAACTGTTTTCCCTTCTCTCTTAATTAACACATTCGAATATTATATTATATTCAATCCTTCAAAAGTTTAAATACTTTTTGATGCAGTAAAAATGTTTAATTAAAATATTTTTACTGCATTAAAATATTTTTTTCTGTAAATATTGAATTAAAAATATTTACAGAAAAAAAATGTAATCCATTTATGTCATATAAATACATTATATTTTATAATTTCTGTAATACTAACTTTTTTAACAATATTATTTTGAACTAGATCGCGTAAGTGAATAACACAAATAAATTTGATAGCGCCTTTTACACGGCTGGATCTTAGTGCCTAATAAATTCTATATGAATTTTAAATCCATTTTAAATCCATTATTCAGCCATTTAAACTGCGCGCCAATGTCGGACTTGCCACGCAATCATTAACTAAAGTTGGAATAACAAGATCACAATTGGTCTTCAATTCTTAATTCGATGCTTATTAGCATCTTAAATACTGCAAAGAACCCAATTTTTCTATTTTTATACCGGTAATCACTCTGTTGCAGAATTATTTGATAATTCTGCAAAAGAATATTATTAACAAATTATTTATTTTTGCTGTAAATCAATAAAGTAAGAATTATTACTAAAATGTTAATTAATGCTATAAACAAATTGCTTGATATTAGTGAATTATTCATGACCGGTAGAACAAGGATAAAGGAGGAAAGCGCGAAAGAGAGTAGCTCTCGGAAATGGTCGTTAGAATTAGCGCGGAGACAGTGCGAGAGCGAACTTTCTAAATCGTAAATGTCAGTTTTCTCGTTCGGCGAGTTGCATAAGCAACGGCCGTGCATAAGCGCGGCCAAGACAAAATTACGTAACGAACCGACGAAATAATGCCGCCGATCCGACGAAAGAATTCGACGGCAGGGGTCGAACGGGTTCGACCACCTCCGTCTATACCGGAAACGCCGGGTCGATTTCCGCCTGCGCGGTATAGTATATTACATCTCGTCGCATTACAGACGCCGCGTACAACTGCCCGAACAAGGACGGCCAATACGAGGACAGCAAGCAATGCGACAAGTATTACGAATGCGTCGACGGCGTGGCGACGGAGAAGCTGTGCCCGGACGGTCTTGTGTTCGATCCCCTGAATCGCAAGATCAACAAGTGCGACCACGTCTTCAACGTCGACTGCGGCGACCGTCTCGAATTACGTAAGGCGATGAACCGTCACAGATTTGTCGCGAAGAAACGTATACCAAAAGATCAATATATTCGGTTGGTTAACGTCGAATAGAATTTCTAATTATTAATTAAATTCCTTTTGTTGAGCAAATCATTATTTTTTATACAATTACATTAAAATAATATCCGTGTTTATACTTTTTACTTATGTCTAAGGAATAAAACAATACATGTAAACCAAATAAAACGTATATCAAAAGATCAATGCATTCGGTTGGTTAACCAACCGAAAAAAAATTCTATTCGATGTTAATTAATTAACATCGAATAGAATTTCGAATTATTAATTAAATTTCTTTTGCTAGGCAAATCATGATTTTTACAATTATATAAAAATAATGTCTGTCTATTTTTATCTATGTCCACACAAACTGCATCTTGTATATTTTATACGCGTCCAACTTAACTATAGTTACGTTCACGTATCGAATGTAATAAGGTAATTGCGATAATGAAGCGCTGTACGATTAATTAATTGTGGCTCGTCCTTGTTAAAACAGAACAGCCACAGTCGACGAAGAAGTGCCCGCGACGAAACGGTTTCTTCGCGCATCCCGACCCGACAGTGTGCAACGTCTTCTACAATTGCATCGACGGTGAGGCGATCGAGATCACCTGCACGACCGGGCTGCACTTCGACGAGTACAGCGGCACTTGCGTGTGGCCGGATAGCGCGGGTCGCGAGGTGAGGAGGCCCGAGAAAGAATTGTTTGCCGATTACGATACACGCGTTTGGCAGTAAAGTTAATTGAAAGTTTAAAGTTCCGGGAACGAAATCTTGACTTTTTATCCTATATACGTAACGTATATATTCAGCGTGTAATGCTGGAGCTGCCTCGGACGGAGGTTTCGAGGGATCGTTTCGGAATTGTAACAAAGGCCACGAACTTCTCCAAAGTTAAATCTTTAATTGGGAGAAAGTATACGCACTTCTAACACAACCCGCGCATTGCGCGCGCGTGTACTTGCGCGTGCTTTCTCCCAATTACAGATCCTCGGGTCTGAAATATTTCCTTGCAATTAGCGGGAATTTAACGATGCAATTCTGTTAGCGTTTGAACTTAGAGGAATCAGACGAACGGCGTTCAGGAGATGCGAACAACGAAATCGTAATCTTCGGTTAGCTACATTACAGTACATGATTCTTTAAATTTAATACCTTGCATGCTTAATTAAATAAAATTATAATAACTACGTAAAACAAAACTGGAGATGAGAAATTAAAAATTGTAAAAAGTAGGAAAAAGAGAATTAAGAATGTTTAATATTGAGAAAATTAGATCGTGAATTAGGTCGTCTAATCTAGTGAAAAAAGATCAATCGCAAATTCATTGAAAAATTGCTAAATCGAGTTGATAAGTGCTAATCATTGCAACGCTCCTCGAGACAATAACGAGATAATAACGCAGAAATATGCTGCATGATGCAGGGCTGCGGGGTCTTGGGCAAGAAGCTGAAGGACGGCTTCGAGTGCCCGACCGAGAGCCAGGTCGACAGTAGGGGCATGCTGGTCGACCATCCCAAATTCGCGCATCCCGAGGACTGTCAGAAGTTCTACGTATGCCTGAACGGTGTGACGCCGCGCGAGCAAGGTTGTAGCGACGGCACCGTTTACAACGAGGAGCAGCAGAGATGCGATTCACCCGAGAACGTCCCCGGATGGTACGAGCCGCCTTGCTATATTATTATTGCGTCATTAAATTTCCATATTGACGAGCCAGCAATTAAATATAATCACCCAAAATTCACGTTGGATTGTAAACATGTTGAAATCGTCCGAAATAATGCGGACACATGTACAATTTTGATGGTATTTCTTAAACGCGTTGCAATATATATTAGATTGTTAAATAGGAGAAATTTAATAATCTCACTCGATCAACGAGCTTTTTTTTTTAAGTATTATGTATGAAGAATTTGCGCGATTGTGATTTTTAAGATTCAATTTCCATCTCTTGATATTTGTACAACATAATTATGTAGACAGTCACAGAATTATTTCACAGTATTTTTATGAAATCTCTTATTTTGAATTAATTGAGCTATATATATGCTTCATTTAAAAGTTCGAGGAATTTAATGACTGTCGTTTACCTTGCAGCGAGGACTGGTACAAGGACGACGACAAGAAGCCGTAAGGAAGTCGTCCACGCTCATCTGTCCCGCATCGGGACGTCGCACATTCACTTTAATCACCTGTCCCCCCCCCCCTCACCCCCTGTCACCGCCCATGCGTGTAACTCCATGTGTGTGTTTAGCCATTTGAATGTCTTGGAATACATTTTATTTTTACTTTATTAGTCTCCGATCAGTCAATCGAGACCCGACTTCCTTTCCACAGTTTCCCAGTTAATTAAAATGCGCCGGATTAGAATTGAGATAATATTTTTGTTATATAAACTGCCCAATTAATTTAATTATTTACATAATCAAGAAAATCAAATTCAATTTGATTCGTATAATTAACGCAAGAAATCCGTGATTACAAATTATAAACGTGTTTTATTCCGGAAATAATTTTAAAGTTCACAATATTATTTATTTCAGCTGTTAAACAAACATATTGAATTTCTATAGGCTTTAAACAAAATTTGTGCTGTACAGCAAATAAAAAAAAAGAAAGAGACAGAAAGAGGCTTTATTACAATTAATTAACTGACCGTACATTTTACCGTCAAGGTAATCTTAATTTTTCTCAAGAGAAATGGTGACTCAGTTGTCGATCGATTCGCGAAACGGTATTCGCGGAACGTGCAGAAGGCCTTGAATTATTCTTGCAACGAGACCCAGTTGACTATCACTTTCTCCCGAACTGCCTCTCTTGATTCTCTCGCGTTCTGCGATTCACTTTCTCTCTCTCTCTCTTTCCCTCATTCTTTTTCTGGCATTGCATCGATTACGAAATACGGACGAGAGATGCGCTCGCTCGCCTCGCGCTTTCCCAAAATATCTGTCAATGGCGAAGTGTAAAAAGTTTCTCATGTCAAAAAAGGGCGGAAAAAAAATGGAAAAAATAAAGAATGCAGATCCTTAAAAGTGCGTAATAAAATAAATTAAAGATCGACGAAGAGAGAAAAGAAATATTTGAGATAAATCGTCATAATTCTATAGGCACTTTAGGCGCAACGAAAACGCAAAACACCACAACAAAAACAACAATTTTCTATTCATAACACATTGGATTAAAGAAATGCCGTTACTCTTTCTCAGCGAGAGATCAATTTATTTCTCTCGCGTGGCAGGTAAGTTGAGTTATGCACGGTATTCTTCCATTTAACTTTCCAATTCGCGAACGTCCGTCGCAAATGCCACTTGCTGAACGCTTTTTGAGAATTAATTCCACTTGTTAGATAAAAATTAAATTCTCCACTCTGCAATGTGATATATTCAATATGCATAAAATATTCAAACTCAAATATTCGCGTCGCGTTCGCAAGACATATTACAATTTTATTTGAGAATAATGCAAGAATTTTTCAACGGTAAATATTGATTTAAAATTAAATAACGTTTCAAAAGTCTGACATTCATTTATAATGTACATATTTCAATTATCCTTAAATTTGTGAGATCTTATTTTTTTCGTTTAAATTATTATCGAAAATTATTAATTAATATAAGCAATTGTCACATTAACTTAAATAAATATAGATAACTGTTTCTATCATCTACAAGATCATTTTATTTGAGAATAATACAAGAATTTTTTAACAGTACCTATACATTGATTTAAATAAAATTAAATAACGTTTTAAAAATCTTGTTTATATTTATACATTTATATAATGTACGTATTTAAATTATCCTTAAATTCATGAGATCATATTTTTTTCGTTTGGATTATTATTCGAAAATTATTAATTAATGTAATGCAATTGTCATATTAATTTAAATAGACAGATAACTGTTTCTACATCTACAAGATTATTTTATTTGAGAATAATACAAGAAGTTCTTAACGGTATATATTGATTTAAATAAAATTAAATAACATTTTAAAAGTCTCATTCATATTTATATTCATATAAATACGTATTCCAATTATTCTTAAATTCGTAAGATCATATTATTCTCGTTTAGATTATTATTCGAAAATTATTAATCAATGTAATGTAATTGTCACATTAACTTAGATAGATAACTGTTTCTACAACTACAAGATCATTACGTTTGTTTTCTCCACAACGGTGCATAGCTGCGGTGCAGAAAGACAGTTTTAAATAATTAATTAGCGCGTAATTGCTCTATTAACTTAAATAAACAAATAGACAATTATTTCTCTCCGAAACCCGCGAAACAATTTCTCTCGTTCCGCTTTCAAAAATATCTCGGTTTTCGGGCTGACGAAATAGAACTCGGGAGACTTAAGGTAAACGTAATACAGGCAGCCGCGCGCGTGTTTGCGACGCAGATTCCAAGCGCGGAGGTGAGGGATGCAAATCGCGAAACGGTAGCACACAACGCAGCAACACGACCCGGTCGCGCCGCCGTCGCGGTCGGCACCCGGAAACGTCCAGAATTTATATGCACCGATAATAACGCAATGCAATAAAACTTGCGTCTAGCTATGCGCCCATTAAAATGCATTCGTGACGGGAGAAAAAGGAGGCCGCTGCTCGATCCGAAAGAAGAAAAGAGAGAGAATGACGGGACTTTCGGCGTAAGGGGGGCGAAGCCGGGAGGAGGGAGGGTCGGGAAATGTGCAACAGCAAGGACCCGCCAAGGTGGTGGCGAGACCGCCGAGCGAAACAGAACCCGTTTCGGACTCGCAGTCACGTTTTATCAGCGTCGCGACGCGTTGCTGCCGAAGCCGAAGAGGAGGACGAGGAAGATAAGAGAAGAAGAAGAAGAGAAAGAAGAAAGGAAGAAAAAGAAGAAGAGAGAAAGGAGTCTCCTCGGGACGGTAGCTTCAAAACGAAGATCTGAAGAACTTCGCGAATCTCTTCTAGGACTCTCTTCAGAATGACGGAAGTGGGAAAGCACGTGCTTCTTCGTGGTCTTCTGCCGCTGGTGATTCTGGCGACCTTGAGCGGGGCGCAGCAGCAGTTCCGGTGCCCGGAGCCCAAGGGTTTCTTCCCCGATCCGGAGCAGTGCGATCTTTATTACGCCTGCTTGGACGGCCAGCCTGAGGAGAGGCTCTGCAAGGATGGGCTCGTCTTCAGGGATGACAATCCCAAGAAGGATTTCTGCGACATACCGGCGAATGTGCCCTGCGGCGACCGCACGCTTTTGCGTAAGTTCCGAATTATTGGATCTCCTTCTCCCCCCTCCCCCTCTCCCCAGACTCATTAAATCTTTCTTTATTATTACGAAATTAATCTACATTACTTATATGATTATCATGATTCTGTTGAATTTTTGTTTTTCTCTTTTGATTAATTGTAAGTAATAGAGATCAAATTTTTTTAAATTATTATATGCCAGTCAAATAATTTCACGTATAAAAATATCATTTGCTATTTAGAGTGAAATACATTTACTTTTATTTGTATCATTTAGCTTTATATTTATAGGCCATTAAAGTCGAGAGATTTTTCGTTCGAGATGAAAATTCTTTCTGATAATGCTCGATTAAAGGAAGTAAGTCTACAGTTATATATGAGATTTCTCTTATGCTCTTTTTTCCATATTCTCCCCAACAGCTCGACAAACCAGAAGAATGGTCGATTAGGCTGTATCGCAAAAATAGAACTTGGTATGAACCGGTTTTTAGACGAATGGACAGTCAAATTCTCTCTCGGGTTCAGTCTTTTTCTTTCTAAATAGTAATATCTAGCCTTATAAATAATATTAATCTTTATATCGTAGATCAGTTTATAAAACTTTAATTAATAAAATTATGCAAAAAATCTATTAAAAGTTAAAATAAAGCGCAAAATAAATTTAATAAAATTTAAATTACAAATTTTTTTACATTTTTTCAATATTTAATATAAAAATTGATATTTACACTAAATATTAATCATTCTCTTAAATATTTAATTCAATTGCTCAAATGAAAAAGACAATAGACCTTGTTAGCAAGTTCCAAGATAAACTTGGATCACAGAAAAAATTTTGCTGTAAATTCTCAAATACATTCTGCTGTGTTACAATTATATTGTATATTAATTAATAAATATGTCTAATATAAAATTTACATAATTATATATATATGCATTGGTATTAATAATATATTATATGACGGAACAGAGGAGCCGCAGCCTAGCAAGGGCTGCCCGCGCGCGAACGGCATCTTCAGCCACGAGGACCCGGCCGCGTGTGACCGTTTCGTCAACTGCATCGACGGGGTGGTGCAGGTGGTGCCCTGCCCGCCCGGACTGGTCTACGAGCCCAAGATGTCGAGCTGCGTCTGGCCGGCGGATTCCATTCGCCTGTGCGAGAACGCGAAGCGCGACGTCCTGGACGACGGCTTCGTATGCCCGGACGGCGACGTTGCCGGCCCGTCCGGCAGGATCCTGCCGCATCCCACGTATCCGCATCCCGAGGATTGCGCCAAATTCTACATCTGCAAGAACGGCGTGGTGCCGCAGAAGGGCCAATGCGAGCCCGGCACCGTGTACAACGAGGAGAGCTTCAGGTGCACGGAACCGGAATACGTGCAGGGATGGTGAGCTTCATTCTTCTGTTTTTTTATATCCTTGACAAAATCTTTTATGCTATACATATACATATATATACATATATATATATATATATATATATTTTAAGTTATACGTATATACAATGATTCTTTTATCTCAGATTTCCAAAGTATTTAAAAAATGCTTTTGCAAAGAAATTTAATTTCCTAAAGTTGTATTTTTAATATATTAAACATAATGTACTATATTATATGTATATACATATATATTTAAAGTAACTTATATTTATGCAGTTTTAATGATAGGTTCTCTCATAAATTTGTGAGACCGATTTCTGAATTTCCTATATTATTATATCTCGATAATTATTCGTTAGTATCTCTATTTGTTTTTCACTATTCTTCTCTAAATTTCGAAATTTAAACTTTAAAAAATACGTCAGCTAGACTGCTCTCTTTATGATAAAACGCAATGTTTCAGCGAGGACTATTATAAACACAAGAACTGAGTTGGCGTACCGAGGATGCCGCAGTTAACCGCAGCTACGTGTGTAATGCTCATCTTTTTACTCATAGGAACAATAAATGCATGTGATACGCATGCTTACGTAAAAGTCACTGCATGATCTTTGCGAGAGCGATCGCGCTTTTGCCCTCCCCGCGACGAATTACTACCCCTTTCTCCTTTTACGTAAACAAATTCGCGTTTGGAAAATCCGTAATAAAGCCGTCGTCGGTTGCGGATCATTAACCCCGCGAAAAGAAAACCCCGCGGTCCGACGATATCAAGTTCTATATAACATCCGTTAGATAAACCCTCCGGCTCGAACCGGTCCGATTTTATATAATATTATCGATTATGTCGAAATTTTATTGTAAAGGCGCGTGCAACGCTCGCCCGCAATTCCGATTAAATAACTCAAGGAATGAAATTTATTATAATCTAATGGGGAAATAAGTCTTTCACTCTGGATGTTGTCTTAGGTAACATCATTTTTAATTAATGTTGTAATTATGTATATATTCTGATATTCTGTCTTGATATTTTATGTATATTTTTTCATTTTCTGTCCAGGTGACCAGAAATTCATTTATAAACTCACGAGACCAGAGCGAATAAATCTGACGTTTGCTATTAAAGTTTAGTTACACAGATGTTCATTTCTACCACCATATTTCTTCTTTCTAACGTAGATTATCTTCAATCCCGATTTAACTTAGTTTTTATTCTCTTCTAATTTTAAAAATTAGAAAAAAGATAGTAAAAGAGAGTAAATTAAACTGACAAAGTTAATCTACAATGGTAGAAATGGGCCAAAGATTTAAAAAATTTATTATTATTTTAACTATATTTGTAATAAAATTAAAATTTACTTGGCATATAATGACGTATTGCTTAAATACAAAATTCGATACTTTTATCTTTCTTGTTAGTGATAATATAGTAAAACTTGAATTCTTTTAGTTCTTGCAGATAAAAGTAACACAGAAAAAATATATATGTATTAAAATATATCTAATGGAATTAATAATTTTTTATCTCAGATTTCGTGAAAAGAGTATTTTAAAAACGTTTATGCAAATTTATACATGGGAAGATAAAAGATAGAAAAGTAATAAAATAACCAGACATTGCAAAATGATAATATTACTTCTCTTAAATCTCAAAAAATATTCTTGACAAAGATCTAATTATTCAATCTAAAAAAATGCAAAATTTTAGTTTCTTAAAATTGTATTTTTAATATATTAAACATAATGTACTATATTATTAATATATTAAACATTACGTACTCTATATTATCAGAAAAACATTAAGAATATAAAACAAGTTAAGTTAAGGATTATTATTAGATATAAAAAGTATTGTTTATAGTTTTTAAATCTTCTAAGTTGAAAAGAAAAACAAGAGAAAATGTTTTCAAGCGGTAATCTAAAAATTGAAGAAGATAAATTAAGCGAAGTATATAATCGTCGAAATTCATCTATTGATATGATCAAACGCATTTAATGTACGTATATTACAAGTGTTGGTATCGTATAAGTCAAATCGTTAATACTATATTTATCGTGCGTTACAATGAGCGTGACTTTCTCTGACGCGAAAGATTGCACGTCGAAAATCTCCTCACCCCCCACATACTCCAGAGCACATCGCGAAATGCACTCGCGAGATCACTTCTTCGCATCCTGGATTTCACTCCGGCGAGTCAAATGTCAGCGTGAGGCTTAATTAACCCATTCATCATCGGATTACATTGCAACATCTGACATTACAGACGTTGCGCCTTCAGTCGCATTTACTTCTTGTTAAAGAAACTTTTGGCAGTTTAACGTAAGCGAAGAAAAATCAATTTGACAGACGACAAATATAATCATATTTTTTATACTTAATATACCTGCTTCACAACTTTCGCGTTGTACGTTTTATTAAAAATTCGTTTTATCTCTTATATTTTATGTACTTCTCGAATGGAAAATTCTGGAAAACTGCAACTACTTGGCGATTCGGCGCGATTTACGGTGCACAATAAACAGCATGCCACGATTTTCCGCGGCTAACAATTTCTCTTCATTTGCCTGATAGCAACCTTTCTCTTTACGTAATTCGCGAAACGTTCGACGAAATATATCACAATCGTTTATAATTTGCATTTTGTTTGCAACACGAATAAATTCGATCAAAATAAATTTTCTGGCACGTTTGTGAAATAAAATAAAGTAAAAAGATATATACATTGTATTATGTTATATATCTTTTTACTTTATTTTATTTCACAAACGTGCCATAGAAAATTTATTTTGATCGAATTTATTCGTGTTTTATATATATATATATATCTTTTCTCAAGTAAGACGAAATGTATATTTCCTTTTCTTGAAATTGTTATCTATTATTTTATTATAAATGCCGATAGAAATCAAAACACAGAATACCATACGATTTTTTTATATTCAATATGTTATTTTTTAAATGTTTTCTGGTATTATATTTTCCAGACAATTCGTGTTCATAGAAAGTCTAAACTAATTAACTGACCGTCATCGTGACGTATTCAATTCGAACGTCTGATCGATCTGTCGGACTTGTCCGACTCGCCTCGGCTGCTTTCACTATCCGGCAATCTGGTCCCTCCTCCCTGCGGGACCAGCGTGATGGGTCTTGCGTAAGGCTGGCTTGAGGCCCCAGGGGTCTCACCGACGTGCGCACGCATCGGCGTTCGCACCATGTTGATACATCGGAGAGAACACATCTATCGGCGTGCGTTTCAGTTATTACACCACGTTCGTCAATTACAACGCATTTATAGTTGGCGCGTGTTACACCGTGGCCGGTGATGCCACAGGGGGCGAAGATCGCGCCTTGGCATTAACCGTTAAACGTGTTGTCCTTGCTGAATTACCCTATATTTCATTTTCTCCCCGAGAATTAACTCGCTTCTATTTTGCCGACGAAAATTATGCTTTTAGCTAAAGCGCTGCACGCGCGCACAAGAGATTGAGCTATAATTGAGAAAAATTCGAGATAGATCCCAGCAAACGCAGATTATAACTGCAATATTACAGTAATATTGTAACATTTTTGCAATACAGCTGGAATGTTATAATGTTGTTGCAACATTGCATTATTATAATCTGTGTTTGCTGGGATATTTCTACCGCGAGTTTATAACTATATTATTAATACATTTATTATGTTATTAATTTTTAAAAAGATGACTGTTTAAACTGGATTATAATTTACTTGAGACAAAAGCTTTTAAGATCACAATTTCTTGATGAGAGAGAGAGAGAGAGAGAGAGCTCCCTGTAGCGAAAGCTCCCTCGATTAGTAGCAAATATCTTTCAAGTATCTTTCACCTACTACAATCGCACCGTGAACGCGATCCTTGAAGCTGTTATTTATGCGAAGCGTCATATATGATATGATAATGCCTCCGTTTGCGCAGCCGTTCACCGAAAGCGCATAAACACTATACGCGGTAAAATAAGCACGCGGAAAAATAACGAGCGTTTTACTTGTGCAACATTGTATTCGAACGCGGAGAGTCGTGCGCTCCGCCGAGGACGTTGCATCCTCTCGGACATTTCGAGAGAGGTGCAGGAAGATTGTGCTTCGGCATTAAGTCGTTTATTCGCACGCGATGCGCTCTCCCGCGATTTATCGCGATGCCGAGGTAGATTGGAATGATTAAAAGAATGACGGATCGCGCGCGAGTCGTTCCTCCGTCCATAGAAATATTCCTATATACGTTTCTTCATACGAATCATTACGTAAGGCGCACGCAGAGAGTGCTCAACTGCTTAAAAATAGAATTCCTCGATAGCTCTTCCGATACGATGATCGTTACAAACGTATTTATTATGGTTGTTGCAATATCGCTTAGATTTAACCAACTGATTAAATTGATTGCTACATCCGGCTTTTCTTGGATTTGCGTCTTGAAAGTTGGCAATGTGACTCTTTTTTTAAATTTAGTTTTCATTAAATTAATTCGTAAAGTAATAAAATTAATTTATTTCGCGATGTCTCGATCGTCGCACAAACAATGCCGAAGCAAAGGAACTTCCGGCTATATTATTCTTTTCTTTCGTTGACATCTAATTCGCGACACTCTTGCAGGATTTATCTGCTGATGCGTGTTTTTCAATATGTTTTGCGTACATTCTAGAGAACTCTTTCCCCGACTTTCTCCTTGGCAATTTATTCGGGCTTAAATTCGCTCTTTTCTCTCTTTCTCTCTCCAAATCAATATATCTATGCGACGCTGCATGAAGGATCCGAATCGCGACACCCGGACAATTCATCACGCTCGGCGCCGCTGGTCGGCAGGTTTGCCGAGCACGTATAGGCAAACCAGCGGGGCGACCAAGGGGGATCCTGGTGGGGTTCGGCAAAAGCAGCGGTGAAGGGAGTGAAGGGAGCGGACGGGATCGTGTCCGGAGGTGTACCGAGGCCGACACCTAAAGTGCGCGCCAATCGCCGACTTCGCCGTCAGAGGCAGTAGTCAAGCCGAACGTAGTGCCGGAGTGAAGATGAGCTACTCGAGGAGCGTGACCCTGCTGCTGCTCCTGGCAGTCCTCGCACGTGGTAAGTCTCCACCACCACCGCCACCCGCGCCAACCACCGTGTAACCACCCGCGTGCTTATACCTTCACCTACGCGCGCAACCCTACACCTACCTCGCGCATCGTGCCCGCGTGCATCTCCGCCTCGGTATGCGCTTCTCGTCTTCCACCGAGGACTGCCTCCCCGCAGGTGTGAACGCTTTCGTCTTCTCCACGGGCTACCGACAGGTTGCGACATCACCCTCGAGCCCGCGAGGCTTTCACCGTCGAGACACCATATGTTAAGAACCGCGTGTGTGACATAACGGCGGACATTCCGAAGTGATCGTTGAAAAACGTAACGGAGCGATCAGCGATGCAGCTGAATTGTGGAGTAGGATGATTTTTTTATCATTATTTTTATTAAGAGATTTGATTTTTAAAAAATCGCGTTTAACAATTTCCTAATTTTTCAATAATCGTTGGATGTTTTGATTCATATTTTAGAATGATCCATTTTTGTTTAATAACATCATTTGGACAGTTTTAGATTTTTTTGTGCATCTCTTTTATGCTTTCAAGGTCGTTTTTTCAAAAATAATTTTTAACAATATCGCTACTTTTTTCCAGTCTTCATTTTTTCAGCAATAAAATCTGAATATTATTTTACGAGTCGTTTGCTGCTGCATTTTTTTTGCATTTCTATATGTATAGAAAAATAAATATGGTGCTCGACGTTACATTCCGCCTCGCTGCGCGCGTTCGCGGAAAAAGTTCAGGAGAGCCGACATTCGCGAGGCTGTCATGCGAATCGATCTTTACAAGTCGATAAATCAATCAAACTTGATCGACAAAATCCCTTTTTTTTCATTGATATGGATTTTTGTTCATCGCCATTTATTTAAACAAGACGATGCGTCGCAAAATGCGCAAATTTTTATTAAAAAGAACGAGTCTAACTAAATCAAGTTATTTAATTAATTTTACGTTTTATCGATATCGTATACATATTTTCTTTCTTTAATTATGATAAAACTTATTTTTACTTTGTTCCTTATTAAAAGATACTTAAACATAATAGAATAATTAATATTGAGTAATTATATATATTTATATTATTTATGTATAATATACAATAAAACGTCACAATTTATTGTACATATATTATATATAAATAACATATATATAATTCTATATTATTTATTGAAATAAAAATCAAATTTATAATAAGTATTATATGTTTAATATTATAATATATTATAATATGCATTATGTCATATTAATAAATTACATTGCAGGTTTCAATTAATGTATTGTACCTACATAATATTTTTACATAAAAAAACATTACTCCAATTGCATCTTGAAGAACAAAGATTTATTATTAAAAGAGAGTGCTTTTTTTCATTACGTAAATTCTCATTTCACAGCTCAAGGTGCCACCCTACTCGATGCTCCGCCATGCCCCGATCCTTACGGTATTCATGCTTACGCTCACCCTGAAGATTGCGGAGCCTTCTTCTTGTGCACGAACGGCACGCTGACCTTCGAATACTGCGAGAACGGACTTCTGTTTGACGGACACGGTGCCGTTCATAATCATTGCAATTACAATTGGGCCGTCGATTGCGGCAATCGCAAGGCTGACTGTAAGTACTATATTCATGATATGCTTACGCTCACCCATTATTTTATATGTATATATACACGGCTGGGCATATTTCAAATACTTGTATTTGAAATACAATATTGAAATACAATATTTGAAATACAATTTGTATTTTGTATTTCAAATATAATTTCAATCTATTTTGTATTTGAAATACTAAAGAAATTATTGATAAAAATTTTTAACTACAATTATAAACTTAAATTCTTCTTATATGACAATTAGCGACATTAATTATTTTCGTCAAGTTTCAAGCAATATCAAATCATCAGAGTCAAATTTCATAATTTTACATTAGTAAATAGATTTCTCGTGCAGTTGATACAGGACAATAGGACTGTTAAAGAGTATAAAAGAGTAAAATAACTTATCTTTCTCTCTCTAAAAATGGAGAGGAAACTGTTGGAGGGGAGAGTTTAACATTATAAATATATTATTGTAATTGAAAGATTAAATTAAAAGTATTTTATATTTTGTAATTCAAATACTAAGACTGTCAGTATTTTGTATTTTGTATTTCAAATACTTTAATGATGTATTTTGCCCAGCCCTGTATATATAACACATACATACAATGTAGCGATCGTGACGCAGAGATCGAGTTGTCTGCTTTTGGTGCCAAAGACCCGGGTACAAATCCGTACTAGAAAGTCTAGAAACAGCGGATTTTTATTCGATCGCTATCTCTCTGGCAGCAGTAATCACCACCGAGAATTATGTCTTGCCATGAAAACCTCTGTAAATTATTACAGACCGTCCGAAACCGGCGTTAAAACCGGCTGTGGGTCCCGTTTATCTATGTACATAAATTGTAAATAGCGCACATCACAGAAATACAATGACGGGTCTGACAAGAGGCAAAAGACTCGGAAGAATACATACATACACAAATATAAGATATATATAATGAATTTATATTTATTAATTATATGTATATTACATATATAATATACATACATGTATAATAAAATCAATATGACTTATGGTATATATCTTTTGCTATTATTTATAATATTGTTTTTTTCGTAAGAAAACTATATTACTTATATACATGTATAAAAGTAAAAAAATTATATAAAAATGAAAAATCAGTCAAGGCGAAAGAAGCGTGCTTGTCGGGAAAGTAAAAGTACGGAACAAGTGATTTTGGCAGCATTTTAGTGGGTCGCGTTAACGCCAATCATTATGATTTCGCCTTCAAGCGAATCTCTTTGAATCGCTTATATTTCTCAACCGGCTCAATCTCTCCACGCAATCGCAATTGACTTTCCAGTTTCCAGTTTCTTGTTTTTCATATTTTATTGCGCCAAAAAGGTTGACGCTAACAAAAACCACTAACAACATACCGATGCATTTTACTCCACTGCACGCGCAGACAAAAAAAATTCACCGCAAAACAATGGTTCATTGAACGTATATTCTTTCGACCAGAAGACTTTAGAATTATCTACTTTTGCAATGTTTATAAAAAAAGTATGACGTAAGTAGGGTTGCCATCCATCCTCTTTTCCCCGGACACTGTCCTCTTTTTTAGGGCGTCCGGGGGGATTTTCCCAAGGCGTCCGGGATTTTAAAATTTTCTCAAAGAATTTTTTAAATATTTTTACTCCTTCCGCGTAATTATTCAGAAACAAGCCGCTAATCTATTACACACCCTTTTTTTTATAATGCGTCCGGGACTGCACATGCAGAAATGTCCGGGGTTTTTGGCTTGTAAGTTCTAGTTTTGAAAATTTTTATATGACAACCCTAGACATGAGAAATCTCTTTCTTGTCGAATGACGCGTTTAGTTTGCTTTCAAACGCATCTTTCCCCCCTCCCGTAGACATACAATCAGGAGACGCGGTAGCGTCTCCTGCCAAGTACATTTTTTCGCTTCATGATGATTCATCGTGAAAGAGACGCTAAAGCGTATCCTTTATTGGACGGATAACACTTTTGCAGAAATTAAGTAGATAACAGGAACGAAACACCTTCCACCATTGCAGACACGCCGATCAGCAGCCCGGGCTGCGAGTACCAGTTCGGTATATACCCGGAGAGCGACAGCTGCAGCACCACTTACATCAAGTGCGTCCACGGTGATCCGCTGCAGGCACACTGCGACCCCGGCCTGGTCTACAACGGCAAGACTCGCACGTGCGTCTGGCCGGACGAGCTCATCCCCCTTTGCAACCCCGAGACTATAGTGGGCTTCAAGTGCCCGCACAAGCTGCCCCCGCACAGCCCCGCCGCCAAGTTCTGGCCCCACCCGAGGTAGGTGTAATGCACGTGCCAACGCGCGCGATTATATACGGGACGGCACTTCCGAGAAATCACTCGTAATGAGAGAGTCCACGGCGGAAATAAAAACTGCAGCGACGGGGGTCGTCGCACTCCGGGCGGACAAGCGTTTTTTAAAGCGCGTTCGCTTTCTTTCATTCTTTCTCTCTTCTTGGAAAGCTGGAAGAATTTAATCTCTCAATCTTTTGTGACTGAGCACGTTCATCAATATCATTCTCTTTCTCGATACGGATTGATAATTGATTGATTATACTGATTGATTGATGATAATTTATCGATTACTCTAATATACGCTAAACTTGCAAATCGCTGATCTCTGCAATACAATATATTCTTTCTTTTTTATCCGTCTATCGAAATTAATTTGAATTTCACATATATTATCTTATATCTAATTTAAATATTTCACTAAAAATTATCTTATTATATTCGAGATTCTCAGTAGCTTAACATATCTCTTATATTCTCTTCCAATCATAATAAAAATCTAGATATACATGTATCTTCGATCGTATCATCAGATTTCTTTCATCAGATGACCCACGCATGTAAATTTTCGATTGCGTATTTGTTGAAATTGTGTGTGTAATTATTTTACTGCGCACAGCCGCAAGGTATAATAAAATTCTTTATCTTAGTCTCTCTTTTTCTCTATTTCTCTCTTTTATTACGAGGAAGATTCACCGGGAGGAAATATTGCCCGCCATCGAAGATCGTGAGAGTAAAAGAAGTCGACGCCGTTAAATGTCAGACATTTGTGCGTAGCGCTTCGATTTAAAAACCGGTCGCCTTTTGAGAAAGATCGAGAGAACGAAAGAGAGAAAGAGATAAATGTCGACGCGCGTGTTTTACTCGCAAATATTCAAATTTTTGCCACGTTAACAAACACGTTATTCTTTCCTTCCAAATTACATCAAAGCTGTTCTGAATATTGGGACAAAAATGGGAAAGTTTACTATAATACTTTTTATTATTTACAAAACGTGCAACTGCTAAATCTTTTTTTCAGTCACGGAATCCTATAGATATTTCGCTGTAAATTTCCGAAGTGTAGTTTAAAGCGAGCAGTTATTATTTGAACGTTGATATTGAAGTGATATAAATTCAAACTTTTATATTTATCTGTGCAAATCAGAGATTTATAAATGGCATGATTTTCAGATTCCCTGTGCCAAATGACTGCGGTAGGTTGATCACCTGTGTCGACGGACATCCGCGACTTCTCACCTGCGGAGAAGGAAAACTGTTCGACTCGGTGAGCCTGACTTGTCTGGATCCGCACGAAGTTCCTCACTGGTTTGTATTTAACACTTTATATTTAAAAGCTACAAGCTACAGATCAAAATCTTAACTTCTAGCTTGATTTGAACAAACTCGAACATCTAATCTAATAATATCGTCGATAAAAAGTACAAAAATTTACGTGCTTATCGAAATCGAGGTACATGTTAACTCAATTTAATGCAGAACATAAGTAGAGATATTTTAATTTTCTAATTGTATATTTACGTGTCTTTTCAGCTCAAATGGTGTTTAAACGCGGAGGCACATTTCCGACCATCAGCCGGTACTTCAAATCAACGAATTTGGCAAAAAAATATAATAATATATTATTTTGAGATTTTTACAGATATAGCTAAAAAAATGTTTACAATTGTAAAAAGTTGCATTATCACAGGGCAAGATTGATTCTAGAAATTGTTTCAGAAAGAAGAACTGAGAACAATATGTTATTTGGAGATTTTTACAGATATAGCTAAAAAAATGTTTACAATTGTAAAAAGTTGCATTATCACAGGACAAGATTGATTCTAGAAATTGTTTCAGAAAGAAGAACTGAGGAGAAACATCAGTTATAAGAATTATGAGAAAATTACGTGAACATATATAAAATTATAAAATGTTAATAATACAAATATTTTTACGCAGAGAGTAACTAGAAGGAATTAATTAATAAGGACGGAATAAAAAAGATGAATGTATTCCTGTTAGATTTGATTTTGGTTTGTTGCCAATAGACGAAGATTTATCAAACGTAAATTATTATTAATAGACGTTTAGAGGGGACCAATTGTATTGTACAGTGCGTGAAGAGCAAGTACGATATGTAGTACATATAGTGTATTTATACGTAATACGATATGTAATACATATAATGTATTTATGATAAATATATAGTAACAATGTACAGCCAGGCAACATTGAATAAAATCTGGACATGCGTATAAAAAATATACAACGTACAGTTTATTCCAATCGATCTACATATAATACGTGGTACGAGTCTTACGATTACGAGAGCGCGGGGACGGGGATGAGAGGGATGTGACGGGGAAAATATTTACATCTCGACTGATGCGACGGAGGCGAATGGTGAACGGTCCAGGAACCGCGAAGAAACGAGATGTTCATTAATTAACGTTATTATCGATTAGTAATGCGAGCCTCCGTTGAGGAGGCAGGAGAGCTCGATCGGTCAAATTCCTAGATCGACGGAAGTCTCGGTCTTTCTCATTTTTATCGACTCTATAATTTCCGTTTCTTGAAAAACAATCCTGCATTTGTGAATATTTTGTCGAATTGATTTTTTTTTCGATATTATATTTTTTACGCAATACTTTTTTTAATATTTTTAAAAAAATTGAAACTTTTAAGATCGATCTTTTATATCACGCTTGGCTATTTTTTTTACAGCTTACATGTTCTTGTAAAAAACATTCAACTGACTTTGAGAACTTTTCCATTGTTAAATAATTAGAAAGTTTTATTCAATTTTTCATGAGTTAAATTATCTTAGATCGCAAATTAAAATTCATTCTATTGATAAGTTTCTCCCTTTTTATTCGTGAATTGAAATTCGTGAATAAAATGCTCATTAATTGAGAAGAACTGTGTAATTGTACAGGCAGTTGCCACTCTCACTTTTACTTTATAAATTTAAATTTTATATTCCTATCTGAAAATTAATATCTTCCTTGTGGCAAAGGTGAAACGAAGATTTTTATCCACGTGAAGTAACAAAGAACTTTTCCTTGAGAAATTGCGGAACCTGAGCTTCTCCGTCACACTCGGGGGTAATTTCGGAGGGAACATTAAAAGAAATCTAAGAAGTTAAAAAAAAATGTCAAAAAAATTCGTCCTTATGAGAATTCTAGAATTATAAAATTACATGCGAGTAGAGCTGCGCGAGAATCTGGGGAGGATCTCGACGAGAGAACTTGTCCGAGTTCTCCGCACCGATCGACGATCTCCGGGATCTCGCTCGTCGAGAAGGGGATCTCCTGGCGCTTCCTTCGTCCTTCCGGGCCGGACGACCTGCCTGACGATTTTTAGTTCCTGGGGCGCGCCCGCAGGGGGATTGGCAGAGCGCCGGACGGCAGGGGCGCAACTCCGGGCGGCAGATTCTCCTCCTCGGGCTCCTGCTCGTTGCGGCCGTCGGACAGCTCGCCCTCGGTGGGCGGCGGCGTCGTGGGAACGTCGCAGTCCTCCGTCGGCGGCACCACGCATCTCAGCGACCGCCTGTCGAACACCAGCATGGCCGGGCAGCGCTGCAACCGCGGGTAACCACCCTGGCACTGCCAGTAACGGTTGCACGACTTGCCCAGCGGCACGTTGCCGTTCGCGTCGTCGTTACAGAGTGCTGCAAACAGGCTGCGTTTTACTTCTACAGTCTAATTGGGACGTGCGCCTAGGGGCTCTCGACGCTTTCGAGGAACCACTTAGCTAACGGCGATTGAGACACGCAAAAAACTGTACGCGCTGTTCATATGCATATAAATGAACTATTATATAAGTCAAAGTGTCAACTATTAAAGTAAAAATAGAGAATTTTGAGTTGCAAATTGGTTGACTTTTTGGTAAATTTCTTGATATTTAATAAGAAATTGTATAATAAATTATCTTGATATTTAATAAAAAATTGTATAATAAATTTCTTGCTTTATTGCGAACTGACGCGACGTCGATTAAGTGAAAGTCGAAAACTTTCGTTCGGGACCTACCGATGATGGATTAATTCGAAATTTAATTATGCAGTGTACACATTCGCGAATGTCCCTCTTTTTTTTCTTCTTTCACTCGGACATATGCGCGGAAGTTAATTGCCGTGAGTTTCAAGACATCTCTAAGATTTTCAAAAGATTGATGTTAATTTATTAATTAAGTCATCAATATTAAATAAAACATTTCATATATGAAAAATTATTTTAAAATATAAGTTTCAAATAATTTTTCTTCATCTTTGTCTTCCTAAAAGAATTTTTAATATTGCAAAGGATATTCAATACTTGTCCTAATTTTGAAATATTTTTTGTCGCTTTCAACCTCATAAAAGAGAAATACGATCTCGCATGGAGGATCGATGCATCGGCCAGCGTTTGACATTCAGAGAGAGGCGACGCGAATTAATAATAAACCGATAAACGCGTTTTATCGGATCTCGCGGGCGAAGAGGGGAGTGGGAGGGGTGAAGAAAGGCGCGACGAGAATTCGCTTCGAATGCTAATTAAGTGCCTCGCCCATTTTTCCTTGGGCACTGACTCCTGGAAGGAACTCCGAGAAGTGGGCACACGAGGAAACGCATCGCGCGCGTCCTGTCCGCCCACTTTCGAAAGTGAAAATGATCGTTAAGATTCCGCTTCTCGTGAATTAAATCCGCCTAAAATCGCATCTTAGAGGCGTCTCCGCTGAATTTAGCCGAATGCCAATTTAATTCCAAAGATAAAAGTTATAAATAAACGAAGATACAAATAAGAAAGTGAAGAGGTCCAATCTGCAGGGTTTAAAGTAATTGATGAGAATCGAATGCTATTTGCACGGAACATCGCGCTTATTTCTCAAAAGACATTCGACTTCCAAACGGTGTCCGTTCATTAACATCATTTCTTATGCGAGATATCTTCCTTTTTTTATCTTTCTCCACATCAATCGTCTCTCAAGTTCTCTAACATATCAATTCTAATCTCAACTTTATGATAAAATTTCCTCTCGCTAGCTCTCGATTTGAAGGGTCATTGTACTCACGATGCTTCTGGCATCCCTCGACGTTCTCGGGCCAGTCGCAGGATCTGGCCCGCTCGTTGTAGAGCAGACCGCCTATGCAGAGCTGCTCGGTGGCGGTGCCGTTCCAGCAGGTCCAGTACCTGGTGCAGGAGGTCTCGTGGCCGAAGATACCGTACAGCCAGTCGCAGTGCTCGGTCGCGATCGGCGGATTCGCCTGGCGCTTGCCATCGCAGTAGTTGGCGCGCCACGGGTAGTCGCAGCCCTCGGTGACGCCGCGGTGCTTACCGGCGAACACGAGGCCGTTCGGACAGTCGAACAGCTCCGGGCGGCCGTTCACGCACTCCCAGTAGCGGTCGCAGTACTCGGAGTCGCCCACCACCCGTGACTTCGTCTGGCACGGATCCTCCTGCTGCTGCTTCTGGCCTAGCGAGCCTGCAAATAATAAGCCTGTAAACGCTTGCACGGAAAGATTTTGTTGAAAAGTCTAAAAATTTTGCTAAATACAGATCTGAAAATAATTCTAGTTTGATCATCAAAATAATTAGTTGGAAAGTTAAAAATTATAAGCATTACTATAAAACGTTTTGATATTCTAGCAATCATTTTGACTTTCCAACAAAATTATTTTGATTATTGAACAAAAATTATTTTCAAATCTGGATCCAGCAAAATTGTTCTTTCCGTGTGTCCCTCGTACTCTTCTTCAGGGATGGAATTTGTCCGAGTCGTGGCTGGGATCACGGCGAGGAAGAAAGAAATTCGTTTGGGAAGATTAGGAGGATGCAACTTCCCAGCAAACACCAAGTTACATGTAACGTACCTGTTATAGTTGTGATTTTCCACTCAACAATATAACTATAACGTAACACACATGTTATATTATACACGGAAAGAACAATTTTGCTGTATTCAGATCTAAAAATAATTTTTGCTCAATAATCAAAATAATTTTGTGCAAAAGTCAAAATGATTGCTAAAATATCAAAACGTTTTATAGCAATGCTTATCAGTTTTAACATTCCAACAAATTATTTTGATGATTCAACAAAAAATTATTTTCAAAAATCTGTTTTTAGCAAAATTTTTAGACCTTTCAATAAAATCGTTCTTTCCGTGTAGTTATATTGTTGAGTGAGAAATTAGGTAAAACTAACAGGTACATTACATGTAACTTGGTGTCCGCTGGGTTGGTCCTTGGTGATGTGAAATTTGGGCGAGTATCCTCATTTCCTCGTTCGTGCATGATTAATTTATGATTAAAGCTAATAGTTTTTTTTCTCTTCCTGGTTTTCCTCTGCCTCAATTCCCTACTTTCTCGACGCTAATCGAGCCGCGTGAATTATCTGGATGCTCATTAATGAGCTCTCAAATTTATCCGTCAACTTATCGCGTCATTAATCCCCCCTCGATAAGTGTTAATTATCCTTTCCTTTCCCTTTCGTTCCCGTCTAATGAGTCGCGATTACGAAATATCAGAGTGCACATATATATAGACGTATCAAAATCACGAATTCCTGCACGTGTCCTCGTCGAAGGACATCGTGCGCCTCGGTGAATATCAAGGATGCCGGAATGTATATTTATATATATATTTGATTCTGGCAATGTGCGCCATTTCAGAATCGTTTAGTCGTCGCGATAAATTGAAATTTGTTGAGTCAATTCGAAAGTTACTATCGTTGCATGCGCGAAAGTAATTCGTCGCTCAAGGATATCGCTCGACTGATTAATATATATGAAGTGCCTAGAATGCATATCCTTCTTCCGCGTTATAGAGAAATTTTTATTATTCCGCGGCAGGATGACATCACGAATTTCTTTCACCACAAGTCGCGCGATTCTTTGCACAAGGATATTCACGTCGAAAGTGAAAAGTTGAAACTAGATGCCGATGACGTCTTTTGATTTATATTCAGGATATTACTATCATATAGAGATATAAAAATGTTTTTATTCTTTCGGAATTGATATAGGAATATTTTACATAATCTTTTCTAGAAGCCTCAAGAGATATGTTCTTTGCGACTTTAATTATCATCTTAAAATTATTACGCGATTTATGTATAAGGCGTACAAGTCATTCAACCAATTTGGGGCCTCAAAGTAGAAGAACACTTCAAGGGTTTCCAGAGTAATGCCCTTTTCTATTTTTATACTTTATTTGCAATTCAAATTGAATAGGGAATTAGACAGGTTTCGAATTCTCATTTGAGATCTCCATCGGGGTTACATGCGCAAATTGGAGGTACGCATGCAACATAAACTGCTGGTGCCGTTTTACCACGATGTCCGATCGTTTCGCTAATGATTCGACGAAAAAGCAAATAGTAAAATAAGGTGGGAAGCCGACACGAGGCGCGCTCCCAAGACTCTGCTCTCGAGTGAAAGTGCCTAGCCTTGACTTGCAACCTTCGGGGGCAGTGCTGCTCCACACCCCTGCTCCACCTCTATGGACCCCTCTATCGGTCCTCCTTTGGCGCACGAATCGACCGACCGTTGATTATCAGTCTATTAACTTATAATGTCATTCTCATCCTCGCATCTCGACTCCCAGTTAGAGGAACATTGGGGCCCCTCTCGTGTTTGCTAAAGTTATTGTATAAATTTCTGTCGCACAATTATGTTATCATTTTTACGTTTATTATGCGTTCAAAATCTTCTCAAATTTTCTATTTCATCCTTAAGTTAGCTTTTTAAGGAGTTAGCGTTGTGTTATAAAAAATCCATTGGGATAATTTATTTTTATTGTAGTTCACGAAAGAAATCCTGTTGATTCGATTAATTCTATTTTACGAAGCGCGAAAAGCACGAGTTTACACACAATTAATCATTCGTCAACAATTTCAGTTTTATTTCTCACCTCCTATTTTCATTCTCCGGCTGTTTTCTCGACTTGTAAGCTACATTGTTCCGACCGCCCACCCTTAAGAGATCCAATCTGAGAATGGAATGAAGCCCTCACTCTTGCTCAACCTTTTTCTCTCTCTCTCTCTCTCTCTCTCTCTCTCTCTCTCAAGATCTGTAGATTGAGATTGAGATGAAAATAAAAGATCTTCAGGGAACAACCGACCAGAATCTTCGACAGGTTCTATCTCTCGGTGCTCGGAGCAAAACGAGAGATCATGACCCTATCTCTAAAACCATTTCGCAAGAGATTTCTAATGGTACCACGCCTCAAATCTTTTATTTTCATCTCGATCTTGATTACGTTATTAAAGTGACTTTAGTCGTGATACTTAAGATTCATCATTCCTGATTATGTCAATTATCTTTGATTACAAAGTCCATAGTAAATTACAGGAAACACTTAAAATATATATTTAGAAGACAAAATTCTTTTACATCTTTTGAGGCATCGAAAGAAAATCGAAACGTTGAAAAGAATTTTCTGAAATCTTAATATCTAGATAAACATCGAAACGAAACAGATTTAAAACAGATTCTGTAAACAATGTGATAATCGTCTTGCTGAGAGAGAGAGAGAGAGAGAGAGAGAGAGAGAGAGAGAGAGAAAGAGAGAGATCATCACGTTTACATACTGCAAAAATATACTTTTATATTATAGCCTTTAGCCACAGAAAAGTTGCACGCTGTTGGCCAACTAGTCTGAACGGATAAGGGAAGGAAAGCGAAGCACGATCGATCTCACGATACGAATAATCTCGTGGGGAAGCAAGCTTTGCCCGTCTGAGAAAGGACGTCTAAAGATTGTGAGTTTCCATCGGATTGCGTAAACAGCGTGGCCTTAATTATCACTAAAAATATCTTTATAATATTTGGGTTGTTATTCTGTGTTGTTTCCCTTAATTCAATATTTTAAAAATATTAAAATTTTAAAGCCCACAAATGTAACTTGAAAATATCGTATTCCTAAAATATTCTCTTTCATTTCGCGTATAAAACAATAAATAGTCATACACGGAAAGAACAATTTTGCCGAATCCAGATCTGAAAATAATTTTTGTTCAATAATCAAAATAATTTTGTACGAAAGTCAAAATAATTGCTAGAATATTAAAACGTTTTATAGCAATGCTTATCAGTTTTAACATTCCAACAAATTATTTTGATGATTCAATAAAAAATTATTTTTGGATCTGTTTTTAGCAAAAATTTTAAACCTTTCAACAAAATCGTTCTTTCCGTGTAGAATTTTTAATTCCAAGAACACTAGACTTAAAACTTTTAATTTCTTAAGTAAATTCGCTTTGCAGATTGCAAAATAAAATCAAACTTTACGCGTACAACATTTCCGTCGTTTCTATTTATAGAATATAATATTTTTCTTTTCTATTTATATAATATAATCTTTTTATATAAAATATCATTTACTATTACTGAATATTTGCTTTATATAATATAAATTCCTGATCTCAGATTATTTGTTCTCCCTCTTTATTAATCAAACAATAAAGATCATAAAAAGTAGTTCTCATCTCCCTTATCTCCTCGAATGACTAAGAAGAAACTCTCACGATCGTCGATGTATCCAGACTGATGCGATTACCAGGTATTATCTTTCAAGAATTATGCAAATGCCGTCAGGGGTCCGTAATAAGAGCCGTGGGCCCACCCGTGAGGGGCGATCTCGCGCCCGAAAAGTGAAGAAGACGAATCTCTCTCTGCCTCTCCCCTCCCCCTCCCCTAATTGATGGCAAGACTGGCGGCGCGATTAATCGATTTGCGCGCGCCGCACCGACCGCCGTCACGGTGCGGTGCCGCGAATAGGTGGAGACATCCACGGAGACGTCGTGGCGAATTACGTAAGCGGGACGCTTAGTTAACGTGGCACCAGGTTACTTTCCCTTCCTTTACGACCTCCTCGTAGGCAAGTAGCCGCGGAGCAACGGCTCACCGGCCGTAACTGCTCGCCGCTGAAAGCAGGATCGGCCGGCGGCGGCGCGGTCGCTTTGCTCCTCACCCCCGAGAGGATTTCACGCTCCGCGCAAAACACGGGGGCCCCCCCCCGAATGAGTGACGGTTTAAGGAAGTCCCTCGCTCGGATTTACGAGGAATCGATTTTACGCTGCAGGAAGAATTCTCGCGGCGCGGCGCGGCGTAGCGCGGATTTATTGCAGGCGGTTCGACGGATGATCAGCGCGTGAAACACATCGTCGTTAATTTTTAGAAAGTACACTTGAGAAGTAGCGCGCGATAAAAATGTAAATGTTAATGTCCTGGCTCGAAAAAAAAAATGTCTCCCGTAATTTCGTCGTTGAACTCGTCGTTGGGGGAGGGGGGGGGGAACGATTTTCTTGTAGGAGACGAAAGCGTTTGCAGCGAGATATAGATGTGAATTTGGCTTGCAAGAAATCGGCGTGTCTACATACTGATTTTTAACAAACTCCTTTTCCCGGAATGGAATTTAATTTATCTTTATCGTTGTAACATTTCACGTTTTTTTTTCAGTAGCTACTTATCAAAATTTTAAATTAAATGTCACGCCAACAGTTGAGATAAAAATGCTCCCTGATTTTCCTGCTATCAAACTAAATGTCACATACCTAAATTCCGCGTTATACCGGACTAGCCGAAAGAAAAAATGCATTCGAGTTATTTTCAAATAGCAAGGCAAATCATATCTCTCTCTCTCTCTCTCTCTCTCCCTCTCTCGTTATCACTTCTCACGTTCCTTTTCATGGTAAATAAAGCAAACTTGATCTTTCCCGAGACCGACAGAACCCGTGGAACGCAAAGTTAGTGCCCCGCCTTTATAGCTCGGTAAAGTGTAACGTTCCTCGACAAAAGCACGCCGGAACAACAACGGCGTTTACGAGATCTATTTCTCCTTTCCTTCCTCCTGTTTGCACCCTTTTTATCGTCCAATCGGTAACTCAAGCCGAGCGAAACGGTTTACCCGCGATGCCCATTACACCGCCATTACTTCCGGAACCGGCCAACGTTTACGTTGCAACTCCGCGCAGTATATAGGCGCGTCGGGAAAGTAGGCGTGGGAAGCAGATAAATAAATGGATGAATGAACGGAACTTTTCTCCGCGAGGATTACGCGCACAGTGGCTGCTGCCCGATCAGTCCCGAAGTAATATTTTCAAATGTCGCCGTAGAAAGTAAGACCTCTTGCGTAAGCGTTACAAAACTGAGTTATCGACAATCATATATTTTCGAGAATCAGATAGATGCCTTCGTCGCTGTCATCGATGTCTATAAGTCGCAATGAAAAAGAAAAAAATATGAAAAGGCATTTATGATACGTAATATAATTATGATCCACAGAGAAAAAAGAGAGAAAGAGAAAGATTGAAATTAAAAATCAAATTAAATAATATAAAGATATGGAAATTGATGTAAGAAATATAGATATTTCTTTTGTTATAATAAGGACTAATATAGAAGTAAAATTGAAAACAAAATTATAAGATAGAATGATGAAATAAATAAAATTGAAATAAAAAAAAATAAGAACATAATATCTATAAAGTTTAGACTAACTTATATATATGATCATAAGAAATTTTGATAACTAGAAATTGAAGATAAGACTACTTGGTTCATTAATTGAAATAGTCCTGCTTCTCTTATTTAGAAAAAAAATAAGATTTCTTAGAAGTATTTAAAGATTCAAACGGAAAGATTTGAGTGGCAAATAAAATAAGTAGCATGTTTCCACTATAAAAGATGTTTGCTAAATAATAATAGGATTATAAACAAGAGAGAAGAACTGAAAGAAGAAAAGACAGAGATAAAGAGATAAACAGCGAGAGAGAGAGAGAGAGAGAGAGAGAGAGAGAAAGAGTGAACTGCACGCTGAGCTACTTTCATATTTTCACTCCTGGCACACGGGAGAAAGTTCTCCGAGATGTGTGAAACCTGGTGAATGGCCACCATTGTTCTTACGGAGATGCGTATAATAATTGCGGTGCGGTGGACCCGCTGTTCGCTACAGATTCTGCGCCTCGAATGTCGCGAGGATTGTGCAATGAAAATTGTATCCGAGCTCATTATCTAACTCCACGACATTGTTCTCTTTTATCAGATTAGTATTTATGCAATTTTGCCACGCGAAATTGCTCGAAATGCCCGCTAGTTTTCTCTACTTTCGCGAACATGGGACTAATTTAACGAAAACATAATAATTATATTTTTATCATCATTATAATTTTTTATACAATTTTTTTTATACAATTGATGATTATGTAACATGCACAACTTTATTATATAAAATTAATCGACTCCTCCCCCCTCTCTGATTTCTTTCGACATCATCAAAAAATTGCCGGAAAAGAAATTCATAATTAATTTAATATATTAAATTGTTCGGTGGCTAATTTAATTCGCATATCTACGGCCGTTACGAAAGAACAAAATAATTCAAATTATTAAATCATGGATAAATGACAATTCATATTCATTTAATAGAAAACCTGTAATATTTCTTATCTAATGCGCAAAAGTGATAATAAATACGACTGGTAATGCGTGTTAATAATGCGTGTCGGTATATAGAATGATAGGATAATCAGCCGCGCGCACTCAATGAGAAAACCACTGATATAAGTACACGTTTCAGTAATACATATACATATCAGTGGAGAAAACGAAGTAGGTCGCTCTCGTGAATCATCATCGATCTCGCGGAGGACACGAGACGATCGACTTAATCGAGGTAACGTCTGCGCTTATCGCGACGATTCGCGATTCGCGAAGGAAAGTAGAACGATACGCGCGCGGTTTTTCAGTTTCACTGCGAAACGACGACGGCTGCGCGTGGAAATTTCACCGTTTTCATTCTCGCACCTCGCGCTCGGTACGTCTCGGTTTTATTGATCGACTCTTATTATTTATAAAGATAGCCAGGCGGACGTACCTATCTCGAAAGTGAAAGCCGAACGGTTGATAGATCAACAAGTCAAGATCAAAGGCGATCCACTTCTAGAAATGTCAGATATTTCCGTGATTTAAGCAAATATTGCTAAATACTTAATTTCTATGTTGTCGAGATGAGAGAGATATAATTATGTTTATATGCATAACTGGTAAATATTGTAAATATTTATTAATTAATATTAATTAAGAAAATATTTTAAATTTTGTACAATATTTTTAATATCAAAATACAATTTTACATTAAAATACATTTTTATTATCAATCATAATTTAACAATTAATTTCTCATTAATGGCGTTATATATACAATAAAATAAAATTATGTAAAAACAAAATGTAATTGTTAAATTTTAAAACAAAATTTAAATAATATCATTAAAAAATGTGTGTTGATAATAATTAATAAAGTGTTTATAAAGTTATAAAAATATAAAAAATTATTTTACACTTCACGATGGAAATTAAAGATGGAATAAATAAAAACATTTAATTAAATATCTATATATAAGCATTAAATTTATTATAAGATATTAAAACAAGATCACCTTTTTTTCTAAAAAAAATTAAGACATTTAATTAAATAATATAAAAATTTTATTTTGTAAACTTTTTCCTATTATTAATTTATTATTGCAATAAAATTATTGTAATTCACTTTTACTAAAAGAAAATCTCACTATATGTCCAAAAATTTTACATAAAATTAAAATATTAATTAATATTAAGTCGTTATTTCAATTAAATAAATATCATTTATAAGCCAGTATTAAATTATAATTTTTGTATTTATTATATATTTTAAATATTGCAAATATTATTTCGATAGTCACGATATTCAAAGTCGAAAAACAACAAAAATTACGTTGCTCTCATCGACCCGGCGAGATTATTCATTGAAAATATTAATAATCGATGACAAAGGTTAAGAATATTAAAAATTCTCGAAGAAAAATTCTTTTCAATTAATGCGTAAATGTAGACCAATATATTACAAATTGAATATTAATCTATAACGCGGTCGATTCAATCATTGAATCTCTAAGAACCTCAGAGGCGAAGCGAGGAATAACCGAAGACGAAGGAGAGAAGCCGAAGAAGAGCCGGAGGAGAAATAAAAAAAAAAGAAGAAGCGGAAGAGGACTCACCTTGCGCAGCCAAGAGCACCAGGACGAGCGGAAGGATCTGCTGCGACATCCTGAGAAAACGGCGTGCGATAGATCTAACGCCGAATTGTCAATCCCTAGTCGGCAAAAATATATTCCGGTTTGTATATGCCTGGGCAATATGCTCTCTCTTTCTCTGCGTTCGTCTGCGTGTGGGAGCCGAGGAAGCTCGGCTGATGAGTTTTCGTGTCGAGACTGGTCACTGGGAGAGGCGTTTGCCTGGTGTCTTATATGAGCGCCCCACTCTCCGTCCGATCCGGCCGATCTCTGGGGCCGCATAGGAAGGCTCTACCTGGAGAACACACCTGGTTTCGTCTATCGGGAGTTCTAGAGCTGATAGCGCTGCCCGATGACACCGTCGTAAATAAAAAAACGCATCCGCCGCGAAGGGGGACCCTTCGCATGACACTACGCGCTCGTTAGGAGACGATGACGCGTCCTTAATAATAATAATAATCGTTACACCCGGCGATTTATTACACATTGGAGGAAGGCCATTAGCTCGACGCTTAACGCTTCGACTACTATGGATGATTGTTCTACCTACGTCTCCTTGGGAGCAATGGCACTTGTACATTGGCTTACGACCTCATTTTCTGTTTAGTTCCCATTGGAATTTATCGCTTATACACGGTAATGATAATATAAATTTTAAGAGAAAAAAAGACAAAAACTTTCGAATAAAATGTCATTCTAACAAAATACAAATGTAATTGTTTAATATCATATCATTATTTCGGTAATTAAATTAATAAGTAACTTTTCTCGCACAAACAAGAGAAATTCTCATTAAAATACTTTTCTCGTCACAATCTATTTCCATGTGTTAATAATACACGATATGTGAAAAATAATTGTTAAACAGTACTAATGAATTGTTTGTATAAAACAGCAAAATAAAAACGAAGAATAAATAAATAAAGAGAAAAATAAATGAAGTAGAAAAAAAATAATTGAATAGAAAGTCGTTTATTATACTGATGTTAGAACATATAATTAAAGATTGTCATAAGACTGGAATGAAAATTAGATATCCCCATAAATCATTTATAAAAATTTCAATCTCATGTTCTATCAAACGTCAAATTGTCCGTATAAATTAGCTATTTGTTACAAATCGGTGCCGACAGCGCGTGCGTGTTTCTAAAACTCGCCCATTCCATTAGATACAAATTTTCCGTGATGGATAAAACAACATTGCCAGGCTCGACGGAGCAAGACTATAATTAATAGTTGATACCGTCGTGGCTTCAGCCTACAACGCGTACTCTTTCGTGATCGAAGAACAGGTATTCCGCTACGAAAGAGAGGGGAAGTGAAATTTTCTGTTCCGAAGAAAACGAGATCGTCACGGAGTGCGAGTAAAATTTTTGCTCTCGATTAATTAGGAAGAAAATTCATTCAGAAAAAATTTCATTTGTACACAAGGAAGAAAATTCATTCAGAAAAAAATTCACTATTTGTCAGTAGAAGACTAAAGGAATATTTGTAGTTCGTAATTACAGAATACTTTATTGATTAAATTTTGCATATTACTTTTTGAATAAAATATATTATTTCGATGTATTACAATATGCTAATATCTTTTCAACCCGTTAATTTCAACGTTTATAAATTTAACTCATAATTTCAATCTAATTAGTTAATTTCTTTCTAAACACTTTTATCTTAGCATCGAATAACAACCATAAAATCAAACTGATTCTATCATGGCATGAATCGCGTGTATCGTAATTATAATTATCGCGATATCCCGAGGCGAGATGCACAGAAGCACGTGGCGTCTATCTTTTCCGTTATCTCTCGAACCGCTACCGTTATAACCGCGACGTTCATTTCGCGTGCATGAGCGGCCTCGAGACGAGGCCTTCACGGTTTCTTTCCCTCCCCGGGTGGCGAGTGACCAGCCGACCAGCTTCACGCGATGAGACGGTGAAAATAAAGGTGAAACACTCTCGATGAGTCGCACGGGATGTCTACTTCTCATACAAATCGTGTCATATCGATATAACAATATATAGTTATATAACAGACATAATAATATATGATGGAGGAAAATTTATTCCGTAGGAAATTATTATTTTATATATAGAATGGAATACTGTCTAGAAAGAAAAATAATCTTTTTTTAATAATTTCAAGATGCTGCAATATATTTCGTTATTCGTTCAAATGTCGAGCAGTTTATAGGACACTTACAATACTCAATTGTTACACGGAAAGAACGATTTTGTTGAAAGGTCTAAAAATTTTGCTAAAAACAGATGTGAGAATAATTTTTTGTTCAATTATCAAAATAATTTGTTGGAATGTTAAAACTGATAAACATTGCTATGAAACGTTTTGATATTCTAGCAATTATTTTGACTTTCGCACAAAATTATTTTGATTATTCAACAAAAATTATTTTCAGATCTGGATTCAGCAAAATTTTTCTTTCTGTGTAGTATTATGTACGAGTACGTATACAACAGTCTCGATATACCAAAGAATATAGAAAGATAATGAATTGATGGCTCCTTTCTCACCACCTTTCACTCGTTTCCTCGTGATCCACCGGGAATTTCTACGAATCCCTACGCCGATCCCGACCAAGGAATCCTGATCGCTTACTGCAGCGACATTCCAATTCCCACGGAAATTCGCGATAGAAAGAATTCGAAGCGTCTCAAGGATGATCAGATTTCTTGTGTTCAGAGCATCGCTTTTTAATCCAGTTGCCGAGTCGAGGGAACAAGATTTCATTGTACACAAGATAGAAAAATTCTTTCCAAGAATGCTAATGTATTTGTCTGCGTTTCAAAGGTTAGCCGAATTAATTTTGAATTATATTTTTAATAGATATTATGTGACGTTCAATTCTCTAATTGTAAGTGCATATCGATTGTTCGAATTACAAAAGGCAGAAATTTTTCAATTTTCGAAATTGGAAAATTATCGTAATAGAAACATCACTCTACGCTCTTTCAATTATCAAAACAAGAAAAAATGCTGATTAATAAAGAAAACAACAAACAAAAGTTTCTTGGAGATGTCCGAGTTAGAATATATACGATATAAAAATATTGCATTAAACGACCGCCGCTTTCCGGAAGGATGAAAAGAGCTCAAGACGCCTGGCATTTCAAGGATTTTCACTGAGTGCTCTTATGCAAGCGAAGATAACGACGTAGAGTATAAAAACGAACGTTTGTTGGATAAAATTATCACGATGCTCGGTGGGAATGGTCACAAGAGGAAACGAGACACATAAGAATGAAACAATGGGGCGCCCAGTTTCACAACTATCGCGCAATCCCACCCTCGATTTGCAAAAGAGGAGGTCGATCGTTAACGTATCAAATTACTCACGATCACGCGGACATTCGTGTTTTCTGTCCTGTAACTGCAACTCTCAGAGATGTGTAAATTCTAAAAAGTTCTATAAAAATTATATGATAAGAAATACATGATTAATAAAATGATCAAGATAAAGTTATAACAAAGACGATTTGGAAAATTAAAATTGCTTTATAAATTTCTTATTTTGAATCTTGTTATAAAAAAATGTGAAAAATTTTAATTAATAACATAAATTTAAAGAATAAATTACAGACAAGATTAATATATGAATTGATATTTAGAAATTATAAAAAAAATATATAGAAACATACAAAATAGAAATTAATGATAAAAATATAAACATATAGGAAAAGTCTTAATGTAAATATTATTGCTTTTAAATATATTCTTACAAAAATTAATATTAGAATTTTTTAATACATTTTACAATTAGAGAACGCCTAGACAGTGGCAAGCCGTGTTGCACTACAGCAAAACTGGTTACATCTCGATAGAGATATCATTTAATTTTAATAGATGTAATATACAATCCACGTAAAAGCGCTCACAAAAAATATTTCTTTTTACATTTTTTATTATAAAGTATGATTTAGAAAAACTAATTTTATTTTATCTGTAATCACTTGAGCTTTGAAATTTAAAAAAATACACATTTATATAATCTTGCACATCCACTAAAGTAATTTTTTTAATATAAAATAGGATTTAATGTATGTAAGAATTAATTTATATGTTATATTCAAAGATAAGTATTATCGAAACGTACATGACATATACAAGTTTAAAGATTAATACTCTCTCTAATACTCTCGTCTGCCTCATGCAAAATTCTGCGATAGTGCAACTTTCCGCGATGCAATCGCATTAACGTGTTACACACATTGCCGTAATTGACTGGATGCAGTAATAGCACAAGGCATGCCAACAAATTTCTACTTTTCCAAAGTTACGTAATCAGAAACTTATTTCAAACCTTGTTTTAAAATTTTCATTTCAAGAATATTTTCAATCTTGCACGTAACATTATAATCTTCAAATATAAAAAAATCACTAGTCCAATACTATATATTATTTCAAGAAAACGAAACTACGAAAGTTTACAAAGATATGTAAACTTTGACAACAAAGATAAATTTATATCCTCGCTAAATTTAGAATTGATTTTTTCAGAATAGAAAATATCAATCAAAGATAAATTTACATTCTCAATAAATTTATAATTGATTTTTTCATAACAAAAGAATATATTATTATATTGTTTTATATACATATAGAATATAAATTATAATTTGTACCTTATAATATGTTTCTCTTCTCTACTATTGTATATTGTTTGATTTTGTATACGTTTTAAATTACTTTTAAATTAATTTATATATTATATTTTTATAAAAATAGTTTAGATTCACACAAATACACAAAAAAAGAGTTTCTAAAACCTTTGTTCTTTCTAAAAAATGTTTTATTCTACTGGTGATGGTATACATGTTAACACTTAAACTCCGAATTAAGATTCTGCCTACCCTATATGTCACGTCGGTGTCGCAAGGATCAGAACCTTGTTGAAAACCGCGAACACCTGTCACCATGCGAAATTACGAAACGCGCCGCGTGGCGCGTGCAATCACGTAAAATCACTGAGATTGTAAGTGTCCCGGCGAGAAAGTAATTAACGAGGAAATGTCTCGTGTTTTCTAACACCTCACGTAGAGGGGCGAGGCCAACACTCTTTCACCGGTACGACACTTGATGTATGATATCACCGATTATGTAAATTAAATGAAATGTCACGACAAAATTACTTTCCGGCAAATTACGTTATTTATTTTATCCCTCCGTACGTTTAACGTCCCCGGGTGACGTTAACGGAAGCCACATCAAAATTTAGAGCAAAAATTTAAATAATCTCTTGAAAAAATAGCGTTATTTAAATTAATATAATTTAGGGGAAGTATCGTGAAATAAATATAAAAAGATCTAACAAATAATCTTGAATCTAAAGATAAATTAAAACATGTAACGTAATCAATCATCGCTTTTGGTGCAGATATAGCTTCAGTGCGATAAACATCTCAATATATGTATCCACCTACTAACCCCATCAATCGTCTTCTATACAAGTATTATCATATTCTATCGCGTGTCCACAATATAATCATATCTAATTTAAGAATTCTCCCTCGTCTATTGTAAACCCGATATGGCGGCGTCGATATTGATAGGCTTGCCGGGTCCGAATAGGCCAGGCTTGAGAGCCTCTGCGAGAGAGAGAGAGAGAGAGAAAGAGAGACACGAGGAAGGTGTTGTGCGAGGAGTCTGTGGACCGCTATGACCCGGAGAGCAAGGACCTCTGGTCCTTGGACGCGCGTCCGAGTCCACCGCGCGTTCTTCTGCCCCTTTATTTTCTTTATTGCATCGTCCTTTTTTGTCGGACGAACCCTCTCGCGGCCTGGGCCGTTCTCCGGGTCCTTTTTAATTGTTTTATCGTCGTTCCGCTCCCCCTCTCGCCTCCTTCTCGCTTTTTTCCTCCAGCGGCCTCTTCGCCGAAATCACTCACATATCATTAGGACACTTGGCCAAAGGACGCCCGCGGATATCGGGAATTTCGTGGGACATTGATCATTCTGAATTCTAATTTATCACGCGCATTCTCAGCTGTGTCGCAATTTAATTTTAAAATTAGCTCAAAGATTTAGATTATGTGTATATCAGGGTTGGATAGCGCTTAGTTAAAAAGATAAAAGTTAAGTTAAAAAATGAATTAGTTAAATACTTTTAACTTAATTTGGTTATATTTTATCGGTATAACAATTAACTTTTAGTTTAACTTTCTTAAAGTTGCACTTTTAATGCTTCTTACGTAAATCCAAGATAAAATATATATCTGCGTTGGTAAAAAAAAGGTTTCTTCAAACTCAAATTTAAGAATGTACATCAAGTTATAATATAATAAATAATATAATAAATATAGTCTGGCTACGGGGAAAAAATCACTGTTCGTGGACCTTCTGTGCATTGAATCATGTTAGGAGAAGTCGCTCGATCCTTTTTCCGCGGTTCGATGGAAATAAATATAACAAATATACCTTGTTTAGAAATCTTAAAATTATGAAATGAAAAAATTTAACCTTTAATTTTTCAATTACTTTTTTTATTAATTTAACTTTTAATTCAATGAATTTTATTATGGATTAACTGTGTGCTTGTCGACTCAGTTTATTTTTTAATTGTAAACTAAATTTTTAAAACTGTTAATTTTATCTTAACTTATTGTTAGTTAAAAAAAATTTAACTTCCCCAACTCTAATATATATATATATATATATATACATATGTGTAGAAATTTCTTAAATTAACAAAAAAAATCAACTGCAAATATTCATTTTTTGCTATTTTTCTTCGAAATGCTTCTAAGTATACATTGATGTTGTCTTATATCTTTAAATACGTTTACAATTATTTTTTCAGTTTATGAATTTTATTATCGTACTCTTGTACCTCGTCAAATGAACATTTCAATAAGCTTGTCGAATTGTCTCATCTCTCGGAATAAAAGTGTCGCTCAGAAAATATCTGATAGTTAATCATGTCAGAAATATTAAATGTTTTCATTTGTGAATGAAAAAGAGCGATGATAAAGTTGGCGAAAGGCGTTGCATTTATCATTAGTGAGCTACTTGTTCTACGGTGATATAGTGCGTAATCTCAGTTGTGTATCATATACGTGAGTATCGCTGACAATGGCCTATACACCGCCATTTTGCCGTATATTACCTTATTGTTAGACTCGTATAAGGATGACTCGTGTGTCACGATTAAAAGGACCATTTCTTCTAACAAGCCGGCCGGCTCACAAGGTGCAAATATCTAAATGCGAAATAAAAAGCTGTTTTGTACAAGGTGTCTCAAAAGCGACACTCGTGAGCTGAAGACAAAGCCTTAAAAATTGAAGATAAAAAATCGCACATCTGCAGAGATAAAAAGTCACAAAGTGACTTAAAAATAAAAACAAATTTATTTGTATCTCGTGTATACATAATTAAAATACAAATAATTTAATAAATTATTTAAATTAATTTTCATATATGTATTTATAATTCATAATTTTTAATTGTATTTTATATTTAATATATATTTATCATGCTTAATTTTTAATATTAAATTACATATAAAAATATGTAAAAACTTGGCCTCTTTAACTAATAAGTTGGCTATATTGTGAAACATAGTAATTTTGAGTGACTCTATACGGGTTTCGTATAAAAATAACGTGAATCGCGAATTTATCTCTTACATCCACCCACAGGCGATGTTTATCGATTCTGCAATCTGCCGCTCGTTTTTGCCCGCGCGTGTTATTTATGCAAACTCGACCCTCCGCTTTAGGCCCCGAACGAATTTTGACGTCATTGTAGACCGACATTATTCAACAAAAAAAACTGAATGTGAACAAGTGAAAGAATGAACGATCTTTCCAGCTTTTACATCTGTTTTTCTCTCATTACAATGCCCCGACACCCCGAAATATAGCAGACGAAATCAACCCTTTGCCTGCTGTCTTTTGCAAGATTTCAAACAATTTTTTCCAATAAAATTTGCTTATAAAATAATAAAATTAAAATAGAATAAAAATATATCATGACTTTCATAACGCATTCTTCAATTATCTCTACATGAATTGTATAGAAAAAAGTTTGAATTATATTACAGCGTCCACAGATACGATAAGACACCAACACGTTGACTTAAAGTATTTTAAGTGAAAGATTTTGGTTAATCTATAATATTTGTGTAACTTCATTTTAACGTCCTCGGGAAGATAAGGGGAAGAAGATTCGCTTCGAGCAAGAAGATTCAAGATTTGAAATTAAATGATAATTACGCGAGGGATCTTTTGCCCTTCATTATTACTGTCGAGAGGTCCATAAAAGTAATGCGAATGTAATTGGGGGTAATCGGTGTTGCGCCCGGCAACGCGCGTCTTACGCTTCGATAGTAATAACACCGTTGGAAGAAGTTATCGCGCCCGGGGCGATTGCGCTAAGTGCTTATAACCCTCCGGGCCTCGCTCTATCATTCAGCGCTAAATTATGTGAAACACGTAAAGAGTAACAAACGGACCACCTACGTCAGACGTACGCGTTCTTCAAAGCAGCGCGCGCGCGTGCACTTCGTGACCTGCGCCGCGCGGCGCGACGCGACGCGACGTGCCGATACGCCCGAAATGAATTCGAATGAGCATTACGGTATCAACGCGCGGCGCCTGCATTTTTAACGTTCGCCTCGGATGGTTCCTGTGCCTTAATACACGACGTTTCCCAAACCTGTTTTTCGAGTTCCATTGCGCAAACGGAACGCGCGCAGCGAGCGCGCGGGACAAAGCTTTAATTCGAAGACTTAAGCAAGATTCAGGAAAGAGAATCCCTTCCTTTTGCTGCTTTCGTGGAAACGCCTGACGGGCGTCGAAAAGTTCGTGGAACGTACACCTTGGATTTGTTAAAAGCGAAGCATTCCTTCGGACGAGTCAGAAATGAAATGTCCTTCGCTAAGAGAAACAATGTGCGGCCGAAAAAATTGACGTTAATACGTATTGCAGTAGTCTTGATATTGTATTAATTAAAATGTACCGCATGTATCCTATACTTGTATTAATAAATTAAAATTGTTAGGTGAAAGCATCAAAACCCATCTATTACGGACGACAGGTACAGGGAATAATATTCCCAGCGTTCTCCAGGCTAGCGCGTTCGCCAGATTTGCTTCTACGCGGCCATAAAATTATTTTGCTTCTAGAAGGTTTAAATTTATTCGCTCCCTACTGCGCCGAACGCATGGAAAACTTGCTGCCTCGAGAAGACCGATACACCTCGCAACTTTGTCTCGTTGGTAACGCCAAATATCTGATAGTCTTCTGCAAACATTAATTTATATTTTTCTGTTAAATAAGCTTTATATAATATAGATATGTAGTAAATATGGAGTAAAGTATTAAATCAAAGTATTAAATTCTTGTTTCCTGTTTGTTTCATAATAAAATTCTTTCAATTAGATAGATAAATATTTGAAATGTTTGCAATTAAAAAATGAAAATCTCTAAAATGAAAAATTAATTTAATTAAACAAACAGAAATCTAAAAAAAAAATTTGTTGTACTTTTATTATTGCTACTTAAAAAGATTCACGCAAAGGTATAGGTAGCCTCGACAAGATATTGGCGTGCTCTCGGCAAAGATATCGCCCTCGTATTTGGACCTAAGTGGCATGCCGTGTAAGCCACTTTGAATTTATTATACGATTTAGTATTCGATTCAGCATCGCGTACAAAAAACATTGTTGCACCATCGATAACATACGACAAGAGCGAAAATAATTTACAGGTTTATCGAACTCAAACGTCTTTAATATTCAACAGCAATATTTATGGCATTATTAAGGAAAGAAATAATATCGATAAAATTATGCTGTTGTATAACTAAAGATCATGTAATAATTAAATCGCAAAGTATAGGGACATTTAATTTAAATATCAAAATTATTAAAAAAATATATGTATATTCTAATTTTTTTCTAATCAGCAAAACTATAGTTTCACTAGAGATCATAACTAAACAGTAGAGATGCGAGAGCACGTTTCTAGAATTTATAACTCGTTTCGTTTATGCAGTTTATGACTCGTCTCTCATTCGTCGCACTTTCTATGCATCTAAGGGTTAGCTCCTTCCATTCTCCCTGAGCCGATCTCGCGGTCCAGCAAGCGGGATTCCCGTCTCGTTTCTCTCTCCTGTCGGCATTCCATCCTAGATCCCCCTGCAGCTTCTCGGCCTGCGGTCTAAGGTCTAAGCGAGCCGCCGCGCCGCTCGAGTTAAAACAACGACAAGGACTCGACCGGACACGGATGACGACGACGACGATGACGGCGAAGAAACGACGGCTTTGTCGAACGCTCGATATAAATGTCAACTGCTAAGATTAGACGGGGAGGATTATCTTGGATGTCACTCCCGCGATACCTTGATCGGAAGGTCACCACGTCTTTATTTGCGAGCGGCTATTGTGCGAGAAATCCTAATCTTATTAATGTTCCATCTATTTTATAAATCCTATTGTATTACATTTACAAATGGCTGCATTGTACGCATAATAAGTTAAAAACATTTAAGTTTTTACTAGTTTAAATATTTTCTCACAAGTTATTGTATATTGATTCAAATACAAAGTTAAAAATGTGCTGTAAGGTAAAAAATAAAAGAGATAGAAACTTTTTTGTTGTCGAATAGACAAAACATGGAAAAGAGTATATAATATAAATTTTTTAAAAATATAACTTTCCCTAATCTTTAAACGTAAGAAATTATAAAATATAATCAAACAGTATTTTGTAAATAATTATATTGGTAAAAAATTAAAATTTTTTAAAATGTGAATTAAAAACTGAATTAAATTAAGCTATTATTCTGTTATAAGGTATATATAAGATAAATTGTATTTATAACTGTCTGCCTAAACAACATTATTCTAATCACAATATTCGTAAGATGATTAAGATTCCATCAAGTCAGATTAAAGTTTCTCTTTTCCCTCCCCGTCTTCAAAAAAATCCCGACGTTTTGCATGCAAAAAAAGATACGCCCGATTACGCGTGTCCTTAAATATCGCAGATCTCGCCGACGACATATCACGTCACCCGACGGAGAGGACACGTTGAAAAAACGCAACGGCGAGGTCATCGCGAGTGACTCAAGATTACGACGCGAGATTCAAGGACCGTAGGGAGGGGGGGAATCGAAAACCCGACGAATTCCAGGATTACGTCGATGCGGAATCGTCCTCTTCCTCCTCTTTTTCGGCCGTATCGTTCGCGCCGACCGGATTCTTCCTTATTGCCCGGGATCGCCGAATCTCTTATCCGAACGATAATAAAAAGGACGATGAGCCTTCTCCTCCCCTTCCCCCGCTCGGCGGACGATGATAGGCCTCCTACGTACGGCCCGGTCCGCGCTCTCGCAGCCTCCAACGCAGGACCCACTCGCGAAACACTTTCGGGTAACGAAATGCGTAACGAGTCCTCTCGAGAGTGCGTCCACCTTTGCATACCGATGCCCGAGGTCCTTTCCCCTCCCTCCGTCTCTCTTTCCCGCAGGTGTGGAATTTTTTCCTCATCTTCCTGAAGCCGCGGGACACCGTCTTGGTCAAACAGGAAGCCCCATAAATGGCAAAATCGCCGATGTCGTCACGCAAATTCGTGAACGTTTCTCGACTCTCGCGGAAATTGATACGCTATTCGAGAAGTAATTCTTATGAAATCCTTTATTCGATTATTTAGAACATATCTTTTTGGCTTCTTATAAATAACTCTTTTATTTACAAGGAACATTTATGTTAAAAAAAAAGAATGGAAATACAATATTTTAAATAAGATGATCCATTTTACAAAAAAAGTAAGTTCTAAAAAAATATTTGCTGAATCATGCGCGATAAATCTTCCTGACGATGCGCTTATTAACGCATCGTTATGTAGCAAAATTCTAGGAAGCAGAATCGATCAGAAACGCGCGCAACTCGAACTTGCGCTTAAAGCTTTCGATTTTGTTAGTAGACCAGATTAATCTGCCATCAATAATTAAAGCCAATAATAAGGTAACCCTAAAATTGCCGGCAAGAAACTTAATTTCGCTCAATGTGTTCCTGTTTTTTCTTTTTAAGAATCGGTAAATTAAGAAAAAACAGCTATCAACAAGGCAGCCACTAAACTGTTCTTAATTTCGTTGAATCTACCGGGACGATATATTCAGGATGAAAGTTTTAAAACCTCGGTCGAGAGTCTTTGGAACGCACGTTTTAATGAATTTAACATACACGACACGAAAGGGTTAAAGTCCTAAATTCGTCCGGTATATATACAATATCCGACGCCGCAACCCCTTGAAAATCGGCCAAAAAGGAAAAGAAAAGGTAAGAAGAGACGAACAGCTCGGACAGAACGAATGATCACCATGAGCGTGCACGCATCCTTCGGGTGCATCCTAAATCTCGTCCAATGGGGAGTCCTCGGAACCACGGGTAAGAAGTGGAGGAGGGAGATTCTCGGAGAAAAAGAAGAGGTGGAGGACGAACGAATCGGTGCGAAACGCAACGGTCGCGAGCACTTCCTGCGCAACAAGAAGAGGGTCCTACGCGGCCGCACCGCCGCGTAATTGAGGTCCTGCGGACCCTACGGAGGAGCCGGCGGTGGGGGCCGCCCTATGTAAGGCCCTGGAAGCGATCAGGTCCAGCCCATCCAGCATCAGGACACCGTGCGTCTGGATTCGCGCCACCTCGGGGATTGTCGGGTGTCGATTGTCAACCAGTTCAGTTTTTCGCCCGCGAAAAAGAATTATCTCGGCCTTTGAGAAGAGCGATCTTCGCTCTGGTGGAGGGCGCTGACCCCTGACAACTGTCGTCGGTGAAGAAGAGAGAGAGAAAGAGAGAGACAAAGGGAAGAAAAATTAGAAGTTCAACGGGGGAAAAGATGAGAGTGTACGTGATATCGGTTCTTGTGGTCCTTGCCCTGGGACTCGGTGATGCGGCTAGAAGGAGAGACAGATTTACAACGACGAAGTCGCTCGTCGATAGACAGCTCGCCTTCGCTGGACAACCCGAAGGTCAGTATCAACGGCTGCAGGGTTGCGACTCTAGAGTTTTGCGAGAAATTTCTGTAAACGACTAGTAACAATTGCAAAAAAAATTATAGCAATAAACTTAGATAATACACATATACATGTAAATTGACTTAGACGACAAAAATGCACCAAACGTATAAATTTAAAAAACGCTCTAATTTTTTAAGTATGTAATATTTTTTAAATTGTTATATTCTATTTGATGTGTTATATTATATTTTCTATATTTCAATGGAATATTTAATTAGAAAACATTTTAATTTTTATAGATTGCGCAAAAAATATATTTGCGTAAAAAATAAATTATATATCAGTTATGTCTTTTAGCTGTCATCAGTTACAATAATTATAGATATAATCCGTTTTTTCACACACAGTTCTGCAAAATTTATAATCAGTATTGCTTTTACAAGTCAATTCGTAAAATAACAGATAAGTTAATTACTTTCATTTCTTCTATTATTTTTAATCCTAAATAAAACTGTTGCTATTATTAACTCTTTATTATTAATTATCAATTCTTAATGTACGCGAGCTGATACAACATTAAACCATCGTTATCTTCGATGACAGCAGATCAGTATCTCGCGGATCAGAACAACCAACATTGAATTTCAGAACTGGACTCCACACTGTGGAGCAACTTTGACAGCCACAGGCTGAATGTTCGTGCGGGAATCTGGAAAAACGACACGTCGGGAAACAGAATCGTTCTTAACAGCGCCAGACAGTATCCGGGACTTCCGAGCAATCCGGGCGACACAAACGAGCTTCCGAATCCCATTTCACCACCTGAGCAACCGGCACCGCCGCCGTATAAACCCCCGCCGGGCTGCCTGGGGCCGAGGGGCCAGTACTCGAGCCCGAAGAGCTGCGCCGACTATCTAAATTGCTGGGACGACGTGGTGATCGAGCAGACCTGCCCGGCCGGGCTACTCTTCAACGACGTCGCCGGTTACTGCGACTTCGCGTACAACGTCAACTGCGGTGAACGACAGCCCGCTACGGCGAGTGAGTGTGATCGATAATCACGCGGCGCGAATTGCCCGCTCACAGTTTGCGATGGTAATCGCGATGACTAATTCGATTATTTCCTAATCGCGATTTTGATCGGCAAGACTTAAAGTACGATTGGTTTGAAAGAGCCGATAAGAAGCAACGGAAAAATAATATCAATGTTCTCCTGTAGTGATAATAATTTTAGTGATTTGTATAATTTTAAAAAAGAGAGAAATATTTTGATTTTTAATGATCTCTTTAGATTCTTTAAAAAAAAGAGAAATATTTTAATTCTTAATGATCTTTTTAAATTTTTAAGAATCTAAAGAGATCTTTAAGAATCAAAATATTTTTCTTTTTTTAAATTATTGATAAAAATCATTAAAATTATTATTTTAAGAATCTAAAGAGATCATTAAGACTAAAAATATTTATCTTTTTTTTTAATTATTGATAAAAACCGCTAAAATCGAATTATTATCGACTCTGAAAAATATGAGTAAAGAGAATAGAAGAAAAAATAATTATGTTACTTGACAGAACCACCATTGCCGGCGGGATCGAAGCTATGCCCGGATCCGAACGGACGTTACAGAAGCGCGAGCAACTGTTCGGAATTCTACGTATGTGCCGCGGGCAAGCCCGTAAAATTCTACTGTCCTCTCGGTCTGGTCTACAGTGACGTAAGGATTCATTCTGAAATACGCAACGCAAAAACGTTCATCTATTTTTTAAGTCGCGGAGTGGCGCAGCAATATGCTCGATGCTGCTTAAAATAAATTTTGCGAAATCTCGCTTTCTACCTTCTTGTTTACTCTATCATTTATGAATTTTAATTTACGTAAAATATATTTTATATGAATTTTTATAAACAGAGGATTATATTGAGCCATTATCAATTTTCATCGATTTTTAATTTTACTACAAAAAAATTACTAAAATTAGTATTACACATATATGTAGTAATTACATAAGTTTCAATTAGGATTATATCTTCCAGGTACTGAATGTCTGCGACTATCAATATAACGTGGACTGCAAAGGCACGGCCACGCCGAAACCATTGAAGCCTACACAATCTCCGCCGACTCAATCTTCTCCGCAACCTTCTTCTCCGCAGCAATCTTCCACCTATGCCCCTATAACCAAGCCGCCCACTGCTCCCCCTAAACCGTCGACTTATCCACCTCAGCCACCGACCTATCAGCCTCAACCACCGACTTATCAGCCTCAACCGCCGACTTACCAGCCTCAACCACCGACCTATCAGCCTCAACCGCCGACTTATCAGCCTCAACCACCGACCTATCAGCCTCAACCGCCGACTTACCAGCCTCAACCATCGACTCACCAGCCTCAACCACCGACTTACACTCCGCAACCTCCGACTTATGCGCCACAACCGTCAACATATCCCCCTAAACCACCGGGCTATCAGCCGCAGCCTTATCCATCACCGCCTCCTTCGTACGGGAATCCCTGGAACAAGGGCAAGTCCGATCCCTGGCACCAGCGAAACCTAGCGAACCAACTGGAGATCGACAAGGAGACACAAGAAGAATCAACCGACAGTCCAGCATTAGATAATCAGCCCGCGCATGACGCGGTGGAAACTTCAAGTTTGCCGAATCAGTGGACGACCCTGCTCCAAACTATACCATCCGAATTAAAGACGACCCCGTGCCGTGATGGCGACGTATACAAACTCAATGACTTTTGCACTAAGGTGGTAGTTTGTAGGCACAGCCAACCTGAAGTGATAGAATGTTCACCGGGACTCTCGTACGATAAACTATCGGACTCTTGTTTGCCTTTCAACATTGCAATATGGTAAGGCTGTTTTTCTAATGCATTCTCGAAAGCATTTATTTCATGAATGCATATTATTTGAATATATTCAAACAAAAGTTGATCATATTATAGATATTAATAATACAAGCATTAACACTGAAGTGATTTGAACTGACATGTTTATTTTTTTCTATTTCAGCGAGCCTTCCGGTACACCTCCTGCTTTGCACTAAGGACATCGAACGTAAAGAAACACGCTTATTAAATCACTTACCGTGTCAATTATCTCTTATTTCTACTCTCTGTGCGATAATATTTAATTAAAACTTCAAGCAATAGCTAAAGAATACTAGTAAGCAAATTTGAAAATTCTCGATTCCTCGAGATAATATAATGGAAGGATGAAATGAGTAAGCAAGTAGAGTAATGTCATTAATGATGTTTAGTATTCTACTCTGCAAATTTTGCATTCACTTTCTTAATGTATCATTGTACGAAGAAAGCGGAAGTTTTCGAATTTGTAAATAAATATAAACTAAACTTCTATCTCTCTCTCGCGCGCGCACACTTTTTACATTTTAACTCCATTTTCCATCCCCAATTTCCCGCGAATTCAGTTATTCACAGGTGAACGCATATGTAAATAAAGAAAAAGATTTCTAAATCTGAACAGCCGATTTTAATAGAAAACTGAATTTAAGTAATCATCAATGAAAACATTAGATAGAAAATAGAAGAGAAATTATTTTTATAGAAAATTTCTATCGACGGTAAACAGCGTTCGTCCAAGATTCAAACAATTCAAACGCTTTGTATTGAAGTCACCAGATTGCAGCACGCGTTCACCACGTTCTCCACGTTCTCCAAAGGGCAAGGAGAGAGGAGCTCTCCTCCGAACGGAGGAGGGAGGTCGGAGGGATGCGTTTAACGCGCTGAGACTGCTGGGAGAGGAGATCACTCCGCTTGGAGGAATTGGAGCGTGATTGATTTACGGAGAAACGTGTGTGTGTCGTCACGGAATATATACGGCTGATCTTACGGCGGCGTTAAAATGGCCCCGCTCTACACCGATATATATCGGCACGTAATTGGAACACAACGCGTTTTTTTTTCTACGTTTCTAGAGAGCGTGCATTAACACGTGCCTTCTTCGCCAATTGCCACAGACGGATCCTTTCATTTCTCGACTTTACGATCTTTTGCGCCGTTTAGCGAATTTATTGGATCGTAACCGTAATTCGCGCCGAGTGGCTCTCGTCCTAATTTTCATACCATTGTAAAACGAACCGTGATAATCTCAGCATTATTTCGCGTTACACGGTTATAATATTATACTCATATTACTGACGCTAAAATAAGAATTAAAAAACAAATCTACTCTAGACTTGAGATTCAATATATTTGCGCAATTTAAATTATTTCGAGTTCATGTTTATACAGGCATTGAAATCTCCAGTGTCGATTGCCATTTCAACACTGCATGATTCGTTAAAATTCGCGATTTCATAAAAATATCTGACGTATAGGTTATTAAACTTATGTTGTGAACTTTTAATGTAAAAAATCTTCAAGAAGAATTTTAAAAATTTAAACATTGAATGTATCTATAAATTGAATTTTCGAAGATTTCAATGTCAAAAATTGGTAAACGCTAAGTAATGTAATAAGATAGAAATACAATATTTATATTATTACAAACGCGATCCACAGATGGAATCATTTTTATATCAATAGCACAAGTTAATAATATTGATTGCACTTGCACAACACAAATTTTATTTTGTTATTTAATAACACTATATTACATAATTATTCTGCATCATTATACTGCAATTTAATTACGTTACTACACTCAACAAGTTTCAAGGCGATAATTTTTTTAAATCGAGCAATGAATTTCTCTCGTCTCCTTTCGCTTTTCTCGTTTCCGGCGACGCACATTGTCGAGAGAACTCGAAGAGGGGACCAACCGCAACGACCTTTTTGAGGCCTTTCCTCGCAATCGGAATCTCGCGCTTGGTCGCGCACGCACTAAAAAAGGATCGATGGAAAATATATCAAGGAAAAGAACAAAAAAAAAAGAGATCGGATTGAAAAGAAGGGGAAAGAAATTTGCACGGATAGCTCAAAATATTTTTCAAAAGTCCGTGCACGGTACACACGGTGTACAATTAACCGATAAATCGAACATACGCATGCATATACGTAATTATATTATACATATATGTACATATACATAAATATTACAAATATAGACATATTACTCTCTTAAATCTTAGAACGGAAATTAAAATAAGAGAGAATTAAGGAAGAAACTTTAGAAATTAATTTTACTTTCCTTTCTCTCTCTCTCTCTCTCTCTCTCTCTCTCTCTCTCTCTCTCTCTCTCTCTCTCTCGATTGAAGACGTGCATTCTACCCAAAACTGAGGCGTAGATTCCTCTAAGATTGGTACTGATAAGATCATCGATCGCCGAACGAATTAAAAATCGTTACTTAATTCATTATTTCAAGCAAATATATATTGTGTCTTTACATCCTCAACATATCTGGATTAATGCAGTCAGCATAATGTCGCTATATTGATTTACGTAAGATTCTCATTGGTCCAGCTGTCTTATGTTATGCTTATGCTTTGTTATGCATTTCATGTGCTTCTGACCTTAGAAATTAGGCGTATGTCAAGTGAAGAGCAACTCGCTCCGATGTTAACAAACTAAAGTTAAATATTCGAGAAAAATTCGAAGATTTAGAACTTTATTGTATAAAAATGACATATATTTACTAATTGTTGGTGTCAACATCTTCACAGTTTGTGGTAACTCTATGGTAAATGAACTTCCAAAATTCTTCTGATCATGGTCTCGAATATGATATTTTAAAGGTGTCTCATTGTCAGTAATAGATTTGACATTTTTTATAAGAAAACTATAGTTATATAAATTCTGATTATTCAACACTATATTTATATGTATATATATTTCTTAACTTCTGTTACTTTATAATTATTAGAAATTGCACATGTAACTGACATTTATTTAAAGTTATCCGTGAATTTTCAACAAAATATTCTTGAAGGAAAAGCGATTTTAACTATAAAAAAACCGTAAAATT
>NW_012026909.1:43749-45373 GCF_000956235.1 Wasmannia auropunctata | reverse complement strand
CTTACTATTATGTTAATTTTACGGTTTTTTAATAGTTAAAATCGCTTTTCCTTCAAGAATATTTCGTTGAAAATTCACGGATAACTTTAAATGAATGTCAGTTACATGTGCAATTTCTAATAATTATAAAGTAACAGAAGTTAAGAAATATATATACATATAAATTATAAGAAGAAAGAAATATAAGACATAGTGAAAAATATATGAACAATGTGCCAAAACATAATATTGTAATTAATATCATTACAATAATTACATGTAATATTGTTTAGTAAAATACAAAGTTCTCAGACTTTTATGCTAAATATAATATATTTTATGTATTTAAAAAGATTTTTGTTGACCGTTGTCAATTAATTAATGCAAAAGATTAATCTAATGTTGATTACTAATTATTAACGATTTAACGATACATGTGATTATTTCGATTTTTGAACATTTTAATGAATTCTAGATGTTTGTGGAATTCAATTCTTTTTCTACATTTTTTAAGAGAAAATATATATTGAAATTATAAGTAAATATTAAATATTTTATGTTACACTCTTAACTAGCAAAATAATCATTGAATTACCTGGTCTCGAATAAGAGTGCAAATCTTTAGAAGACAGATCCATTTTAAAATAGTCGCGTTATAGCTTCTCCAAATAACACTGATCGATACTGAACTGTCCACGAGGACACTGTATCGTTTTTAACTTCTACCTCTCTCCTCCTTTTCTTGTTTCGACAACATCGTTTGTTTATTACGATATCGAAAAATAGCTGTAAATAGTGCATAAATGATTGGATATATTTGACAAATCAAATTAGTGGTATGCAAAGTTTATTTAATTTAAATGTACTTTCTAAACTTTGCTCGTTTTACATCTCTTTTTTGAAATTTAAATATTAGAACATCTCGTAGCGCATAGCCGAGATGCTGAATATGCTGTTGAACAATATATAGATATGATAGTAGCGGAAATATAATTGGAATGACTGTATAGAAATTGGTACAAATTTCAAGCGTCAATTTTAATCACGTGATCTGTTCTGACGCTAAAAAATGAACGTCGAACATCAGTATGAAATATCAAATCTTTAAAGCAAAATTTCGAGATTTAGACTTTGCGTCGCAATATCTCCTCATATAAGGCACGTAGAAAAAAAATAAAAAATAAAAAAACATTTCTGTTATATAATTCAAATTTAAGCTATCGGCGAAGCGTACTTAGAAATTGATCGGTTCAGCCGTTATTCCGATAATCTCGGGTGCTCGCCGGCTCGTGAAGAGACACGATCCGATCTCGCGCGTACTCTTTTAGCGCCGAGGCAGTGTCTCCCGATGAAATTGAGGCAGGTACTGGTTACCGTGTGTAACAATTATATAAACAAATGACTATATAATCACGCAACGATGTTGTATAACGCCCGCGGAGTTGTAATATAACGATCATGTAACGGTCGCAAAACTGCACACCAATAATGTAAATATGTAAATAATAACCGCGGGATTTTTGTCGGCGACGTTTCTGCCTCATAAAGTATTCCCGCGAGCTGTGACAAGTACGAGGACGGCGAGGAACGTTTTGCAATTTTTATTATTCGATGAAAAATCGACGCCCTCCTCCCCTCCCCCCTC